>NW_024543090.1:19832500-20307500 GCF_018167655.1 Microtus oregoni
GATATCCCAGTGCTAGTAAGTGGCAGGGACGGGCTAGAACCCAGAGCGACATCCCTACCTACGATCACTGTACGCTGTGTCATCAGCCATCCTTCACTGTGTCAGAGAAGACCCGCCATCCATCCCTTCACTACACCATCTCAAAACAGTAAGACGGCCAAGGAAGGCGCTCAGGATGCCACGATCCACTACCTGCACCAATCCTATCTCCGTATGCCTTGGTTTCTCCCCAAGTCCATCCATGGAGGTCATCTGCTCAGAGGATAGATACTTCCTGGGTCCCAGGTCCTGTGGGAGTGAGGGAGGGAAACAATCTCACCCCGTCCTTTAGAGTCAGAGAAGCATCTGTGAGCTGGTGAGTGGTCAGTCAGGATGGCTGCAGACTTCCGAGGGATGGGGCCAAGCCCGAGTGCAGATGGTGGTGCATATAGCCTGGCCTTTGAGCAGAAGCCAGGCCACCCTGTGAGTTCTCAGGGCTCCTGACCTGGCAAGAAGGCACTAAGGGAGGGAGTTAGGGCCTCAGTCGGGCATTGGAGTCTGGCTTTAGGCTGGATCTCTCACTAGCCCGTTTGTGAAAACACACCAGCGCCCTATTAGATCCATAACTTCTGAACCCAACTGTGTCACAAGATGAGTGTTCCCAGCCCCACCCAGGTCAACAGGGTCAGAATGTCCAGGGAAGGGGCCCAGGAGCTTCCATACTGAACAAACTCCATGAAGAGGCAGACAGGTTAGATATATCAGTGGCTCCCAAGTATCTGTAACTCTAGCTCCAGGGGATCTGATTCTCTGACCCCCAAGGGCACCTACACCCACATGCACTTAACCCCACACAGACATAAACACACTGCAGTGGTTTGAAAGAAAATGTCCCCTCAAGGGAGTGGCACTATTAGGAGGCATGACCTTGTTGGTGGAAGTGTGTCACTGTGGGGGCGGGCTTTGAGTTATCTTTTGCTCAAGGAAGGTTCCTTCAGTGTGACTGTCAATCAACTTCCTGTGACCTTCTGATCAAGAAGTAGCCAGCACCACCTCAGCCATCAGGCTCCCAAGCTCCCCACCATGATGACAGTGGACTGAACCTCTATGTTTTCTTTATAAGAATTGTTGTGGTCATGGTGTCTCTTCGCAGCAATAAAAACCCTTACACTAAGACACACATAAATAATTAAAAATAGAGAAAGTATTTTTTTAAAGTGGAAATCAACTGGGAACATAGCTCAGTGGTAGACCACTTGCCTAGCACACATGGAGGCTCTGGGTTCAATCCCCAGTATTACAAAAATAAAGGGAAGGAAGGAGGGAGGGAGGGAAGAAAGGAAGGTCAGAAGGAAAATTTATCATGTCTTTAAATAATAAAAGCAATACATATTCAATGTAAAACCATCATAAAATATAAGTACAAGTCCTTCCAAAAGAGAATATAAAAGCTGTTAGTGATCCTATAGCCTAGAAGAAAACACTTCAGAGTTTGGCACCTTCTTCAGCGCCTTTTAACCTCTTTCCATTAAACCAATGTCCTGCCCAGGTGCTTCTGTGGCAGCCAGGCCAAAGCCAGGCTTTGGGAAACCACTGAGGTACTTTCCAACCCCAAGGAGTTTGTGACCGCAATTGCCTTCAGGAATACAGCACGGTGCCAAGCACTCGGTCCTTTCAGCCACCCAGTAGTGCCCAGGCCGGCGTGGACACCAGCTAGGGAGGGCTGGAGCCCATCCCCGGGACTCTGAACACTCCCAGAACACAAACCAAGCCTGGAAGACTGCACTTAGGTCTCTCCTGCACACCCCAAAATGGAAAGCAAGCTCCCACACACCAAGGGTCAAAGAGCACCCTGATTACAAGGAGTAACAATAAACAAAATATTTCTACAAGTCAAACAAAAGAGACTAATGAGAAAGGAAAGAAAAAGGACTTGCAAGGCGGCCAGAGAGAAACAGCGCAGGAAGGAAGTCAGCCTCCAGCAAACAGGAAGAAGGATACAAAGACACCAAAACAGCAGAGAGCCCGAGTCCTTCCATAGGAGGGAGAAGAAAGGGGGAACCAGGAAAAAGTCTGCGGGCCTCTGAGTCTGAGGTACCTGGCCCAGCACCCAGCATACAAATCCATCACTGAGGGCAAACCCCTGGAACAGGGCCCAGCTCTCCCAGGCGGGGCATGTGTGCCTCAGGCTGGGAGCTCGCAGAAACCACAAAGGAGTGACCCAAAGATGAGAGACTGGGAATAGGGAATGAAACACCCCAAAGCGGCCCCCCCCCCACACACACACACTCACCAAGATTTAAACCCAAGAGTGGAGGGAACGAATAGCAAATGTTCAAGGGGGCTGACTAAATGACTCAGTGGATCAAGGTGCCTGCCGCCAAGCCTGGTAGTCTGAGTTCAATTCCTAGAACCCACGGGGCATGGCAGCACATGCCTTTAATTCCAGCATTCAGGAGACACAGTATATCAGACAGACAGGTGTATCTCCGCATGCCTGGTTTACATAGCAAGTTCCAGGCTACGCAGGGCTGTCTCAAAACAAACAAAAAACCCGGACTCCATATAGTGGACGGAGAGGCAGGGGGGGTGGGGGTGTCCATCTCTCTTCCCTGCTATGGTCGAGAAGGAGACAGATATCATGGACAAGTTTCTAAAGCCCCGCTGTGAACAAGGGACTACGACAGAATGTTTGGTCGCTTGTCCAGTGGAGAAGGGAGGCTGGAAGCCACACTGTTCATCCCAGCCTGTGCACACGAGGCTAATGGCAGAAGGGGACCTGGGACCACCCTTCCCCTCACCCTCCCCTCTACCCCCACCCCCTGTCGAAGGCCAGGATTCCTGCCTAGACTTCCCCAGGGGGAAGAGATGTCGCTTATGTGATAAATTAGCTTCTTGTCTGGGAGAGGCCAAATAGCAAAGAGAGAGGAGAGAGAAACAGAGTGAAATCTAGCTAGTTGTACTATCTGACACAGTTAGATTACACATATCAAACTCTGTTTGGTCCCACGGGGCCTCTGCCTTAAGTACAAAGCATACTCCTGGCCCTCTCTGGATAAGAATCTCCCGTTGCCTCTCCCAGTTCAGATTCAATTCCTGCCCTCTGGGGGCTTCAAGTGTCACCAGGGCTCCAGAAGCTCCCGCAGAGCTAAGTCGCCCAAAGGATCAGAAGAGGTTTTCAAAAGGTGTACCATCTGAAAAGCAAATTTACCAAACAGCAATTTGTACCATCACAGAGAAAAAAAGTGTTTTCAGATCTCTTCAGCTGGTCACAGGACAGGCGGCTGTTACCAACCTTGTTTTACGGATGGAGAAGAAAGAAAGGCCTCCACAAAATCATCCTAAGCAAGTTTGATGATGAGTTACTTAAACCCTTGACTTCGGAATCCCAAGCTATTCTTT
Organism: Microtus oregoni; assembly: GCF_018167655.1. Lineage (NCBI taxonomy): Eukaryota > Metazoa > Chordata > Mammalia > Rodentia > Cricetidae > Microtus > Microtus oregoni. The sequence goes on from NW_024543090.1 coordinate 19,835,882, forward strand.
TTAAAAAGGGAGGAAGGGGAGGAGGGAGAAAGGGAAGGAAGAAGGGAGGAAGAGAAGGAGGAAGAAAAGGAGGGGGGAGGGAGGGAAAAGGCCTGGAGAGGTTAAGAGCACTTATTCTTGCAGACCTGGGTTCAATTCCTAGCACCTACATGGTGGCTCATAATCAGCTCCAGGGGATCTGATGCCCTCTTCTGGCCTCTGAGGATAGCAGGCATGCACTCATGTGGTTATAGACATACATGCAGGGCAGCAGGCATGCACTCATGTGGTTATAGACATACATGCAGGGCAGCAGGCATGCACTTATATGGTGTATAGACATACATGCAGGCAAAACAGCCATTTAAGCTGATATAAGAACCCATTTATGGGCCGGGCGGTGGTGGCGCACGCCTGTAATCCCAGCACTCGGGAGGCAGAGGCAGGCGGATCTCTGTGAGTTCGAGACCAGCCTGGTCTACAGAGCTAGTTCCAGGACAGGCTCCAAAGCCGCAGAGAAACCCTGTCTCGAAAAAACAAAAAACAAAAAAATATATATATATATAATTGCAGAGTTTACTCACATTATGCAAATAGTATTACCTGTGCAAAGAGAACCATCATTGAACTGCTCGCTCCCCAGTGTGCTTAAAGACATTGTTTCCAGATCATTAAGTGTTCAGAAAGGATGATGTGGACCAGAAAACAAGAACCCTCCAGCGCTAACTGGAGATCAAACAGAATGAGAGACTGGCTGAAATTAGGACCTCAGACCATGTTTTGAAACCACCTTCGTTTACTTCAAAATGCAGAACTGCACGGTCTGTGTCACAGAGGGGTCTGCACACTGGCCCTTCTCTCTCCTGTCACACTGTGAAAACTACTCCAGGCCAAGGCTGAGGGAAAGAGCCTGTGACTGAGAACAGGAACAATGATATGGCAACCTTAGGAAAATTCCACACTGCACAAGGTGGGAAGATGTTTTTGCTAAAGCCATCGAGGTTCAATGGAGCCCAGAGAGCTACGAGCTATGAGGGATTCAAAGGTGGCTCAGAATAATCGTGTTCTCACTTACTTTACAACCTAATCAGGAAGAAATCAAGAGACCAGAATTAAGTATCATGTTAGGGTGTCAACTGGGGTTACAGACAGGCGTGAGCTGCCGTGTGGGTGCTGGGAATTGAACCCCGGTCCTCTAGAACAGTAGCCAGTGCTCTTTTTTTTTCCCCCTTTGGTTTTTGAGACAGGATTTCTCTGTGATAAAAGACAGCCCCATCACATCCTTGCCCTCTTGGCACGTATTTGCCAAGAAGCAGGAATGGTGAGGCAGAAAGGATCATGGTTTTAGAGTCAACCTAAACTTCGCAACTCTGACTGCAGCCACTAAAGAGTAACTCAGGCGCAGCGCTTGGCTTCTCTGAGCCTGTGTTCGAGAAAACAAGGGCTCTGCTGATGAAATGAGAGACTATACGTTTGCCCTCGGGCCTGGTGGCAGCACTGAGCAGCCTGGACACATTCTGCTCGCCAGCCTGCCTCTGCCCCGCAAGCACCAGCTCCTGCCCAGGCCCAGCCTTCCTATTTTGAGACAGCTCACAGTAGCCAGAGGCAGCTGGGTTCAGGTTTCAAGGCTTTCAGGCTGACTTGGGGTCTGACACCCAGAGGGTCATCCAGGGATCCAGAGAGGCCCTGCCCAGACACCCATGATTAGCAACAGAGCAAACTGGAAAGGGAAAGACAGTCCTTGCCAAGGGCTCTCTCTGCACAGGCATCAGTACTAGCAGGATGTCAGTGCTGCCAAGGAAGAAAGGGCAGCCTAGAACAGCCACTTCTTGGCCGGGGTGGCGGGGAGTCCTCTGACCCAACTGGAAGTCCCTGGATCCGGCCACTGGGGGCCAAGAGGCGGGGCAGGAGACAGTAATGTGGGACACTAGCCTATCTCCATAGCCTGGAGGAGGAAACTACTGTCATCCTGACCCAACTCCCTCCAGTGTCTCAGTTTCCCTCTATCTCAGACAGACACTGAAGTGCTCTGGAGGGATGTGGTTGTGTCTCAGTCGAAGAGGAGAGAGGGAGGGAGGGAGAGAGGGAGGGAGGGAGAGAGGGAGGGAGGGAGGGAGGGAAGGAGGGAGGGAGGGGACCAGTAGGGGCAGCCAGTTGTGAGACACAGCTATGGAGACTGACACACACACACACACACACAACCAGGCTCATTCTCAACTTGGAGCCTTTGCAGCTGGCTGTTCTTTTCCTATATGGGGTCGGTCTGCTGGACGGACAAGGCAGACTGGGCAAGGAAAAGGCTTGGAACCCTCCTCTCGGTACACAGGCAGGCTGTTCTTGCTGCCGTCATGGAATGTGCCCTCTTGACTGGCCAGGCCTGGATCAAAAGGCAAACCAGGCACTTTTCTTTATTCTTCTTTGTGCTTCCTCCAGGCCTGTCTTCCCACCCACCCCCCACCCTGAAAACACACCAAGGCTAACTCCCATCCCTATGGCCCGCCTTGGTGGGCAGAGAGGGATGAACTGCCCGGAACTAGAAGGCCTTCTCTTGGAAGAAAGAACAGTCAGGTGCAGAGTGTGTGGGGAACTCGGCCTCCAGTCTGCCACGCTGATGACTCAGAAGCTAAATATAGCGAGTGATATAAACAGAGCCAGCCACAGAGCAAACACAGGGCCCCCAAGCCCCAGCAGAGGCTTGCAGCGACCCCTCCCCCAGTCCCACTTTTCCCTTAGCACTGTCCTGCATAGACCTCCTACTCCAGGGACAGAAGATGGCTTCCTAGGGGCACTTTTCACTCTAGGACAAATCTCTGGGGCCCCTGCTCTCTAGAGCCTGAGTGACCTCATTAGCCATGGTCTCTGCTCCAGAAAAACCACTCACCAACATGGAGAGCATCCTAAGGGTCAGAAAGCAGTCAGGGATTCCCAGAACAAAGGATCCAGGATGCTGGGCAGAGAAGCCACTAGGTGATGAACCATGCAAACAGCAATCTGGGTACAACTTCCGAAAGAGCTTCCCAAGAGTTATAAAGTCAGGCCCAAACAAAATGCCAAATTCATGGTGTATGTGTGCACGTACTAGGTAAGCTTTCTCCCACTGATGTACAGCTTCCTTTGTGAGACAGGGTGTTACTAAGTTGCCCTGATGGTCCTTGAATTGTGATCCTTCTGCCTTACTCCACCCTTGCTTATAGCATGTGTTCAACTCTCCAAGCAATCATAGTTCCTTCTTTTTTGTTTTTTTGCAGCCAGGAGTATCAAAGCCAGGGCCTCCAGGATGCTAGACAAGCCTCTAATGCCCACCTGAGCTATAAGCCCAGACCAATAGTGCTTTTATTACCGTTCCCAAAGGCCTTTCACAGCAACTCTGCAAGGTTAGCTTTGGAACCTGAGGTCTGGACCTGTAAAATGATTCGCTCATAAACACACAGCTTGTGTAAGTGACAGGAAGGGAATTCTCTCCAGACCCGCTTGTAAGTCCACCATCCTTCCTTTGATATTACAAACGAAGTTGGTTTCAAACAAGGGGTTGAAAGTTTCCTTAGATTTCATTTTCCAAAGTATCTAATTACTATTTAGGGAATTTCTAAATCTGATTTTTCTCTGAATGGAGTCACTCACGGGCCAAATGAAAGAAAGAAAATCCCAACATAAAGAACCCTAACCTCCTGTTCACTTACTCAAGGGCCCACAGGAGCTACTTTTTGTGAGTTTCTCAACACTCTCTAGAAATATCCCTTTAGACTTGGCCACAGCAGGCTTTTCCACAGGGTAGGAGACAAGGTACCGACTGTCCCTGGGCTCACAGTGGCTGGAGGGGCTACTCACAGAGAACACGGGACAACAGAGGCTCCAACCTTTTGAACCAGGGCAGCTGTAAGTTGTCAGGAACTGAATCTGATCCTCCCGCTTCACAGAGAAACCGGAGGGGCCATCCTCTCAGAACCCAAATCTGAGGATACCCTGGGCAGCATGGTATTATTAGAGATCCCTGCTGCAGCCTGTCAGTTAAAAGAAGTCAAACAGGAGCCTCCCTCTGACCCAGCAGAAAAAGGTGGAATATACAGGGAAGTCTGAAAAAGCTGGACATGGCGGTGCATGCCTGTAATCCCAGCACTCAGGGAGACTGAAGCCAGTTTAAGTTACACAGCAAGTCCCTGTCGCACCTACCCAAGCCCAGAAGGAAGGGAGGGAAGGAAAGAGGGAGGTAGGGAGAAAGGAAAGAAAGGAGGGAGGGAGGAGGAGGGAGGGAGGGAGGGAGGAAGGAAGGAAGGAAGGAAGGGAGAAAGGGAACCTTCCACCTCCACTCACATTGCCTCTATCTTTCTCACTGCTTTAGAAACCAAGGAACTCGCAGTGAGCAGCACCTGCCGATGTCTGCCTACAGACTCTCGCCTAAGAATCCAGGGCAGCCACTCTGAAGCAGCCACTGGGGGAACCAGGTGAGTCCCGCACCTTGCCACACTCCTCAGGAAATACAGTGAGATAACAAATGGCACAGAGGTAGGTGGAAGGAATGTGGCCAACATAAACTAACACCCAGGGCAGTCTGGTGCTGTCATTTATCACCCCATCCAATCAACCCATGATACTCAGCCATGATGAATACACCCTGTCTGCCAGCATGCCACCCTGTATCTGCGTCATTCCTGGGCAGGAAACGGAGAAGAGAGATAGTGGTAACAACTAGAGGGAGAACTCAGTTGGCTGAGTGACTGCCTGGCATACAGGAAGCCCTGGGTTTGGACCCCAGCACCACAAAGATAGAGCACAATGGTGCAAATCTGCAATCTCAGCACTTAAGAGGTGGGTCTTTGTTAAAGGCCATCCTCAGCTACGTAGTGAGTTAGTGGGCAGCCTGGGCTGAGATTCCACATCATCATCATCATCATCATCATCATCATCATCATCATCATCACTGAAGTCTATTACAAGGACTAAAGGGCAACTAACGCTCATTCAATTCTCCTTCTAACCTCTTGGGGGCACTCTGTACGAGAGGCTAGCACCTCATCTCTAACTGACCTGTGCTCTCAAAGAAGCAGCCCTAAACCAGGAGAAAGGTATCAGCTAGCAGAGAGCCCACTGTATTGGAATAGAGTATTAGTTTAAATATGGAAAGATGTGTTGCATTTGTGTTGTAGAATAATTGTTTAACTATGTAAAAAAAGCGGTGCCTTTGTTTATGCTGAATTTTTTTTAATTATGCAAAGGTTTGTTGCTTTTGTTTATGCCGTGTTTGTTTAGGTAACAATGTGTTGCTGTTTCACCTTACCTGCCTAAGGCACCTGGCTGGTCTAATAAAAAGTTGAATGGCCAATAGCTAGGCAAAGGAGGGAATAGGTGGGGCTTGCAGGCAGAGAGAAAACAGGGGTGGGGGGGTGAGAAGCCAGCTGTGGCCCAGTCAGCCAGACACTGACAAGGAGGAAGCAGAAGCAGCAAACAGGAGGGACAGTATATAGGTGAGGTAAATGAGTCTTGGAGCAGCACAGAGACTGACAGAAAAGGGTTAGTTTAAGTTTTAAAAACACTAGCTAGAGCCAGGCGGTGGTGGCATGTGCCTTAAATCCCAGCACTCGGGAGGCAGAGGCAGGCAGACCTCCTTGAGTTTGAGACCAGCTTGGTCTACAAGAGCTAGTTCCAGGGCAGGCTCCAAAGCTACAGAGAAACCCTGTCTTGAAAAATCATTTTAAAAAAAAGAAAAAGAAAAAATAAAAAAAATAAACACTAGCTAGAAACAAGCCTAAAGCTAAGGCCAAGCATTCATAATTAATAATAAGTCTCGTGTCATGATTTGGGGTTTGGCAGTCCAAGAAAGCCTGCTACAGGAGACATCAGGATAGGGTTTCTTCCTGAACCTAGGTGAGCAGCAAAGAGGCCTCTAGCCTGGTCTCCAATATGTCAGGGCACTACCGGAGAGAGGACTATCCAGGACACAGCTGCTGAAGAGGGCAGGTCATTGTGAATGAAGAATGTCTTCCAGATGTGCTCTAGATGAGTAGGCTAGAGTACAGACACTGGGTCTTCCCACGCTAGCATCAGGACCAAACGCCATGCGTGAGCTAGACTGAGCCGTGGACCTGTACAACCAAGGTGTATTAAACGGGCAAGATGGAGGCCAAGAGGCTGAAAGCAAGAATCAGAAGCATCCATACATGGACGGCAGTTTGTACAATATAATCATGGAGGGAATGGAGACTGTGGCTTTGCCACAGCAATTAGCCAGGCCCCCTTATAACCTAAGCACAGGGCCACCCTCTGTCCAAATCACATAAGGGCTGGGGAGAACCCTTCAGAAAGAGCTGTGGCCCCAAATCTCTCTCAGACTCCCTGACAGAGAAGTATACCAATAATGCCCCGTGGCCTGTTCTCAGAAAACTCAAGGTCAATTCCTCCACCCACTGCCGCTGGCCATGGTTTGTTCGCAAGTTATTATTAAAGTTATTATTGCCAATAACTGTTCTAGTCATCTGAAGTTATTCATCTAATCCTAGTTGTGCCCAACCCTGATAGTTATTTGTTCCTGTGATCTACACACACACACACACACACACACACACACACACACACTCTGCTAGGATAGGAACACAGTACTATAGGTAGAGATTGCGTTCATTTTCCTGTGTTGTGGCTTTGCCAGGTAGTATCTGTACCAGCAAGGATCAAGCTTCAGGCTCTGCCCCTGCCTTGGCAGCCACCCAAAAAGCCAGCCAGTCTGGGAAGGGTTAAGCACCTGGGGGCCCAGCACAGCCGGTGGCTGAGCTGTCGAGCAGGGCAGCCTCCCATCCATGGCACAACGGGCTCACGCACGAGCCTGCCAGCCGCCGCCTTTGTTGATGGGCTCTGCCACATGCTCGGCTGACACGCGATGCTCCGCCCTGGCGGGGTTGGTGCCAGGCCGCCGGCCAAGCACCAGGCAGAGCGCCCCGCCGCCGGTCGCAGGTCTGGGGAGACTCTGAGGTACAATCTCCAGAGTCCTGGGCCTGGGTTCCCAGACGCAGACAGTGAGGAGTGGCTCCCCAGCTGGAAAGTGTCAGGTTTCAACCGGTTCTACCACTTTCCCCCACTCAGGCCCCAGCTCAGGACTGATTACCGGTTTCCCACTGTTCCTCGGCCAGGCACACCCCCAACTGCTCAACACACCCCCAACTGCTCACTTCAGCCTTCTCCAAGAGGCAAGCCCCCAACTTGGGTCTGGGGAGTTTGTCCTGCCAGCCTGCAGGAAACCATCCCATTGGCAGGGAGGGGTCGCAGTATCTCACCTCTCGTGAAGCTAAGTAGGCAGCAGGAGCTCTCAAGGACAAGAGTACCCATCTGACTGCGCCTACCCAGTCCATCATAATGACAGCAGCCAAGGCCAAAACTCTGAAACACATCCTGAGGCCTGGCACCTCCAGAGTAACTGACGAGAGGACAAAGGCGGGCCCTGGCTTCCCAGCCCCAGCGGTCTCAAGCCCCGCCCCCCCAACCCCGCATGCCTACTTGCTGCATGTGAAGCCGATGGAACTGGTCTGCAATGCACTGAAGCTTTCTGGCGATCTGTACCTCCGCTCGATGCTGCCACTGTCCTTCAGGGGGCTGCTCCCCAAGGGGCAGGCCTGCAGGGAAACTGGCAGGGAGAGGAAGCCTGTAGCCAGCATTGCCTGCAAAGATAGAGGAGCCACAACTCAGCATTTTCTATCCCTACCCCATCTTCTCCATGTCAAGACCTGGAGTTACTGGTAAACCTTATGATAGAAGGAAGAGGAAGCGGCCTGCCTGCCTTTACCAGGGCATTCTGCCAAACTTGGAGAGCTGCCCAAGAGTATAAAAGTTGGTACAAGGGCTGAGAGTGTAGCTTAGAAGTAGTTGAATATTTAACACACTCGAGGGTTTAGATTCAATCACTCACGCACACTCATACACGCACACTGAAAAAACAGACAAGAAAATAGACCCTGCCTTCTTCTCCACTCTCAGTACCAAAGCATAGCGCAGGCGCTAATGTGAATGACGAACACACCAATAATCTATCATTTATCAAGCTACACTTGACCTCAATGTATTGTTCGTGTAGTGGCAGGTTGAAGCTCTTCTCTGGGAAAACTCTCCAGAGTTCGTGGGCTGAGCAAAGCAGAGAAAAGTAAAACAAAACAAAACCAAAAAAAAAAAGTGTCTTCGTTTTTCTAGTACAGTTAAGGAAAGCTGGGCTCAGCACTCAAGATGAGAGAGCAGCAGCAGAAAAGCCAGTGAGAAAACTCCTGAGGCTCACATAGCAGCCAAGTCGGCTCACCGCGTGCTGGCACCAGAATGGCCGCTGGGGGCGCCTGCCACCTCCTGCCTCCTCCCTCTTCCAGCCCGAAGCAGGCCTCCTCCAGCTTCTCAGACTCCCGCCAGAACTGCTTTTCCAGAAGTGCCCTATGGGCAGTTCCCTCTGAGATTAAGCGCAGCGGCTTCTCAGTCTCCTCCCGCAGACACAGCAGGATGACCTCTGAGCCTTTACCCTCCCTCCACAGGCCAGTGTGCTAAAAGAAGAAAACAGACCAAGTGTCTAATCCTGCCCTTTTGCCAGAGGAGGGCAGATTTCTCATAAAACAAACCATTTAAGCCCACAAATGAAGGGGTCTTGTCTGATTTAGCCTTGGGAATAGCCCCTCCTCTGGCGCTGAGCCCAGGCAGGCCCAACCTCTTTCTCCAGTTCCCCTTCCAAGCACAGAAAGTCCCAAGTGACAACTCAAAGCCACCTTCTGTCTTCAGGAACCTTCCGTATAAGAACTGGCTGGGCTTTTCCTTGAGTGACACACAGTTAGTAGTCCTTCCACTCCGTGAAAGACAGATCGGCACCGGGGCCCAAAATGCAGAGCCACAGAAAAGACATGAGGATGTGAAGGAGACTGCATGGACCCAAGGATCCCCCAGGAAGCAACAGAAGGAACAGAGCAATTTGTCCTTTGGGGGCCCAAGCAAGGCGAAGAAGGTTGAAGGATCAGGATCGATAGATAGCCCTGGCTGTTCGGTTTGGGGAAGGAACTAGTAACCAGCAGGTTTGGCAAGGGAAAGTCCCCTCATTTCCCCCAATCTCTAAAGCTAAGAGCACTCACCGTAAAAGAGTCTCTGGGGTTCCTCTGTCACCCCACAAGGCAGCATAACACCCTGGCTTGGGGAAGCTGGGCTGAGGGTCTGGGTGGCCTTGTCTTCCTGGCTTATGGGCCGGAGCCCAGGACCACAGCAGTGGGTGAGGGGGAAGAGCTGAAGCCGACTGAGGGGACAATCCAGCTGGCTCTGGGCAAACAGGTCCGCAGAGAGCAAGCTCCCAGGTTGTGTCCCTGGCTCCCCATCCTCTGGCTGGAACACATCATCTTCCAGCTCCTCCACACACTGAGGTGGCTCCATCTCTCCTGTCAGAGAACAATGGAAGCATCTGGAATGCTGTCCTACTGAGGCCAGACCAAGGATTCTCCTCCCTCCTTCCTCTCCCATTCTTCTTCTTTGAGGGAACCAAGCTAGCTTCTGATGATACACAACCCAGTGATAAAACACTGCCAAGGGTGATAATCACCCCTAAAGTGTGGACCACCCCAATGGTCAGGACCCCTCCATATCTCCTCCTTGCACCCACCACAGCCACCTTGCCCCACCCCCTCTGACTTGGTGGGTCACAAAGTTTGACACTGAGGGCTGTAAGCAAGGGATAAGATCAGGGGCTACCACAGGGTACCTGGGAAAATATAAGCAAGACTAATCTCTATAAGTGACTGTGGGGGCACATAAAGGGACAGTGACTAACAGTACAAAGTGTACACAATATACATATGTATGTACACGTACACACACACACTAAGGAGGAACCTCCAAGCTCTTGCCTAAGTCTGAGCTGAACTCCAGGCTCAGCAGCAAAAACAAAAGCCAACAATTGTAGAGCCGCCAGGTTCCCTCCTAACGTGCTAAGCCCCACCCTCCTGCACATCTCCACCCCCCTCCTTGCACAACACAACAAACAGGCTCTGTGGTGTGGTGAGAGTGTCCTGGAACAGGGGACCGAAGCTAGTCACTCCAGCTGCCTGGCTCAGCTCTCTTCCAGTGGAGCAGAGCTGTCTGCCCACCACAGGTTAAACTCGAAGGTTGGATCAGCCCCTAGCAAAGTGTCCAGCTAACTCTACCCACTAATCTCCATGACTTCAAGTTCTCATCCCCTCAGCCTCCCACTCCTGCCAGAGCTGAACCTGAGATAGGTACAACGTGCCACACAGAAGGAAGTGAAATTCAGCCCGCTTGCCGCGCACTCTCTCACTGCCTACACCGTAGGGCTGTTTCTCGGCGCTAAGTTCCTCTCGCTCCACCTGACGGCTCTTGAAATTCTGCCCTTGGAGTCACCCAGCAGCTCGAGCTTCCAAGCATGCCCGTGGGGCAACCAGAAGCATCGGCAAGCACCGGAATGGTCAAGGCGACGCAAAAACAAATTCTGTCACCTTCGGACTCAGCTAGAGACTCCCAAGGAGGTCCGGCACCTCAGGGTCTTGCCTTTGAAAGACAAGCCAAGTGGTTTGTGGGTTTTTTTAAGAAACCTTTTTTTTAAAAAAAATCCTTGCCTTTAAAGAAATCTCAGTTAAGTTCAGAAACCTTCCTTTCCCAAATGCGAGCTCTGTGAGGTTGCTTCAGCTTCCCTCCACCTCATCCCATCCCTGAGCTAACTGCAGTCTCATCTCTCTCTGCTCTCTTCCCTGGAGAACGATGCCATGCCTGCTAGGATGGCAAAGCAGAGATCTTTGGATATTGTTCCAATTGGTCAGGGGGAACACCAGCTTATCAGCAACAGAAAAATCAAGTTCTCAGATAAAAGGACCAAGAGCTGTCACCTAGCAGGGCTTCTCCTGTCCCTCAACCCCTTCTCTGCAGGCTGGCAATCCCAACCAAAGTGGGGACCCTCCAGAACCAATCACAAGTGGGCGTCATTGTCTTGGTGTTTCTTTTGATGCCTATCACTCCCCTCCCCCTCGCAGCAAAGCCCCAAAGTTCAACCCTTGCTTAGACTGGACAGTGGGGGAGGTGCAGACAGAGGGTGTGATTCTGAAAACGCAGAGACCCTCTCCCACTCCGCACAAGAACTGCAGGTGGCTCTCCGGTTGGTGCGAGCCTCCGAGGGGTTCTGGGCAAAGCCATATAAAACGGGGAAAAGTCAACCCTCGGCTTCCCTGAGCTAAAGTGGTAATGATAGGAAGAGGGCACTTCCTGAGAGCACAGTCAGAGAACGCTTTTTTCCTAGCAAAGGGATTAAAGTCCGCTGAAGCCATACCAGAGCCTCAGAGCTCCAACTGGGATGCTCAATTAAAACTCCTCCTCTTCATAGGAGCTGGCACTAGCTCGATAGTGACTAAAATCTCAGAACACACGCGCGCACACACGAGCGCACACACACCTGGGTGACTCCAGGACAGCGTCTCAGCCTCCGAGTCGTGATGCCAGGGCTCTGCGCCAGGGTCCAGGGTGACGAGCACTCGGGGGGCTTGGTGCCCACGCTCGATTGGGAAGGAGGGGGCAAACTCCAGCTGTTAAGAAGAGGACCCTTCAGACTCCGCAGGGAGGCAAAATGCACCACAACTCACGGCCCCACCCCAGAGTCAGACCCGGAGGCCAGAGCGTTCAGGGCGCTTGGCAGTGCATCTTAGGGTCACTTGCCCACCTACTCTTAACTCCTAGTTTCCAATGTTTCCCGCAAGCCCCGCCTAGAAGAGCACGCCCAAATTTGTGCTCTGTACCCCGTTCCCACATCCCGGCACTCCAACTCCTCATGGTCACCCCAGATGCCCACAATCCAAACCCTTCCCGGGCCCCCACGCCCCCCGCGACTCCGCTCCCCACTTCCCGGAGGAGGTACGATCCAACTCCGCCTGGCCCCCGGCCGCCCGGGCGCTCACCGGGCTGCGGCGGGAGGCGGTGGCGCGAACTGGGGCAGCTACTGCTGCGGGCGCGAGCTGGCGCGGGAGGAGGGCCACGGCGCACCGCGCGGTATTGTTTCCAAAATACGCCCGCTCCGGGCATCCCGCAAACAGCTGATGAGGCCCCGCCCCTCCTCGCGTCACTCCAACCATTGACCAATGACAAGTGGAGCTCCAAGTCTCAGGCTGGGCAGCTGCCAGGGACGGTCACTAATGTACAAACCTTCCCTTGGAAACACTATAAGGGGCCGAGCGCATTTCTGACCTTCGCCAGAAGCGCAATTGGAGCGCCGTGTCGGGTGAGGATTCGGTTCCAAAGACAGGCCCCAGAAGCACCAGAGAGTCCCTGGGTTCTCCACTAGGTTGGGGGGGGGGGGGGGGGAGGACAGGATGCCGAAGTGACTTTTGTCTACTTGGAAATGGGCTGAATTATTGCGGGGCTTCCAGAAAGACGGTTCAGAAGGCGGCAAGGAGCTCTCAGCGGCTTGCAACTTGTAGTGGGGGAAAAAACGAGTTGTCGGTCCCTAGTGAAGGAAACAAAAACAAAAACCGCCCCCTCTCCTGCTTGGGCGGGTCCGAAGAAAGCTGCAGGAGAACACGTGTGTCCGTGTCTGTAACCAAATGACATTTGGTTTCAACAAGTGCAATGAGAGACCCACATCCTCTCTTCTGGACTGGGCAAGAACACGGCGAAAAAAGATTCTGGCAGAGGAGAGATCAAAGGGGCAGCTTGGGCAGCCGACATACTTGGTGGTAGCGTCGGAAAACTGCGTGGGCCTGGAAAGCAAAACGCCGCCCATGTACTATGGTCAATCCAAGGAAGACTTCACATTTCTTGAACACCTACTATGTGCCGGTTACTGGACAAAGTGCCAGACTTCCGGTGCCTGTCCTCAGTGAACTTCTACTCCGCCTGCGAATAACGGGAAGCAGCGGGAATGATGTTCATTTTCAGGATAATGATGGCTTATGGGTGCAGAAAAATTCAGAATGAAAAGATTTTTGAGTCGGGCCTAGAAGAATGGAGAATTTTTCTTTTCTTTCTTTCTTTTTCTTTTTTTTGAGAATTTTTCATTAAGTGAAAACCAAATATAACAGCCCAGGCCCAGTGAGGCGGGAAGCTAGAATAAAGCACTCATCTGGAAAGCTTGTCCAAGAAGCAGGGGCAGGCCGCTTCACCAAACTCTTTGAAATGCTCACCTTGATTTAAACGTGTAAGTGTGGGGAGGTGGGTTTGGGTCAGATTGCAGAGGTGCCCCTGGAATAATGCCAGGCTGAGGAATCTGTATTTTATAGAGGGCTAGCAGCTAAGATTTTCCAGAAGATGAATTTGGGGAAAACACTGAGAGGAGGAAAGGGGAGGAAGGGCAGAGGAGGAGCAGAAGTCAGGGAAAGGAAGCGATCCCTGCCACAGTGTGTGTCTGATGCCTAAAGAGGTCCTAAGAGGAGGTGGAATCCCCTGAAACTAGAGCTAAAGATGGGTGTGAACCACCACGTGGGTTCTGGAAACCAAACCCTGGGTCCTTAAGTTCTCTTAACTGCTGAACTGAGCCATCTTCAGCTCTTTTTTTCTTTTTTTTTGGGGGGGGGGGGTAGGGGACATGGTTCGAAACAGAGTTTCTTTGTGTGGCACTGGCTGTCTTGGAACGCACTCTGTAGACCAGGAGTAGACCAGGCTGGCCTCGCAGAGCTATGCCTTCCAAGTGCCACTATTGCTGCTGCTGCTGCTCCTCTCTCTCTCTCTCTCTCTCTCCCCCCCCCTTTTTTTTTCCTTTTTATTTTTTGGGACAGTGCCTTGTGTGTAGTCAGCTGACTTCAAACTCTGTGTATAGCCAGAGATGACCTCTTGATCTTCCTGCCTCCATCTTCCAAAAGTTGGGATCACAGGCATGCACCACCACGCCAGGCTCCCTTTGCCTTTCTATCTGTTATTTCCTGTTTCCTCAAAATTCCTCCGAAAGAAGTAAAGAATGAAGCAGGTGTCCAGAGGGCTGTGGTCTGTGATTACTCCTATAAGAGAATTCTAATCCTGGATGAGAGACAGAGGGGAGGAGGATCAAGGTTGGCCAGGAACTGATAGATGTTCAGCAGGACATGCTGGAGCCAAAAGGAGGTACATTATTTCCCCAGGAGGCGTGGTCACGGGAGACCGTCAGAGGGTCAGAGTGACCTAGGACCCATGCCACATACGGGGAGGTGAAGGACCAGGGGCTCAGGAAAGCATGAGGAATCCCCCATTGCTACTCACACACTGGACCCTTTCCCTCCTTTCCTGTATCTTCATCACTGACGCTCTCCTGGGGCCTGTGCCTCAGGCTGGCTAAATGCATCGCAAGAGGGTAGGAGGCTCAGACCCTCTTGTGGTGTTGCTTTCTGGGCCCTCTCTCCAGCGTGCTCCCTCAGGCTACTTCTGAAGGACACTGGTGGCTTGGTCTCTGGTACCCTGAACCTTTAGGGTCAAAGAGCAAGAGGACCAGCCTTCCACTGGGAGAGACCAGAGAAGGGATGTCTGGGATAAAGAGGTCAGAGAGGTCGGGAGCCTCACTCCCACCACTCATCATTGTCAAAGCAGACCCCTCCCCCTCTGCCCTTTCTCCTCCAGCAGCACCGGGACAGAGCAAATGTCAGGACCTGCCAGCTGGGGATTCGGGTAGAGTCTCTGGATGCACAGCAGCAGCAGCAGAGGAGTTGCGCCGCCGCACGCGAGCCTTTGGGCTCTGAGCGAACGCACGTCGTTACAGCATAGCAATCCGCCTTTTGGGCAATTTTCTCCTTCCCTTTCCACCTTCTCACTCCAGTTTGTTCTCTGCTGACTGATGCTGGCACTGCCAAGCGGGTCCCCAGAGAAAAGCCTCGGCCAGGAGGCTGAGAAGGAGAAGGAGCCTCTGGACAATGTGGGGGAGATGCAAAGATGAGGCCGATCCTCTGCAGGATCCCACCGCACTGATTGACCTGGCAAGAGGAATGGGCTCTGAAGCTCCAGTAACTGGATCACTGGGGAGCGTGGTTTTTAAAGCCCAGGCATGCTGTCCTGGGGTTACTGAGGTTTGTAATGTAACCTCCAGAGGAGAGTTAGATGGGAAACTGATTTATGTAAGGTAGGATCCTGCTGGGGAAGTCCATGGTGCTTTCCCCTTGACCCCCTCCAGGAGGGATCAGCCATGTAGGAAGACTAGGGACCTCCAAGGTTTAGGGGTCCTCTCCTTTGTTGGAGCCTAGACAGATTCTCTATGCATCGTCCTATTTGTGCACACAACCCTCTTTTCTGAGTTGCAGTGTGTGTGTGTGTGTGAGAGAGAGAAACTGACAGGCAAAGACAGAAAAACGTAATATACAAGTGTAGAAGCTCTACCTGTAATCCCAGCACTGGAGAGGGATGGCAGGAAGACTTCCAGGAAGCCAAAGAATATACCAGAACGGATTGACTTCTGCGCACACGGAAGGACTTGATCTGTACGGCAGTGAGATTACTGCTCCCTAATTATGGACTCGGGGGAATGCAGACATGAGAAACGGGTGCTGAAAAGGCAGCATCCGGGGATTCGATTCCAACACCAAGAACTAAGGCACACTAGATCCAGGACAACCTGGAAGATGGTGCAGAGTGCAGAGCCCGCCCTATGCACTGTGAACACCCAGTACAGGGTCAGTCTGGTTTGAGAGACTACTCAGCATGTGTTTGCAGAGTGAGTACAAGAGGGCTCTCTCCCATTTTCAAAGGAGCAAAAACAAGTGCCACAAAGTGGGGAGAAAGTGGCCTTGGAGCGTTTAAAGTAAGTGTCTTTGTCCTTGGGACCTTCCTTAGGTTCTCATCAGCGGAGGGAACCCCTCAAGGAGGCAGAGGTGATGTCATCCGCCCCTGGTCCATATTTGGGACATCATAACTTCATTGTCTGTGCAGGCATTTTACTAAAAAATTAATCCTAAGCCAGGTACCAGGGCAGTGTTCGGGGCTCCTCTCCCCGTGCTGCCCAGACCAGGGGAAAGAACTGACTTTACCTTACCAAGGACTGGAGAGACCCCCATCAAAGTATACTCCTTTCTGCTTCACTGACGCCAAAAGAAGGTGGCCTCTTTTGGACAAATGTACATCAATATATTGTTACATATTTTTCACTGGATTAGCAGAGAAATTACAGGATTTTCCAGGGGAGACCAAACAGGTGGACAGCTATCAAGAAATCCTGACATTGAGAAGAGGTGGGGACCAATCCCTCCTGACATTATCTGTGGTAGTTTGAACAAGAATGTCCCCCATAGTCTCAGGCATTTGAACACTTGGTCCCCTGTTAGTGGTGCTGTCTGGGGAGGGTTAAATGGTAGAGCCTTGCTAAGGAAGTGCTGTTATCCCACCAGGTGAGAAGACCACTACTACAATTTTGAGTCAAATTTGAAGCAAGCTTTAATTAAATACTGGCCAGGACGATGGCCAGGCCCATTCCTGGGTTCCTAGAAAAGGGTGATGAGCCACATTTTACAGAGGCTTAAAAAGATAACCCCGGCCGGGCGATGGTGGCGCACGCCTTTAATCCCAGCACTCGGGAGGCAGAGGCAGGCAGATCTCTGTGAGTTTGAGACCAGCCTGGTCTATAGAACTAGTTCCAGGACAGGCTCCAAAGCCACAGAGAAACCCTGTCTCAAAAAACCAAAAGAAAAAAAAAATAAGATAACCCCATAAGCCCACAGTATTTTCCATCCAGGTCCAATGGGGCAAGCATACATCCCAACATATTTCCTGCCTGTGAACCTCCCACCTACATGTGATCCATCCTGTACAGTGTAGTTGAGTCAAGCAAACTTGTTTAGGGTGGTGAAAACAAACAGTAGCCTCCAGCATCAAAAGTGTCTGTCTTTTGTTTGCTTGTTTGTTTTGATTTTTTGAGACAGGGTTTCTCTGTAGTTTTGGGGCCTGTCCCGGACTAGGCTGGCCTTGAACTCTCAGAGGTCTGCCCGCCTCTGCCTCTCAAATGCAGGTACCTCCACCACCATTGCCCGGCTGACATTTTTGTTTCATGGATCTCTTAGGCATAGCAATTAAAACTTAAAACATAATTTTTGTTCTCACAGTGCTTCCCTGGAGGCTTTGGAATTAAAATCCAGGAGCCATTCCGGGATGACTTAGTCTGTCTTTCCTGTTTGCTGTTGAAGATAGGCACTTCTCAGCTTTCTGTCCCTGCCGCCATGCTGAGCCACCACGATGGACTCTTAGCCCTTTGCCACCATAAGCCATAACTCTTCCTTCTAGAAGTTGATTTTGGTCACAGTGCTTTATTGTGGCTAGAGAAAAGTGACTGATCCAGTGCCCATTAGATTTTGAACCTGGTACTCAGGAGAGTATAGGTTGAGAAGGCAAGTTAGAGAAGCTGCTTCCCAGCCAGCCCTTCTGCCCCCACTGCGCGGAAGTAGGAACAAGTCTCTAGCAATGAGGGAGAGATCAGAGTTTATCAGACAAGTAGTGATGCTTAGTGTTAAACTCCACACCAGGATCTAGCGGTATAATCCCAGGTACCCGAAGTGTAAACAGCTTATGCCCTTTCATACACTACACACAGGACACATGACAGACACTAGGGACAGGAGCAGGTAATAGCAACAAACAAACAAATACCGCTGGAACTACACAAGCAGTAGAATAATACGCTTTTGGGGAGGCTGAGCTTCCTCTCCAGTGGCTTTGCCTTTGATTGCATGAAGATATCTAGAAAGGTCTGATGTCCCCACTCCTTCGTGCTCCCCAATGTCCCACCTGCCATTAGGGAGAATAGAAGAAATCCCAGACCAAACATCAGATCTGGGTCTGCTCCCATCACCAGCACCAAAAAGATGACTTTCCAACATGCACACTTAAGTCCTCGCCATGCTGACCTCTGAGTAAAGTCGGCCACAGCAGGGGTTCAAACCAAAGGCCTACAAGAGGCTACCAGTCCTGCCCAGGTCCTTCAGTATAGCCAAACCAACCCTTACCATGAGAACACTCTCAGGTAGTCAGACCTGATGGTATAAGTTGCCTCTCATTCCATCTTTGACAACCCAAGGCTGAGCTAGTCTACACTTATGCAAACTCAGGTCATTTCTCCAGCAACAACAGCAGGTGAACAATGGCACCTTGGTTTAAACTGTTGGCTCTATCTTCTGCCTTGAAGGCAAGCAAGCCCTGCCTCCACCCAGACACACCACCTTCCTGTCCCTAGAATAAGTGAATGCCTGGGGCAGCCTAGTGAGGTAAATCCCAGCTTGTCAGTTGTGGACACGCCCACTGTCACCCCCTGGCCACCTGTGGCAGAAGCTGTTGCATCATCCACAGGAAGCAGCCCAGCAGCTGGCTCCTCTCTGAGGCACATTTTCACTTCCTACTTCCATCCTCCTGCCTGCCACCCTGTTTCCTGCTCCCTGCCCTGACTCTGTGGGTGCCGGCGACTATACATAAACACTGTACGGTCTGTCATAGGGAAGGGATTTGTCTAGGACCAGTAGGGCTTTCTAGTGCTTGTTCTGAGCATGGCCCTGATGGGCGGAGTGGGCTCTGGCTGAAGGGACTTTCCCAGCTAAGAGCCACTTTGAGATCCCTATGGGCTCAGAGAAAAGTCCTCAGTGGACAAGGGACACAGGACGGAAGGAACTTCCGGGTAGTTACCAACCACTTACATATACCTTTCAAGGATCAGTGGCCCACGGGTCTGGGTCATATCATGTTGTTGTTGAACACTACGCACCGTCAACACAGGTTGATGTCTCTGGGATGGTGTCTGAGTCCTGCAGGAACTACATTTGGCGTTGCATTCTTCCTTTATATTCCCATAAAATCTTCTGGAACTGAGGATAGGTTTTTTGTTTTTTGTTTTCTTTTTTCCCCATCCTGAACTTGCCCTCCTCTTTATCCAAAGTTCTTTTTATCTCTTAATCTCCCCCCTCTTTTTTCTGGCTAATTCCTGTATCTGCTGCCTCACCTGGATGGCAGTCAGCTCCTCCTCAACTCGAAATACTCCACTACTCTTGCTTTTTTGAGGCAAGGTCTCCATTTGTCTCTCAGGCTAATCTTGAATTCAAGATCTTTCTGCCTCAACCCCCCAAGTGCTAGATTACAGAAATGTGCTACCACACCCAGCAAACAGACGGAAAAGTATTTTAATGGAGGACTCCAGCTGGAGAGGGTACTTTTAAGGTTATCTTCTCCCATCTTTTCCATCTGAAAATAGCTTTTAGCCCGGTGGTGGTGGTGCATGCCTTTAAATCCAGCTCTTGGGAGGCAGAGGCTGGCCAATCTCTGAGTTTGAGGCCAACCTGGTCTACAAGAGCTAGTTCCAGGACAGGCCCCAAAGCTACATATAGAAACCCTGTCTTAAAAAACAAACAAACAAACAAAAAAGAAAGAAAAAAGAAAAAAATTGGTTTGCTTATGCCTGAATGACTGTTTATTTGCTTGTGTATATATGATATGTCCTTAAATTCACTATATAGTTTAAACTGGTCTTAAATTTATGGTAATCTTCCTTCCTCAGCCCCTCAAATGTTGGGATTACAGTTGAACGCAACCACACCCAGCCAGGTAAGATTTTGTTTGATTAATTAATTAATATTAATTAGTGTGTGTTATATGCATGTGTATATATGTTTGGGTATGTGCACCTTTGTACACATTTGTGGAGGTCACAGATGGGTATCACTGTTATCATTTATAAAGAGGTGGTGGGTGAGCGGTCCCACCAGAGACATTGGCGGGTCCCCTGGCAGGTGACCTGAGGCCTCAGCAGGAGACAGACAATAGATAGCCTTACAGAGAGAGTGGAAAGGGAAGGGGTAGGGGACAAGAGGAGTTGGGGAGGGAGGAGAGAGAGAGAGGCTGAAGCTGTCTTTCCAGAAGAAGGGCAGACAGACAGACAGAGAACTGGAGAGGAGGTAGGAAGACAGAGGGGGCAGGTTGGGAGTACAGTAGTGCTTGTCTCTTAAAGGGATAAGGTACCCAGGTGACAGACTAGGCCAGCAGATTACATCACAATTTTTCTAGAGAGTGCTGCACTCCACTGGTGACAGCTTTGCCAGTCCCCTAGTTCTCTGGTTGCTCTTTGTACGTCTAAGCTAACTTACTCTATGGTAAGTATTCAGTATTTTATCTATCTGTCTATCTATCTATCTATCTATCTATCTATTATTCATTTATTGAGATAGCTTCTATGTCACTTTGTAGACCAGGCTGACTTTGAATTCACAGAGATCTGCCTCCCAAATTCTGGGATTAATAGTGTGTACCACCACCCCTAGCCTGGTTCAATATTTGAATAAATATGAAAGTGTCTTTTTTGACAAGCTCAGCTGTAATTGCCATTATTGGATTACATTGTCTAAAACCGTGGTTCGCAACCTTTCTAATGCTGTGACCCTTTAATACAGTTCCTCATGTTGTAGTGACCACCAACCATAAAATTATTTTTTGTTGATACTTCATAACTGTAATTTTGCTACTGTTACGAATTGTAATGTAAATATTTTTGGAGACAGAGGTTTGTCACGGGGTCATGACCCATAGTTTGAGAACAACTGGCCTAAAGAAACATCAATCTACAATGAAAGTGGAAAAGGTCATTTTAGGTTTTGATGTAGTCAAGTCTGTTCTAGATGCAACTAACCAATAGCAATGAATGGGAAATCCCAAGAATTCTGAATTCTTCCCCTAGATCAGACAAGGTTCTGAGGTTGCTCCAGGCTTCAGCAGCAGCAACCATGTGGCCTTCTGATAAAGAAACTAAACACCAGGATCAATCATGGATTTCACAACTGGAGTAAAACATCACAAATGCTTTAGAGTGGAATTGTTTTTTCAGATCTGGCTCCCTTACAATGAGGGTATGAAGTATGTAGGACTGTTAGGTCCAAATTGGGCTTCCTCTAACGGCAGTGCTGGTGAGTATCCTAAACAGGACGCTGGCTGGCAGGGAAACAGCAGGATTGCTCCTGGACAAACAGAAGCTCAACTTCAGCATTCCTCGTGAATCTCATAAGGTGGGTTTCTGTTTACCAGGAACCCCCCCCCCCCCACTTAATCCACCCCACAGGTCAACTATCTCAGACAAGGGCATCTGGTTCCAGGTCAATACAGACAACTTGTCTCAGCTCAAAGCCCCCACCCTACTGACTGCCAATATAAAGTCGGCTTGCTTTTCTGTCATTTTGTTGCACCCACCCACCCAGGGATAGACTTGGAAGTTTGATTCCCCCCAAAAAATCTTTACTTCTATCCTCAGAGTAGTCTAGTTCTGACCCCTGTTCTCCGTGTACATTTCTGTTGACTTCTCCAGTATCTTCTAGATGTAAGACTGTGTCTTTGGACTAGGCAAGTTTTCAGAGATTTGAAGAGAAGTCCAGCTCCTCAGCAAGTGTCCCTGGTGTCTGTTAGTTTTCTTCTCTATGGGAAGGATGTTTTTGCTTCACTGTTTATTGCTTGACGATTTCCTGCAAGCAGACAAGACTCCTGCTTCATTTCTTTGGGTTTTGGGGGGGATTTGCTGTTGTTTTACAGTTCTAGGAACAGAACCCGGGGCTTTTCAACGCTAAGCAAGTGCTTTACCACTGAGAAACTTCATTCAAGTTACTATTTCTCTGTCACTTAGAAGAAAGGCTTAGGGTTGGCAAGACGGCTCAGTGGGTAAAGGTGCTTGCCAGGAAAGGACAGAACCTCAGTTCCATCCCGGCACTTAGGGTGGAAGGAGAGAACCAACTGCACACGGACCATGGCAACTGCACATGTAATCATAATAGATAAATACACATATTTAGACTACGGTTGAAAAGTGATCTTGAGTTTTTAAAAATTAAGACTTTTCACCAGGTGGTGGTAGCACACATCCTTAATCCCATCACTTGGAAGCCAGAGGCAGGTGGATCTCTGAGTTTGAGGCCAGCCTGGTCTACAGAGTGATTTCTAGGCCAACCAGGGCTACAATGAGAAACCCTGTCTTCCAAATGTTCAAATCTTTAAAATATTCCCTATCAACACAAAAAGCATGACTCTTACCCCAAAGAGGATAAGAGATTATTCTGAAGGCAAATATGAATGGCTATGGCCTAGGAACACAGACTTATGTTACCCCAAATTTTATGATGTTTTCATAGTAACAGAACAAAAAAGTCATAAATCAGTGTGCTTTTCAAATACATTGGTGGAAATATTAAGTACATGGTTTGGTTACAGTAAAGTGGAAAAATCTCAGCGATTTGCCTCAAATGCTGATGATGATGCTCTTAGTTTTTTCATTGGTAGAAACTGGGTTTTGTTGAGTTAATTACATTGTAAAAGGTTTTAAGTCAAAGGTGTTAAGTCAGCCCCAAAGGTGGTTGAAATTACAGGGAGCAAGCAAGATCAAGAAACACACAGCGAAAGTCACTTTAAGAGTTTATTAAGAGAAAGACATTTGTGCAGGCCTGAGGAAGCTGGTGCAGGGAGAGAGTGAGGGAGAGATAGAGAGCGATGGGGTGAGGAGAGGGAGACCTCTTCAGAAGAAGGACAGAAAGAGAGAGCCTGGAGCGGGCATGTCCCGCTTTTAAAGGCTGTCTAGCGCATGCGCACACGGGGCTTAGGTAGCTGTAGCTGCATCACGTGTCACGACCATTCTGCACGTCTGTCAAGTAGGGGTCAAGTAGGGCTTGAGGGCCCTGGTGGCTATGTAAATTGCCTGAGCACCTGATGGCGCATGCGCGTCCCTGGAACCGGGAAGTGCCAGCGATTGGGGAGGCTAGACATTTTGCCCAAGTGTTGGGTGATGGAAACTATTAACAGAGGTCAAGGACTGGCTGTTTAGGGGGCTAAAGATAGCCCAAGATAAATTGTTATTAGGTTCTGAACTGTAGCATTCCAGCCTTTCTAAACTCATTTTTTAATCAGTCAATTGGCCTTGTAGAGAGAAGGTGCAGCTTCTCTCCGGGAACCTTCATTCGCAGGTCACAGGGACAATAGTGGCATGGCGGCTGTAGGGCCACCCACTGCCTTCTGATCAGATCTTGCTCTGCAGGAGGGAACTCATGTCTGGCACGGTAACGCTGATCGGAAGCCCAGGTCTGAAGAAGTGATAGGCCCTAGGGGCAGCCTGCTATTTTATTAAAGGGTCATGTTGTCAAAACTCCGTTCTAAATATTTATGTGTTTGCCCCTAGCGTCACACTAATCTCAGCCTTGGTCCGAGAAGCCTGTTTTTGCAGTGGGCCTCTCTCAGTTACTACAGAGACTTCCGGTCAGAGTGCTGAGACTAAGTGGCTGTGGGCTTTCAGGCCCAAGGCTCAGGGCACACTGAGGAAGAGCGTGCGGAAAGAATGGAAGAGCCGGAGGATGGAAAGGACCGCTGTGAAGTGCTGCCTTCTGGATATGGCAGGGCTGTGGCTCTCCTGAACTCACAGCAGCAGTGGTTGCCTGCACAAGATGAAGCCAGGCAGAACGCCAGCTTGATAAAGGAGAGTTTACGTGGCCCTACCCCTAGCTGAGGAGCCATTTGCATTGATGGGTGCATAGGAAGACAATCACTTTTGTTCAGGGGCGTGGCTACTGGTAGGTACCCATGCTCCAGTGGGTGGCTCCCTCCGCCCCTTGTACACAGAGCAAGTAACAGGACTCAGTGGACTGTTTGTCTTTTTAAAAGAAGAAAAGGGATATGAAATGGGGAGGGGCAATTTTGGGGGATCCAGGGGAAGTTGGAGGTGGGGGGTAGATATGATCAAAATATATTGGACATAGGTATGAAATTCTCAAAGAAGAAACACAAAAGATACTAATAAAAAATTAGGCCGGGCGGTGGTGGTACACGCCTTTAATCCCAGCACTCGGGAGGCAGAGGCAGGTGGATCTCTGTGAGTTCGAGGCCAGCCTGTTCTACAAGAGCTAGTTCCGGGACAGTCACCAAAGCTACAGAGAAACCCTGTCTCGGAAAAAAAAAAAAAATTAGGTGCTTTTGGGTGGACAGTCTCACCATGTAGCCCAGGATGGCCTCAAACTTCCAGTTGGCTTGCCTCAGCTCGACCTGTGCTAGAATTACAGGAATGTGCCGCCACACCTAGTTTAAAATGTTTGTGTTTTATTTTGAGAACCCTGTTTCACTTTGTCTCTGACAATAAGGTCACTTCCTAGTTTCAGACAATCCCAATGGGTTTAACTGAAATAATTATCACTTCTTCTCTAAAAAGAAACTTTCACAGTATTTATTAGGTGCATGCTATGTGCCCCAAGACACACAAGTACCACTAGGAAGGCATTAGGAAGGGGTGAGTAGCTCATCCCTCTTCCATTTTAGTCATGCCTGGCAGCCACAGAAGAAAAAGCTGGGATCTGGCCGAGCAATGGTGGCGCACGCCTTTAATCCCAGCACTTGGGAGGCAGAGGCAGGCGGATCTCTGTGAGTTCGAGGCCAGCCTGTTCTACAAGAGCTAGTTCCGGGACAGTCACCAAAGCTACAGAGAAACCCTGTCTCGGAAAAAAAAAAAATTAGGTGCTTTTGGGTGGACAGTCTCACCATGTAGCCCAGGATGGCCTCAAACTTCCAGTTGGCTTGCCTCAGCTCGACCTGTGCTAGAATTACAGGAATGTGCCGCCACACCTAGTTTAAAATGTTTGTGTTTTATTTTGAGAACCCTGTTTCACTTTGTCTCTGACAATAAGGTCACTTCCTAGTTTCAGACAATCCCAATGGGTTTAACTGAAATAATTATCACTTCTTCTCTAAAAAGAAACTTTCACAGTATTTATTAGGTGCATGCTATGTGTCCCAAGACACACAAGTACCACTAGGAAGGCACTAGGAAGGGGTGAGTAGCTCATCCCTCTTCCATTTTAGTCATGCCTGGCAGCCACAGAAGAAAAAGCTGGGATCTGGCCGAGCAATGGTGGCGCACGCCTTTAATCCCAGCACTTGGGAGGCAGAGGCAGGCGGATCTCTGTGAGTTCGAGACCAGCCTGGTCTACAGAGCTAGTTCCAGGACAGGCTCCAAAGCCACAGAGAAACCCTGTCTCGAAAAAAAAAAAAAAAAAGCTGGGATCCTTGGAGATCTAATTTACTGGGCACAGACAGCACTGTAAGACAATGCTCTTACTTAGTGGAGCAATCAGTATAAATTAGATATGGTGGTCCATGCCTGTAATCCTCATACATGGGAGGCTGAGGCAGGGTGATTGCCACAAGCTTGTCTAGTAAATCCTAGGCCATCCTAGGCTACAGTGACAGAGATTCTGTCCCAAAAAGGAAGTCTGTCTTTCTTTCTTTCTTTCTTTCTTTCTTTTCTTTTTTTCTTAGAGCCAATGGCGGCCATGTGGTGGTACACGCCTTTAATCCCAGCACTCGGGAGGCAGAGGCAGGCAGATCTCTGTGAGTTCGAGGCCAGCCTGGTCTACAAGAGCTAGTTCCAGGACAGGATCCAAAGCTATAGAGAAACCCTGTCTCGAAAAAACAAAACATACACACACAAACACAAAACAAAAAGAGCCAATGGCCAATATAAAAGGGTAAGAGCAAGATTTAGAGTCTGCATTATGGAGATTTGATATGGGATTTCCCTCTGTATGCTGTGATTACCATTGATAAATAAAAAAACTGCTTTGGGCCTATAGCAGAGCTATAGGGGAACAAAGCAAGGTGGGGAAAACTAAGATGAATGCTGGGAAAGAGAAGGCGGAGTCAGAGAGAAGCCACGCAGCTGCCACCAGAGACAGATGTGCTGAAATTTTGCTGGTAGGCCATGACCTTGTGGTGATGCACAGACTGATAGAGATGGGTTAAATTAAGGTGTAAGACTTAGCAAATAAGAAGTTAGAGCTAGCCGGGCGGTGGTGGCTCATGCCTTTAATCCCAACACTCGGGAGGCAGAGGCAGGTGGATCTCTGTGAGTTCGAGGCCAGCCTGGTCTAGAAGAGCTAGTTCTAGGACAGGAACCAAAAGCTACGGAGAAACCCTGTCTCGAAAATTAAAAAAAAAGAAAAAAAAGAAGAAGTTAGAGCTAATGGGCCAAGCAGTGTTTTAATTAATATACTTTCTGTGTGATTATTTCGGGGCTAAGCAGTTGGGAACAAACAAGCGGCCCCTCCTCCAACAGAGATTCACGCCCCAGCTTTGCACCTGTTATAAGGTAGCCTCTAAGTTCTGTCACATCACCTATCAGATGGGGTCTGTGGTGGCTTGAATAGACTCACGTGTTCTGGAGTAGGTATGGCCTTGTTGGAGGAAGTGTGTCACTGTGGAGGCGGGCTTTGAGGTCTCATATGCTCAAGCTATGCCCAGTGTAGCACACAGTTTTCCTTCTGCTGTGTATTGAACAAGGTGGAGATCTCCCAGCTACCTCTCCAGCACCATGTCTGCCTGCACACCACCATGCTCCCTGCCATGACAATGGACTAAACCTCTGAACTGTAAACCAGCCCCAATTAAATATTTTCCTTTATAATGGTTGTTGTGGTCATGGTGTCTCTTCACAGCAATAGAAACCTTAACTAAGACAGGGCTCTTGCATAAGGTTGGAGTATCAACTGTCATAAGTTAATAAACAAATACAAATAAATGTAATAAGTAAATACAAAGTACCTTTACATAAGAGTGTTCAACTAACAGAAGTTATGACCATGTTCTCCTTGTGATAAAAATTCTCTCACACACACACACATACAGGCCAGAGAGATGGCACAGTGGGTAAAGACACCTACTGCCAAGGTTGACAAGCTAAGTTTGACCCCAGAATCTACCAGCCAGCTCCCATATGTTATTCTCTGACCTCCACATATGTCACTTGCACCCAAACACCTGTTCACACACATTTGTAAATAAGTAAATTCAATAAAAATAAATCCACAAAACAAATGAAAAAAAAAACACAAAAAAATGATTGACCCACTTTTCAGAAATGAAACCTGCAAAACGAACTGTAGCATGTGTTAAAAACATGAATTATCTTAAAAGGCATGTATAGGATATAACTACTTTAAGAATAAATAAGGTGCTAGGCAGTGGTGGCTCACACCTTTAATCCCAGCACTTGAGGGGTAGAAGCAGATGGGTCTCTGTGAGTTCGAGGTCAGTCTGAACTACAGAGTGAGTTCCAGGACAGTCAAGGCTAAACACACACACACACACACACACACACACACACACACACACACTACACAAACCCTGTCTCAAAAAAATAAATATAAAACAAACAAGAATAAATAAGATTATGTATGTAAATGCTTTATACCAAATTATACCAAAATTCCTGACACATAATGTTTGGTGGTACCTTAGGGTTACCATTGCTATGAGGAAGCACCGTGACCAGAGCAAGTTGGGAAGGAAGGGTTTATTTGGCTTACACTTCCATCACTGCTCATCTTGATGGAAGTCAGGACAGGAACCCAAACAGGACAGGAACCTGGATGTTCTGATGTAGAGGTTATGGCAGGCTGCTGTTTACTACCTTCTTATCAGGGCTTGCTCAGGAGAGAACGCAGGACCACAGGTATAGAGATGTGACCATCCACAATGGGTTGGGCCCTTGCCCATCAATCGTTAATTAACAAAACGCCCTACAGCAGGATCTTGTAGAGGCATTTTCTCAGTTGAAGTTCCCTTCTTTCAAATAACTCTAGTTTGCATCAAGTTGACATAAAACTAGCCAGCACAGCGGTTGTAGTATTTATTATTTATTTATTTACTAGCAAGCAGACTCTCCTGAACTCCAGTTAGGCAAATTCTCTAAGCAGCACCCTGGAGCATCAGAAAAGTAGGTTCTCAACCTCCCTCCCAGACCTCCTCACTGGTAAACACAGGGTGGGGGGGAGGACACCCAGCAAGCAACCCTCCGGGTGATGAAGATGGGGTTCTCAGCAGAGCTGCACATTAGAACTGCCTGAAGATTGCCAGTGAGCTGGCTTGGTGGCTGAAGATGCTTGCCACCAAGCCTGCTGACCTGAGTTTGACCCCAGAACCCACATGAAGGTGAGAACTGACTCCCACAAGTTATCCTCTGACCTCCACACATATGCCATGATATGCCAGCATGGGACCACACATGTACGTAAATGTAAAATAAAAAAAGGGGGGGTTAAAAGAATTACCTGGGAAATTAAAAAATTCAAGATGCTTCAATGAGATCAATTGTCATCATCTGAGGGAAAGGGACCAGTTATAGAATTTCTTAAAGCTCCAAGATTTTACATATATATATATCAAGGGTTTAAGAAGATACCTCTTAAGGCTGGAGAGATGGCTCAGCAGTTAAGAGCACTAGTTGCTCTTCCAGAGGTCCTGGGTTCAATTCCCTTCAACCCCATGGTGGCTCACAACTGCTATAACTCCAGTTCCAGAGATCTGCTACTCTCACACAGGCATACATACAGGTAAAACACTAATGCACACAAAATAAAAATAAATTAATTATTTAAACAATATACCTCTAGGCAGAGCTTTTTTGTTTGTTTGTTTTGTTTTTATTTGTTATTTATTTATTTATTTGAGACAGGGTTTCTCTGTGTAGCATTGGCTGTCCTGAAACTCACTCTAGACCAGGTTGACTTCAAACTCAGAGATCCACCTGCCTCTGCCTCCTGAGTGCTGGGATTAAAGGTGTGCGCTACCACTGATCAGCTAGGCAGAGCTTTCTAATAACAGAATATTCTAATTTTAAAATTGGTACATCTTCTAATGCAGCCTTCTTAAAGGTCCTAAAGTGTGCTCTTTCCATTCTGCCATCCTCGTCCCAACCTTAGCCTGTGAGATATGAAACCCAGAAAGGAAATGAGCTTTTCCCAACCTCAGCTTGAGCCAGGGTTCCTGGAGACATGCAGCCTGCTCCCATCTTTTAGAAGGCCAGCCAACCCTGAGAAGACTTGAAGTACTTGAATCCGACACCTTAGCCCCCAGCCTGCTCCAGGCAGAGTATCCTATAGCTCAGGATAGCCTGGAACACACTATGTAGATGAGACAACTTTGAACTTTTGCCTGCACCTCCCAAGTGTACAGTCCATTTTAAATCAGTCAGTGGCGAATGCCTCCTAGAAGACAAGCTGAATTATCTGAGAAATAGAAAAGATGTTCTATTTCCCAGTCTCAGTCATGCACTGAATGAGCCTGGAACCAGACCGAGGCTACACCTCTCTCTCTCTCTCTCTCTCTCTCTCTCTCTCTCTCTCTCACACACACACACACACACACACACACACACACACCTGGGAAATGAAATGGAAGCCAGATCACTTAGTACCCACGTACATGACCGATTGGATAAGAGCTGATTTGTGCACACCTGAATGTTTGCTTCTAGCCTCCTTGCTTTTGATTAGAGGGAATGGGGCCACCTGCTTGTTGAGGACGCAGAGGAAGAAAACAGTAATCAGTGGAGGATGGATCTGGGATTCTCAGCAACAATGGAAATCATGCTTTGCACCCTGTATGTTCTTGTTGTTGTTTGTTTTGTTTTTTATGTTTCCTGGTCTGGTCTCAAGCTCACCATATAATAATGATGCTCTTTACCTCCGGATCCTGAGTGCAGAGACTCCAGGTGTGCACACCACACCCAGTTTATCCCTTGTTAGGGATCAAACCCAGGGCTTCCTGCATGCCAGGCAAACACTCTTCCGACTGAGCTACTGCTTCAGCCCAGGTCACTTAAATTTTGAGTCCCAGTGTCTTAGATGACGAATGTAGAAGTGTTCTGCATACTGACAACTGTGTAGCTGCACTGTTAGTTTCTCTTCCCTTCTTCCAAAAGGGAACATGAGTGGACAGCCTCAGCTGACCCCTTAGAGCTACCAGTGTCCTTCCGATGGCTTATGCCTTTCAGAACTCCCACTAACTAAAAACGCTAACAGTTACATGACAAATACTTTTTTTGTTTGTTTGTTTTTGTTTTTGTTTTTCGAGACAGGGTTTCTCTGTAGCTTTGGATCCTGTCCTCCTGGAACTACCTCTTGTAGACCAGGCTGGTCTCGAACTCACAGAGATCTGCCTGCCTCTGCCTCCTGAGTGCTGGGATAAAAGGCGTGCGCCACCACCGCCTGGCTGAGATAGTTATTTTCTATTAACTAATTAATCAATTAACTGATTGATTTGTGAGGAAGGGTCTCATGTAGCCAAGGCCGACTTCAAATGCCCTGTGTAGCCAAGGAGGACTCTCCTTTCCTCACCTAGAGATTACAGTCTAGAGATTACAGGCCCGGGCCACCACCCCCACCCACTCTGCCCCACCCATTTGCCACTTCCTGTGAGAGAAGGGAGAAAAATGAACCTAAAGCTAAAGATGAAACCGAAAGCCGGTAAGAGAGCCCCAAGCTTTCATGATCTCGGGGACCTATAGCCTGTGCGACAGGCCTGCGGGGCTGCCATCGTCACTTTTACAATAGTAATTTTGGAATGTTAAGCAGAGAAAGTCATTATTTTGAATTGAACTCTTGTATTGGGCCACTACAAACCAACAAAAAAAAAATGGAGTCAGTTATGCTAAACATCACATTATCATACTGAGACTTTAAGGAACAAACAGGCTGATCCCAAAACAGATCAGCATTTCCTGAGAACTAGAGAGTTCAATCCTAGTCATCTAGTAAGGAAGTTGCCCCTGCTTTAACCCCTAAAAAAAAAAGCCTGGACTAACCTGGTATTAACCAATCAGCGCTCTCTCTCTCTCTCTCTCTCTCCCTCTCTCTCTCTCTCTCTTTCTGCATTCCTTGCTTCTATAGGAGAAAACTTGCAATGCTACTATTGCACTATTGCCTTGAGAGAGCTTATCCTATTTACAGAATTCTTAAGGAAAAGCCAACTATATCTCTAAATGTGTTCTGACTCTTTGTCTTTTGACAAGAACCAAGCTATTGATTCTTCCATTTTAGTTCCTAAATAATGTACTAATGTACTGGAAATGGAAATTGTAATTGAGAGTGAGTGAAATCACACATTTAATTACTTTAAAAAATTACTGGAGAAGTAGCTGGCATGTGCTGGGCAGTGGTGGCGCACACCTTTAATCCCAGCACTCAGGAGGCAGAGGCAGGCGCAGGCGGATCTCTGTGAGTTCGAGGCCAGCCTGGTCTACAAGAGCTAGTTCTAGGACAGGCTCCAAAGCCGCCGCAGAGAAACCCTGTCTCGGATAAAAAAACAAAAACAAACAAACAAACAAAAAAAGAAAGAAAATAACTATCTCTTTAGTGCACCTGGGCCTCTGAAATGACCACATAAACCCCACATTTCCAGCTTGGGACTAGCCACAGATGGTGTGTTTATTGGCACGCATTCACATACTCTGAGAAGAAAGCGGGAACAATGAGTTAATTAGGTCACTTAGTAATGTTTGCAATCAGCCTCAATATTAGAAGCTGACTTGTGGGAAGCAGATGGCAGACCTTCCGAGCAGGGCTGCAGGCCACAAGCAGGTAGCAACTGTTCAGGAACCTCCCTAAAGTGAGGCCAAAGGCCCAAGGCAGATACATTCTTCCCAGATCTCTCTGCCTTCCCAAATGCTGCTTCTGCTTCCTCTAGATCCAGGTGAGACCTGGCTCCGGGGCTCCCCACTTAAGCTCCAGAGAACACTCAGGTCACTTGGCAAGAAGAGGGTCTTCACTAGACACAGTGAGGCACCACAGTGAATCTACACAGCACCCACAACAGCACAAGCATTCAGATGCATGGTCACAGTGTGGGACCGTGGAAGGAAATCTCCACGAGGGCAGGCAGGACAGACCTGGGAATGCAGAAGAACTTGGCCCTGATCCATTACCCCTGCTTTAAAGTTGTACCATCAAAGTCTCGTGTTGTTTTCAAGTCTGCAGAGTCCTTTGTTCTCTGGCCATGGCGGAGCAGCTTGGCTCCAGGACGAAGTCAGATTGTTATAAATTCTGGTGTTCTATTGGCCTTCTGAATCCAATGTGTTGTCACTCAGTTCTGTCCCAGAAGCCATCAGTGTGTGGAGGAAACCCAGCGGGACGGAGTGGGTGCCAGCATCCCCAGCTGGGCTGGAACTTTTCTGACTTAAAGGGAAGTCTGGACTGCCTTGACTTCTGACCTCAAGTTCTACTCTCAAGGAACTCTTTAGCCTTTGAGTTGTCTGCATTAGAAAAGCCAAGTCTAACTGTGGGTAAGGTCTCTGGATCCCCCAGGATGCTCAAATTTGGACCCCGTCTTTGGAGTTTCCACAGATCCCTCTCAGGGCACAGCTATTAAACCAGGAATGGTGGTACACACCTATAACCCTGCACTTGAGGAATGTAGACAATTGAGTCAGGAGTTCAAGGCCAGCCTCAGCTACATCATGAGTATTAGGCCTGCATGGGTTACATGAGACACTAAGTTAAAACACACATACTACTACTAATAATAAATAAATCAGTAAATAAAGTTGATGAAAAAGAAAAAAAAAGCTAGCAAGGACAAAGAGAGGGAAGCTATGTCCTCTAATCTTCTTGGAGAATAGAGAGCAAAGAAGGCTGTTTGATTGGCTTTGGAGCCAATCTCAAAGGGCAGGGTCGTACCTGGTGATTCAGTTCTTTAGAGGTAGAAGGAGGAAAGGCCATTATGGTAGCTTGAATGTAATTGACCTCCATAAGCTCATAGGGAGTGGCACTATTAGGAGGTGTGGCCTCGTTAGATGAAATGTGTTATTGTGGGGGTGGGAGTTGAGGTCTCATATATGCTGAAGCCATGCACATTGTCTCAGCCCACTCCCTATTGCCTGCGGGTCAAGATGTAAGACCCCCTCAGCTCCTTCTGGACTGAACCTCTGAACTGTAAGTGAGCCGCCACAGTTAAATGCTTTCCTTTATAGGAGTTGCTGTGGTCATGGTGTCTCTTCACAGCAACAGAAACCCTAAATAAGGCAGCCATACTCCTTGACTGCTGAAAACGGTGTAAGTCAGCCTGGAGTTTTGATCCTTTCTGGCCCAAGTGACAGAGGACCAGTAGAAGCAGGGTCTAGTAGGCTCCCAAAGCCTGGCAGCCTGTGTGACTGGGCTCCCTGCTGTTTTCCTGTCAGACAGAGGCTGTGCTCAATTTGCTGCTGTTTTAACCTATAAACAAGGCCAGAAGTTACCCGTCTGCTTCTCTGGTAACAACCTTTGAATCTCTGGTAACGCCTTTAATCTCAGCATTTGGGAGGCAGAGACAGGCAGATCTCTGTGAGTTTGAGGCCAGCCTGGTCTACAACAGGTAGTTCCGGGACAGGCTCCAAAGCTAAAGAGAAACCCTGTCTCGAAAAAAAAAAAACCAAAAATCAAAAACAAAAAAACAAACAAACAAAAAAAAAAGAACTTGAAAGTCAAAAGCTGGGATGAAAACCTTCTAGCTCAGGGAAGTTGAGTAGCAACTCGCTGATCTTAAAGAAAGCATCCTTCTACCCTGTCAAAACAAAAGAACCCATACTATACTTCGCTCTCTACAACTTCCTGTGTATCTATAGTCTTACATACACCCTAGGACGCTCTAATTACTTTCTGTCAACTGGTTGCTAACTCAGCCTCCTGATCCAAAGTTGATTTTATTTAATTATTGCAAATATAAATTCAGGGTTCACAGTATGATCAAATATCCCACAACAAGTACTTAAAAGAACATAAGTCTGGTTGTAATTTCAGACTTGCCTTCCTCCGACGGGATTCTGCTATGGTGTGGATGTGGTTCTTAGTGTGTCTTCCGATGGTTCCTGTGTTGAAATTCAATCCACATTAAGAAGAATTAACAGGGTGAACATAGCTAGGGCTTTAAGATGTGATTAGGATAAGATAATGTCATTCAATCTTGAAGTTAATTGAATCCTGGTGGCTTATAAGGAGAAATGCCAGAAGACACAACACACTCCCTCTCTGTGTGTGCCTGTCTCTGTCTCTTTCTGTGGATTTCTTCCTGGCTCTCTGTCTCGATGTGTTTCTCTGTGTGTCTGTCTGTCTGTCTGTTTCTCTCTCTCTATGTTGGTCTTGCTGTTGCTGTTGTTGTTTGTGACAAGGCCTTTACGCCACTCAGGCTGACCTGGAATTTGCTGAACAGCAGAGTATGACCTTGAATTCCTAATCCTGCTCCCATTCCTAAGGGCTGAGATTACAGAGAGAGCCGTACTAATAAACCTACTACAGTTAATGGTCTGGGTTTTATTTATTTATTTCTTTATTTTGCTTTTTCGAGACAGGGTTTCTCTGTAGCTTTGGAACCTGTCCTGGAACTTGCTCTGTCGACCAGGCTGGCCTCGAACTCACAGAGATATGCTTGCCTCTGCCTCCCAAGTGCTGGGATTAAAGGCATGTGCCACCATCGTGTGGCTTTAGTTTTTTTACTACAATTATTTATTCACTCAGTGTGTGTGCGCGCGCACATGCATGCACATGTGTGTATATGTGCCACAGTGTGCATGTGGAAGCAAGTGGACAACTCGTGGGTATCAATGAGTCAGTTCTCTCCTTCCACCATGTCTGGCTTGGACTGAACTAAGGTCAGTATTTCAAGCTTGGTAGCAAATGCCTTTCCCCGCTGAGCCATCTTGTTGGTCCTTTAAAAATATCTGGCTTTTGATGGGTGACATTGCATCATTTAGGGACTGTGCCAGCAAAAAAATCAATTCCAGATAAGGCTCCTCAACCTTAGACCACCAGAACCACAGCCAAAATAAACCCACATTGCCTAAGTTGATCTCATGGGCTCAAATGATCCTCCAATCTCTGTCTCCTGGTGCAACAGGCACACAGACCTAGTTCAAACATCTTCCTTCCTCTCCCTATTTCTCCCCTTCCTTTCCTTCTCTCACTGTTACCTTCCCTCCTTTCTTGAGTCAGTTTCATGTAACCCTTGCTGGCCTCTAACTCTGCCTGGACAAGAGAGACCTTGAATTTGTAATCCTCCTACCTCCGATTTCCTAAATGCTAGGATTATAAGCAAGTGTCACGGGGCGTGCTTTATGAGGTGTTGCAGATCAAACCCAGGGCTTTGTGCATGCTAGTCCAGCCTTTTACAAACTTAGCTATACCCCCAGCCCCAAACTTGTTTCTTTATTATTTAATCAGTTTGTAGTATGTTATTGGTGACAGTAATGAACTAATACAGACCCTGCCTGGGGTTTTGCTTCTAAAAGAGACTTTTTCTTTCCTTGAAGCCTGGATGGTGCCATATCTCCCCAACACCCCATATGATCCTCAAGCTGGGGGGCGTGGGGGGCAAACTTCATCCCAAGCCTAAGACATTCGTTGGGTCCAAGCATGCAGACAGCACCAGGCCTCTGCAGTGTTCACTCAGCAGCACTCTTGGTGACACTGGAGTCAAGGTCGTGGGTGAGACTCCAGCTGGTGCTCTGCTTAGCCAAAGATCTCTTGGAGAGAGTCTCAGCAGGAAATCTATAAAAGGGCCAAAGCGCAGTGAATCTGTAGAACAAATCTGCCATCCCTGGCATGACTGCCTACCATAGACATTGACTAACTGAGAAGTAGCCATCTTACTGAAGCCAGGGCTTCCTGGTATATCTATTACCCAGAGCCAAGGTAAGGCTTATTGACAATGGTGGTGACATATACCTGCAATACCAACACTGAGGAGATAGAAGCAGAAGAATCAGGGGTTCATGGCCATTCAAGGCTACATTGTTTGAGCCCAGCTTGGACCGTTAGTTGTTGTTGTTCAAGACAGTTTCTCTGTGTAGCTTTGGAGCCTGCCCTGGAACTCACTCTGTAGACCAAATTGGCCTCAAATTCACAGAGATCCACCTGCCTCTGTCCTGAGTGCTGGAATTAAAGGTGTGCACCGCTACCACCTGGCCAGTCTGGACTTTGCTCACACTCCATTTAGCCCCAAGAATAATTTGAAACTATTAATAGTAAATGACAAAAACACAAAAGAATCATTAAAACAAGGATAAACAAGTAAGAAGCATGGAATAAGCATGGGGTAGCCATTATTCCAGAAAATGTGAGTTGGTGGTAGTTACAGTGACTTCATGCACTATCTCATATCTAACTTCCCCACAAACAAATCAGACAGGGGACACCTGGTGACTCACAGACGTCTCACTATCAGTGATGGTAGTCAAGAAACAGGCTCCCAGCTCCGGGACTACCAAGCCTGGCAGAAAGCAAATTTCTTGTCAGTAGAAAATTCCATTGTAGGGGAAGTAGCAGGAGAACCCTTCACTGGATTTGATTGTGAGGTCCCCTCTTCCCAGGAACACCTTCCCCCCTTGTTTACCCTACTTGCTTCCTCCTCAACTCTTTCCTAACAGCCTCTCCCTGAAAGGCCTATGTCAGCTAGTCTTTTTGCCCAACTTCTAGTTCATTTGGCCAACAGGAAGCCTTGGGTGGAAACTAGAAAGTTGGAGGAGGCATCCTCTGAGGTGCCATGATTGTTGGAGGCTCATCAGGAGCTGCCCTGCCAGGCCCTGCCTTTGCTGTTCTGCAGCGAGCTCCTGGGTGACTGTCTTATCTTGTACCATCAGAACTAGGGGCAACCGTTCCCTTCTCACCCTGCTCTGAACACTGTAAACCATCTTGACTCATGTCACTAATAGCACGTCATTGGTTTCCTGCTAGGTCTTTGACTGGCCTTCTCTAGATGTTTCCATTAGAAACGCGACCTGGGAGATGGCTCAGCTACTTGTGTACATACGAGAAGCCAAGTTTGAATATCCAGAAGTCCTATAAAGCTGGGCACGGTAGCATGTGTCTGTAATCCCAACACTGCTAAAATGGGGCAAGAGGTGGAGTCAGGAGTCCTTGAAGCTCACAACACTATACCCTGTATACACAGCACACTGACAATAAAGAAACCCTGTTTCAAATAAGGGGAAGGCAAGACCAACAGCAGAGGGTTTCCTCTGACCGCCACACACACACAGTGGCAGACCAACACACACACACACACACACACATACACACTGGGGGTGGGGGATGGAAGGAGGGGGAGAGGGGGAGAGGGAGAAGGAGAAGTGAATTTGTTCCTATAACAGAGAGCCAGGAAACGTGGGTTAAGTAAGGAATATTCCCTACGTATTGAGAAGCCCGGGGCGGCTTTGCAGGAAGCTCTGCTTTTGTTGTCCGCTTCTCTTTAGCGTACTAGTTTGTGCCTTCCTGTTTTTATCCCATGGTCACATGATACAGCCCAGCTCCTGACGTCACCACTATCTCCAAGACAGGCAGAAGGGTAGGAGGGTCTGTCAACTGTATCTCCTCTCCCTCCTCCATCTTCAGATTTCTGTTTGGGTTGAGCACAGGGACGAGAGAGACTAAGACACTGGGCAGCAGAACAGCGTACAGAGGTGGGCAAACAATGATCACCCTGATGAAGGCACATTGACACCCGGGTATGCTTTGGCCCTTGGGCA
The DNA here is from genome assembly GCF_018167655.1 of Microtus oregoni. Classification (NCBI taxonomy): domain Eukaryota; kingdom Metazoa; phylum Chordata; class Mammalia; order Rodentia; family Cricetidae; genus Microtus; species Microtus oregoni. Next base: position 19,873,053 of record NW_024543090.1, read on the forward strand.
TGTCTGTGGAACATTTTTTCTCTTTCCTTCTTATTTTCTTTCTTTCTTTCTTTCTTTTTTTTTTTTTTTTTTGGTTTTTCGAGACAGGGTTTCTCTGTGGTTTTGGAGCCTGTCCTGGAACTAGCTCTTGTAGACCAGGCTGGTCTCGAACTCACAGAAATCCGCCTGCCTCTGCCTCCCGAGTGCTGGGATTAAAGGCGTGCGCCACCACCGCCCGGCCTTTTTTTTTTTTTTTTTGACCACTTTCTTGAATGAGGTTTGATATAAGATGACTCAACCACGGTGAGTGGTATCATTCCTGGTCAGGTGGTCCTGGGCTGTATCAAAATGGAAATCAGGAGAGCTAGCCAGTAAGCAGTGTTCCTCTATGGCCTCTCCCTCAGTTTCTGCCTCCAGGTTCCTGACTGAGTTCCGTGTTCAGGCTTCCCTTACTAATGGTATCATCTGTAAGATGGGAGAACACTCCCCCACAAGTCACTTTTGATCAGTGTCTTATCACAGCAACAGAAAAGCAGCTAGGACATGTCCCCAACCGTCATCCTGTCATTTCAGGAGAGGGCAGAGGGTTGATGGTGAAGCCACGCAGACAGACAGCGTCTGGGATGATGTCATCGTCAGGGCTGAGGAAGCAACCTGTGCCCAGCATAGCAATGAACAGGGGAGTGCGTGCTGGTGATAACTGATACATGGCGATAAGGAAGAATGACTTCAACAGGGACGAGCTGGAGGACAGACTGTCTGTCTCTAAAGCTTCTTTGTGTCCAGTTCCTCAGCATGCTGAGAAATATCCAGACCACAGATGCAGAGGCAGACTCAAAACACAACCCGAAGCCTCTTCTGTGAAGTCTGCCATAGCAACAACCCAGGAGTTTCCTCTCCCCCTCCATGTGCCTTCAGCACTGTACTACATTGCAATGGTCTTTTCACAAGATGCTGCCCTCGACAATTAGACTAGGGCCTACTTGGAGATCCTGCTTAGAAAGAAAGAAAGAAAGAAAGAAAGAAAGAAAGAAAGAAAGACAGACATAGATATTCATGTAGGCAAAACACCAATGGACATAAAACAAAAATAAATTATATAATAATAATAAAAAAAGAGGGTGGTGGTGCAAGCCTTTAATCCCAGCACTCGGGAAGTAGAGGCAGGTGGATCTCTGTGAGTTTGAGGCCACCCTGGTCTACAAGAGCTAGTTCCAGGACAGGCCCCAAAGCTACACAGAGAAACCCTGTCTGGAAAAAAAAAATTTAAAAAAAGAAAAAGAAAAGGTGCTAAAGCAAATGCCATCATCAAAAACAGGTATAGTGATGTACACCTATAATCAAATAACCATAAAAGAAGAAGAGGAGGAGGAGGATATTTTGTCACCAAAGTAATTGCCCCCCCCATCACAACTGATGGTGTAATTACCTCTCTTTTGTGTTTATATAAACCATAATACCATAAGGAACGTTCAGAAAGAATCACCTAGTACTAAAGTGTGGTCCCCCCACCTCCTCCTACTCACACTCCCCCTTCCCCCTGCTCCCATCTGCTGCCCTACTGATCAAATTTTCTTTTCCTTTTCCCTCTTTTTCCTTCACTTGTTTGTAGTAATAAGGGCGGCAGGGCTGCGTCCCCAGCACCCCAGCCGCCCGCACGGCTAGCTTAGCTTATGCCCCGAAATAACAACACACAAACTGTATTCATTTAATCACTGCTTGGCCCATTCTCTTCTAGGCTAATTCTCACATATTAATTTAGCCCATTTCTAATCATCTGTGTGTAGCACCCCAAGGTGCGCTTACTGGGAAGATTCTAGCCTATGTCCATCCTGGGTCGGAGCTTCATCCCGGGAGCAGGGCATGGCGTCTCTCTCAGGCGTCTGCTCCAGAGAGAAGAGCAGTCGAGTCTGACCTCACTTCCTCTTCCTCCCAGCGTTCTGTTCTGTTTACTCCTCCCACCTATCCTATAACCAATAAAATGGGCCAAGGCAGTTCATTTATTAGCCAATGACCTTCCTCCATCACTTGTTTGCTTGTTTGTTTGTTTTAAATGGTGGTGTGTGTTTGTTTGTTGAAATAGAATCTCATCCCAGTCCGGGTCTCAAATTTACAACCTCCTGCCTCAGACTCCAAGTGCTGAAGTTGCAGGTATGGGCCCTGGAGGCTCACACCTGGCTGGAGAGATGATGGCTCAGAGCATTTGCTGCTCTTGCTGGGGACCTGAGCTCAGTTTCCAGCACCCATGTCAGTCTCAAAATCAGCTGATCCCCCACCCTTGTCTGGACTCTTGGGCACCTATACCCATTCCCTGCCACAAACTAATAAATATTATTAGTTTATTATTAAAAAATAATAAAATAAATCTTTAATTTTTTTAAAAAAAATGATGTGTGTTCTACAAAACACATGTTGAAACTTGACTGCCCTTGGGGCAGTCTTGGTAAGGAGAGCCTGCAAGTGAAGAACACAGCTCTTGTTGAAAAGGGATTAAGGGGTATTTATTCTAGAGCAATATGAGGAGCCATAGTAAGGAACCTGGATTCGGGTTACCTTGAATAGCAAGCCTTACAGTGTAAGAGGTTACCCGAACTCTCATTATCATACAAAAACAATGCAGCCATGAATCCGATGCATTTAGCAAACACAGAAAGGGCATCAGGTGGTTGGAGTAAGAGTGCCCTCCCCCCATAGGCTCCTGCGTGTCAATGCTTAGTCATCAGGGAACAGCACTACTTGAGAAGGATTAGCAGGTATGGCCTTGGAGGAAGTGTGTCACTTGGGCCTTGAGATTTCAAAAGCCTAAGGATCCAGAAGTAGAACTCTTAGCTACTTCTCTAGCACCACATCTGCCTGCCTGCTACTGCGCTGCCCACCATGATGATAATGACTAAACCTCTGAATTGTAAGCAAGCCCCAATTAAATGCTTTCTTTTTTTTTTTTTTTTTTTTTTTTTTTTTGGTTTTTTGAGACAGGGTTTCTCTGCGGCTTTGGAGCCTGTCCTGGAACTAGCTCTGTAGACCAGGCTGGTCTCGAACTCACAGAGATCCGCCTGCCTCTGCCTCCCGAGTGCTGGGATTAAAGGCGTGCGCCACCACCGCCCGGCTCCAAGTTAATTCTTGAGGTAGTGAGTGAGTTCTCATTTTCAGGAGACTAGTTGCTGCAAGCTTGGACTATGAGAAAGTGAGGCCGGCCACCGGGTGGTGGTGCAGGCCTCCAACTGTGATCACCCAGGACTCTGGCCTTCGAGGAATTTCAGTGCAGGCTGGCATCTCAGTTGTTTACCCTGAGACAAGGCCGGGCTGCAGGAGAGACTACAAGCTGAGATTGCCCGACTCCCACCCAAGAACAGACCATTCAAAGGAAATTCCTGGTGTTCCAAGCACTGTAGATAGAAACACCTACCAGCACTCAGTCACCAGGAAACCCTAGACAAAAGTCAGCCAATCAGGGGTCTTAAAACCTCAGAAACCCCTCACCCCCACCTTTACTGCTATAAACCCTTTTCTAATTGAGCTCGGGGCTCTCCGGTTATTCCAATACGTTGGACATGCAGAGAGACCGAGTTTGTAAACTCAATAAATTCTGCAGATAAAGTGTCTTCCAGATATAAATGTCCCTGAAAGAAAGTACACGCACGTTTGTGCTAAAGAACCTTGCTCAGCAGAGTCTTGTCTACAGACTTGCAGCCTGTACAATACCGAAAGCTTGTCAGAACTCCTGGATCTCCTGCCAGTCCGCAGACCTACAGAGCTAAGGTCTGAATGATTCATCTGCGCAATAAGGTTAGGGAAGCACAGCTGGAGTGTCATTTTGTTTGTTTTTAAGATTTACTTATTTTTTTTTTAAGATTTATTTATTTATTAAGCATACAATGTACTGCTGGCAAGGAAGGCACCAGGTCTCATTACAGATGGTTGTGAACCACCATGTGTTTGCTGGCAATTGAACTCGGGACCTCTGGAAGAGCAGCCATTGCTCTTACCCTCCGAGCCATCTCTCCAGACCCAAGATTTACTTATTTTTTGTCTGAGTGCTCTGTTTGCACGTATGACTTTATGCCAGAAGAGGGCATTGGATTTCGCTATAGATGTTGTGAGCCACCATATGATTGCTGGGAATCGAACTCAAGACCTCTGGAAAAGCGACCAGTGCTCTTAAACACCGAATTATCTCTCCAGCCACTACAGCTGTAGTGTTTATTCAAATTACCTTTCCTTGAAAAAAACAAAAAAAAGTGGGCCCACATGTAGTGTTTCTTAGAGTGTGAATGTGGCAGGGAGATGCTGACATTTTGGGTGGGACACTCTGGTATTAGATGGAATTATCCCCCACTTTGCAAGACTTCCTCTGAAAGCCCCGCGAGCTTCTTTTGCCTCATAACAAATAGGAACATCCTTGAGCAAACACCCTCTAACACTCTGAGGTTAGGGTGCCTTGGAGCGTGGTGCTGGAGAGAAGTGTTCTTTGCAACCAGGGGAGTCCTTCCCCTCATAAGACCTCGGGGACATGCAGTTTGCCTGTCTACAGATGGACCCAGGAAGCCAGGAAGGATGCATGGTGAAAACATTGTGGAGCTCTTTATCGCATCCTCTCCCTTCTGGTTGGTAGGGGCAGGAGATATAGCAAGACAGCAGGCATGAGTCTGGACTTCCTCAGCCAGTGTCCATGCCGTGGGCAGCAAAGCAGTGGCACAAGAGGGACCCAGAAGCCCTCCAACCAGTTGGACCAGCTGGGCCAGTTCTCCTGGGCCCTGGCACTCTTGGTAAAGCAAACCAATGAAAACAGTTTGGCATCAGAGAGTTATGTCTGGGGTGAGGAAGGGAATACATCCTCGGGGTGTGTGTGTGTGTGTAGTGCCCATTCTGTGCCCTGCCTGCTTCTGTCCCACCTCAGGACTAGTGGACTACGTGGCTCCAAAGCAGAGCCACCTGAGAGCTCAGAGGAGTACCCGGACTGCAGCTAGACACCCTCTTCCCCAAACCTGAGCAAAAGGGTTTGCTCTCCAGCCTAAAATAGGGTGTAGCCTTGCCAGCTAGGTTTGGCCTCTGGCCTTGTGCTCACTAGGCTATGAGCCAGGGGCCAGGGTAGCTCCTGCCAGGACCTTACACAGGTGGCCAGTGTGCTCTTATTTTCTCTCCTTTACGATCGATCCCCCTTTGGTTTGTCAGTATCCCTCTTAGCCACTCACACTCTGTGGCCTCTGTCCTAAGGGTTTCCACAAATGGGGGAAGAGCCGCAGCCTCTCCTGTGCCCCTAACGGTAGGGGTGTTACAGGTTGCTGTTCCCGCTCACAGGACTTAGGCTTTCTTCGTGGTTAGCTCTCCAGTGCCTAGCCTAGCAGCTGACAAAAAATATTCAAGGACTGTTTGTTGAGTGAACATATATCATTTTCATGATCTCACAAGGCCACATGCTAACTATTGTCCTGTGTTTGTGCTTGTTAGTCAGCTAACCAGTATTTGTTGAGCTCCTGCATCAGGGCAGGTGCTGAGCTTTTGATGAAGAGCAAAAGTTGTCATGTCCTGTTGCCTGGTCCATACATTCCAGGGAGGAGGCTCCTAACCAAGAGCATCTGACGATAGGAGTCTGCTGGTCCATTCTTCTGTTTATAATTGTGGAGGAAAACATGGGCTTGTCCTCGTAGGGAAGGTTTTCTCACGTTCGCACTCCTGGCAGAAGCCAGCCTATACAGTGCACAGTCTCCAGCTGAAAACATGGACCAGAGTTACCAAACATCCCCAGCTCTCTCTCCGAATACCCACTGTGAGTAGAAAGGTGGGTGCACAGTACTCCAAGTCAACTAGGAAAACGAGGCCCTTTCCGTTTATTTGTAGTGATTGGGATTGTAGTGGTTGGAATGAGAATGTCCCCCCATAGGCTCAGGTATTTGAACTCTAGTTCCTAGTTGTTGGTGGTATTGATGGAGGTTATGGAACCTTTAAGAGGCAGAGTCTTGCTGGAGGAAGTGTCACTGAGGGCAGGCTTTGGAGTCTATAGCCTGTTCCACTTCTAGTTTTCTCCCTTCTCCTATACCCGCCCTCTGCTTTCTGTGTGTGGATGGAGATGCGATCTCCCAAAGTCCTGCTCTTGCTGACTGCTGCCAAGCCACCCCCTCTATTATGCCACTCCTTCTAGAAACACAGGCCAAGATAAACTCTTCTCTAAATTGCCTGCGGCCATGGTGTTTTATCACAGCTGCTGAAAAGTAACAGATACAGAGGTCAAAGCCAAAACCTGGATAGGAAGCCAGAAAGAGACCCAGCTTGGTTCAGGGAGGTCTGTGCTCCTCCCAGTGTCTTGGGCTGTTAGGGGAAGAGTGTTATGTAACACACCCACCTCTGGATGGTTTTCTCCCTGCCTTGGCTTGGAGACTGTGCTGAAAGGAAGGCAATGAAATGATCCAGAAGCAACATAAACCAAGGGACCCATGGAGAAGGGAAGTGGCGGTGGTTCTGCTGGCTTTGGAGATTAGGTCATCTTCTGTGCAGGATCACTGGGATAGTGGGCCAGGGATCTCCCGAACTGCCCTTCAAGTGCTCTGCATTCAGTGTCTCCAATGGTCCTCAATCTCCCCATGTTATTTCAAGAAAAGTTCAATGTTGGACAATTCAATTCCAGCTGGGGCCTACCCTCCAATGGGGGGTGGGCAGGCAGACAGGGTGCAATCGAACGAAGAGAGTCTCTCTCTGGGGTAGGAGTAAGGTCAAGAGGAACAGATTCAGGGGTGGAGAGAAAATGTTCGAGATCAGAGAATGCTACAGCTGGGACAGCAGTATCACCCAGGGGCCTCTGTCAACAGATCAGCCAGTCAGCCCGCAGGAACTTGTAGATTTAGGTGTCTTAAAGTGGAGGAACCAATAAGACAGAGGTATAATGAGCCAACCAACGTGTTGCCAAGACGAAGGGAGTAGAGGGTGAAAAGACCCATAGAGGCCCCGGACTGAGGGCTGCTTGCTGCTGCCCGGCTGCTCCTCTGTAGTAACTGTTGCTGACCGGGTATTTGGGAACTCTCCAGAAAAATCTGGGGTTTTCTTCTCTTCAGTGGAAACTCCTTTCTGGCCTATACTTCTGCTTTTCTGCGGAAGTACCCTACTTTCACGATCATCTCAAAAACATTGGAAATCGCCATGAACGCCTGATCCTTGTATTTCAGTCACCTGAGAAGCTGAGATATAGGCTTGTACCACCAAGTACCACCTTTAGCCCCAGGGAAGCAAGCAAGGGCTTAGCCTTGTTGTATTCTGTGTTGTATTATAGTTTACAGGACATATGGCTACCCTGAATGAAAGAATGAATGGGATACTTCCAAGATACTTTAAAAGAAGCTGGTCAAAGTTAAGAAGTCGTACAGGCGAAAGGTCTTGCTGGGGAAAAGGGGGGCAGTGCTAAACCAGTACAGGTGTAAGAGATAAAATGAGAACTAGAATCTAACTTTTTAAAATTCAGGGGTTCTATGGGAAACAGTTGGGTGAGAGTGGCCTGAAGATCCCTGGACAGGTGTGAGACTTAGGGCAGACAACAAGACCTGGCAACCCAAGAACTGGGTCAGTCACGTGCTCAAAGACATAACACTCAAAACATCAAAGAAACCCTTGTTCTTAAGGTGTCCCTCGCTGGATTCGAATACTGGTCTTAGAGAGGAAACTCAGAGCGAATCTGAAGAGAATTCTTAGCGTCCGAGCCCGCTGCAGCGCCTGAAAAGCCATTGAGACTAGCACCTTAATCCAGGAACTACAACTCCCATTATGCACAGCGCAGCGCGAGTTTAGACCCGGGATAAACTACAATCCCCAGAATGCTTTGGAAGGGGGAGCGCGGAGCGTGGCCACGTCTACAATGAGGGACCGTTAAATTTGAAACTTGGCGGCTTAGGCTTGATGGGGCGTGAGGTGGAGGCTTTGGGAAGGAGTTGGGTGCGTGTTTCATTCAGTCTGGGAGCACGGGGAGACGGTCACCGCAACTCCAGGGTGAGCTGAAGGTTGAGGAAGGAACGTCGGACCGTCGGCACCCGGGGGGAAAAGGTCTGCGGACTGGCGAGAGCAAGAACCGGGAATGCAGGATGGCGGCGGCAAGGAAGGAAGAGCTTGCAGCGAGGTGAGGCCCGGAGCCCAGCTGCTGCAGCTGGGTGCTCAGTGGGCGAGGGCAGGATCGCAGAGGTCGGGGAAGAGCAGGTGCTCCCGAGACCCCTTCCTGATGGCTTGGAGCCCTGCTTCCAGCCGCGAGACAACACTTGGAGAGCTTGGAATTTGCCTTGAGCTCTGAGTCTGCTACTTGACTTTGAACATGCGTTATGTGGGGGGTCTTGAGATACTAATGCAGTTTGCTGGAGTTCTGGGAGAATTCAAATTACTTATAAAGTAACTGCTTTCAACTAATAGGTGTTTCGTTATGCCAGTAGCAAAGAGATCTAAAAAGCAGAACATTTGCTAGTTTTCCTCATATATAAAATTATAGAACAGTTTTTCTAGGTTAAAATTTAATATGCATTTTAATTATGGAATCCACAATAGCTGGGTCATTTCCATGTCATAAGCTGTTATTCATGCAACAGAATATGTTGATCACCACATGAACATTGAAGGTGGACAATAAAAGACATAAAATTCCAACCCTTGTGAAGCTTAAGTTCTGGGGAGGAATGGGGGAAACAGTGACTAAGACAGATTTAAAATCAGAAAAATCAGATAGCAATCAGTATTAAAAAGTGTAAAGCCAGAGATGGCAGGTAGCATCGGAGGTGGGATTGGTGCCAGTACAGAAAGGTTTGGATCTGAGGATGTAACTTGGGTAGGGCCCTTGTCCAAGATACACAAAGCCTTGGATTTGTTCCCTAGCACTGATAGGGAAAAAAAGATTTGAACAGACTCCACACTAAAGAGATGGTATTTGGGTCAAAACTAGAACTAGTCATGGACACTGGTTTGGAGATAGAGGTGATTGCTAGCTACCAAGACTGGGGACCTCAGGCCCTCAGTTTGGTCCCCACATGGTGGAAGGAGAACTCTGAAAAGTTGTCCTTTGACCTCCACATACTTGCTGTGGTGCACACACACACACACACACACACACACACACACGTAAATAAATAAACTTTTTTTTTTTTAGGTTTTTTTCAAGACAGGGTTTCTCTGTTGCTTTGGTGCCTGTCCTGGGGAACTAGCTCATGTAGACCAGGCTTGCCTCGAACTCACAGAGATCCGCTTGCCTCTGCCTCCCGAGTGCCATTTTTTTTTTAAAGCTAGTCATGTACATATATTGTAGTAATTTAGGAAGGGAAGCTGCTGCTGGCATGGTCATTGTCCCCGGAACACTGTCCCCAGCTAGTCTGGGGCGATGTCAAGGTGAATATGCCAACACAGTAATGGCTGGGCTTTCCATTTTGATTGTAATGGAAAAATCACAAGGAGAGTTTTTAGCAAAACAATCATCTGACTTCCACTTAAGTGGGATTTATTTATTGGTTTGCAGTGTTGATAGCAGAAACAGGAAAAACAGAAAAAGATGGAGACCCACAAACCTGTGAAAACCTAGAGAAAGGGGTTGCTGAGCAAGATTGAAAACAGTGGATATCTTTAGAATTGGTAGATTTCTGGATTTTTTTTTCTTTTTTCCTTTTCTTTTTTTTAAGACAGGGTTTCACTACACACTACATAGCCCTAGCTGGCCTCCTAAGTGCTGGAACTAAAGGCTTGGGCCACCATGCCTGGCTTCTATTTCTCCGTTTTGTTTGTTTGTTTACTTATTTTTTGAAACAGGGTTTCTTTGTATAATCCTGACTGCCCTGGAACTCTGTAGACCAGGCTGGCCTCAAACTCACAGAGATCCACCTGCCTCTGCCTCCCGAGTGCTGGGATTAAAGGTGTGCACCACCACCACCCGGCTTATTTCTGTTTTAAATTGAAAGTTAAAATATGACATATTAGTCTGAGTAACACTAATTTTGAATAAAACTAGATTGTTCCCTGTTAGACATAGACATAAACTTCTAGCTTAAAAAAAGTCCACTTGGCTGGGCGGTGGTGGCGCATGCCTTTAATCCCAGCACTCGGGAGGCAGAGGCAGGCGGATCTCTGTGAGTTCGAGGCCAGCCTGGTCTACAAGAGCTAGTTCCAGGACAGGTACCAAAGCTACAGAGGAACCCTGTCTCGAAAAACCAAAAAAAAAAAAAAGTCCACTTTGCTAACTACATGATGATTTTACAAATTATTTTTTCTGGCTTTAACTTTATTCATATAATATTATCAACAGCTCCCCCAAGTTCTCACTTCCATTAGGTATAAACTTAGAAACCAGGTAGTAGGCTCAGAAGCTGAAGAGTGTGATAATGCTACCAGGGTTCCAGCTCCCTGTGTCCAACTGAAGGTCAGAAAAGCTCACCTGTCCAAAGATGGCGACAGTCTAGTACTGCAACAGTGTTGGTCTCAGGGCTGCTTCTGTTCCTTGTTCACAGTGAAGCCATGTGCCTGGAGGGAGATGAGTGGGAGCTGAGTAAAGAAAACGTACAACCCTTGCGGCATGGCCGGATCATGTCCACACTTCAGGGGGCTCTGGCACAGCAGGAGTCGGCCTGCAACAGGACTCTTCAGCAGCAGAAGCGGTATGTAGTAGTGTAGCACGTAGTGAGCGGTTTGGGTCCAACCACAGGGTCTCTTTGTAGCACTGGCTGTCCTGGAACCTACTCCTGTAGACCAGGCTAGCTTTGAACTCACTGAGATGCCTGCCTCTGCCTCCCAAGTGCTGGGATTAAAGGCGTGCGCCACCACCGCCTGGCGATTGCAAGCTTTTTAATTGCATGAGATGGTGTTTATTCCAGGTTAAAATGTAGTGTGTAACCATACTCGTTGCTTTAGGTCTTTGAAAACTGTGTTTTTATGATTATGCTTTAGAGACATAGTATTCTGTTCTCGTTTTGGTTTTTTGTTTTGTTTTGTTTTTTTGAGACAGGGTTACTCTGTATGTAGTATGTAGTTCCAGGCTGGCTTTGAACTCAGAGAGATCTGTCTGCCTCTGACTAACAAGTGCTAGGATTACAGCATTTGCCCAGTGGTATTTTATTCTTAATGCTTGTTTCTGGCGCCTGCAACTTGATCTTGTCCTTACTTCTCTACTGTCTTGACTGGTGCTGGCTCCCTGATGTGTTTCATCCCAATCTCTGCCCTCAGCTGTGTTTCCCAGCTACCGTTGACAGCTCTTGCCTTCTCAATGGCTATTCCCCGAATCAGGTGTAGATAGTCCCAAACTTCAGAAGATTCAGCTTATGGTTTTATGTGGCTGTGGGAATGATCCTCATTCGGTAGAAAGCATACTTTGAATTTTGGTCTTTTCAAGGAGGAGGGATACTCAATAGGATTGCTCTGAAATGCTGGGCGGTCACAGAGAGGGGGGTACCCTGCATCTCTGAGAGACTGAGCCGTGTTGCTAACTTGTGGTGTTTGGTAGGATAAATGTATTTAATACACTGTTACCAAGGGTACTTTTTTCTTTTCCTTTGGGTTTTATTTATTTATTGTTTGTTTTTGGTCGGGCTTTTTCATCAGGACCGCCGGTTCCTCAATAATGACACAGAGACTTATTATTAATTGTAAAAGCTCAGCCATAGCTTAGGCTTGTTACTGACGAGCTCGTACAAACATTTCTCTTAGTCTGCGTGTCTTGTGACTTTACCTCTTGTCTTGTCTTGCTTCCTTTGCATCTCCTGGCTACTCCATCTTTCTTTTTCCTAGTGTCCTGTGTCTGGCTGTCCTGCCTGTACCTCCTGCTGTTTAGCTTTTTATTAAACCATTAAGAAGGCACCTTGGCAAAGACATATCTTCACAGTGTACAAAAAGATTATCACATAACTATTGGTTGATTGATTGAGACAGGATTTTTCTGTGTAGCCCTGGCTGTCCTGGGAACTCACTCTGTAGACGAGGCTGGCCTCAGATTTACAGTGATCTGTAAAGGGCTGGGATTAAAGGTGCGCACCACAACTGCCAGGCTACTTAGTTTATTTTCAACTGTGACAGGTTTATCTGGATGTAATTCTGTTGTCAGATAACAAATGTCTTCACTCCCAAACGACCCTCCTTTTTCTACTTCCCCATTTTGGTTAACGCTACAAAAAACTCTTCTGAAGGACTTATTCATTGCTCTCTGATTCCCTTTTTGTTAAAAAAAAATTGTTTTCAATTATTTTTTCTTTTGTTTTCAATTATATGTATATATGTGAGTATGTGTGTGTGAGTACAAGTTCCCAGGGAGGTCAGAAAGGGCTTTGATCCCTGTGAGCTGGAGCTGTAGGCTGCTGTGAGCTGCCCAGCATGGGTACGCTCTGCTCTGCAAGAACAGCCAGTGTGCTTTCTTAACCCCTTAGCCTCCTGAGCCAGCCCTTCAGCCTTCTCTCTCTCTCTGCGATGGCTCCAGGGCCTCCTGAGTACCGAGCCCACATTTTACCATTGAGGCACCCGCAGCACTGACATCCCTGCGGAGGATGTAGTTGGAGGGAAGGCTTGGATTCTAAAGTGTGCTAGTAAAGCGGTGCATTCGTCCTAGCGCCTGACTCTCTCCTCTCTCACTCTCCCCTCCGAGAAGCACCTGCTGATGAGAAGTCTGTCAAAGCCACTTTGCTACTCTGGAGTTTTGTTGTTTGTTTGGGGCGGGGTCTTGCTCTGTAGCCTAGGCTGGCTTTAACTTGTGGTCACCTCCTGCAGTCTCCCAGGTGATGGACTTGCAGGTGTGTGTCAGCATGCTCAGCTTATTGTAGAATTTTTTATAAATAGGATGGTAGTTGGGTGTGTGTGTGTGTGTGTGTGTGTGTGTGTGTGTGTGTGTGTGTTTGTTTGACTCTTTTGGCTCTTTACTCTTTGGGGGCCTGCCCCTCAGCTCCTCAATAATCACACACGGAAATTTATTTTTTCTTGAATATCCAGCCTTTGCTTGGCTTGTTTCTAGCCAGCTTTTCTTTTCTTTTTTTTTCAAGACAGGGTTTTTCTGTACCTTTGGAGCCTGTCCTGGAACTAGCTCTTGTAGACCAGGCTGGTCTTGAACCCACAGAGATCCGCCTGCCTCTGCCTCCGAGTGCTGGGATTAAAGGCGTGCGCCACCACCGCCCGGCTCCTACCCCTATTTTTACTTCTTAAAACCTTTACTGGAGCCCAGCCTGGTCAACTCAATAAACAACAAAATGTAATGATTTTCCAAATTATTCTATTATTAATAAAAACTTGGGAGACAGATAGTAGGGTATGAACCTGGTAGATTCAAAAAACCACAGAGAAAAGCCAAGCTGACCCTCCTCTTTGCTTTTCCAAGATCCAAAAAGGCCCAAAAAACTCTGGTTCATTCTGGTCAGCTTAGCCTGAACTCTGTCCTCTGGGTCAAGGGTGAGTTTATTAGCAGTTTTGGTGGACGGTTTACAAATCTGCAACAACAAAACACCTTTTCTATCTGTTCTTGGCAAGTACCATGCCTGTTTTGTATTATTGATTTTTTTTTCACTTTTATACTTTGGTTTTTTTAATTAGGAGTATATTGTTTTGTGTCAAACTGTTTTGTTTGTTTATCTATTGATTTGAGGCAAGACTTCACCAAATATCCTAGGCTATTTTTGAACTTACTGTGGTAGCCCAGACTGGCCCTGAATTTACAGGATTTTGGTCTCAGCGTCTATTGTGCTACAATTACAGATATATGCCATTTGGCTATTTTATTATTAGTATTGTTTGTTTTTCAAGATGACTTCTCTGTGTAGTCCTGGCTGTCGTGGAACTCGCTCTATAGATCATGCTGGCCACAAACTCAGGTATCTGCCTGCCTCTGCCGCCCAATGCTGGGATTAAAGGCACGTATCACTGCACTCAGCTTAGCATTTTCTTTATAATAATTATTGTGTATATTTTTTATTACTTGATGTTTTGATACATGTCTATAGTTTAGTCATTTTCATACTCCCCCTTTGCCTTTTCTTATCCCCTCTAACTCTTGCTGAGGTTCCTTTTCTTCCCAATAAGATCATTCTTGTTTTCATGTTTCTGCTTTGTTTTGTTTTGTTGTGTTGTGTTGTGTGTGTGTGTGTGTGTGTGTGTGAGAGAGAGAGAGCGAGAGAGAGAGACAGAGAGAGACAGAGAGAGAGAAAGCGAGCGCTCCATTGAGTTGAATTAGGGTTGGTTGCTTCCATGAATTGTGGGCCCATGGGTAACCTAGTGAGTCTACCCCTAAAAACCATGATTTGACCCTCCAGCAACCATTAGCTGCCTGTGAGGACTCATGAGCCCTTTCTCACCCAGGGTTGAATGTCACTAGGCCTCATCATGGTTTTACTTTGTTTTGTTTTGTTTTTTAGTTTTATTTATGTGTGGAGGTCAGAAGATAACTTGCAGGAATCTGTTCTCTTCTTCTGGAGTTCTAGGGACCCAACTCCTTTCCTCAGGGTTGGCAGTGAGCATCTCACTGGCCAGTGGGCATGTTCTTGTCTTGTGCACACAACCACCACTGCTGTGTGTTGGTGGTTGCGATAGTCATATCATGGCCGGGAAACATTTTATGATGCTTTTCTTCATTCTCCATCCCTTAGGGTCTTCCCACCCTCTCTTCTGTGTTGTCCTGAGCCTGGGAGGGGGTGGTGCAGATGCCGTTGAGGCTGAGCAGTTGCATTCCCTGGTTCTCAGCTCTTTGCCTGGCTAGGGGTCTGTCTTTACTGTGCCCCCACAACAGGCTTCGCTAACCAAAGCTGGTGCATAGTGCCTCTTGGGCTCCTATCCTTACATGCATGTTCCCACACAGAAACACTATTAAAAATAAATCTTTATTTAAATTGATTTTATTTAGCTCTACATTTTTCTCTGCTCCCCTCCCTTTCTCTCCCCTCCTCTTCAACCCTCTCCCATGCTTCCAATTTACGCAGGAGAGCTTGTTTTCTACTTCCCATGTAGATTAGATCCATGTATGTCTCTCTTAGGGTCCTCATTGTTGTCTAGGTTCTCTGGGATTGTGATTTGTGGGCTGGTTTTCTTTGCTTTATGTTTAAAAATCACTTATGAGTGAGTACATGTGATAATTGTCTTTCTGTGTCTGGGTTACCTCACTCAATATGGTGTTTTCTAGATCTATCCATTTGCCTGAAAATTTCAAGATGTCCTTACTTTTTTCTGCTGTGTAGTACTCCATTGTATAAATGTATCACATTTTCCTAAAAATAAATCTTTAAAAATATAAACAAACCTAATAGGTAGTAGTATGATCCCATTTTATAGGTGAAGAAATTTAAAACAGCAAAGTAATTATCATTGTTTAAATTAATGAATGCTGGGATTAGAGGAGGCCTGCAACACCACACCTGACTTAGAATATTAATTTTTTTTTTGAGACAGGGTTTCTCTGTGTAGCCCTGGCTGTCCTGGAACTAGCTCTTGTAGACCAGGTTGGCCTTGAACTCAGAGATCCGCCTGCCTCTGCCTCCCAAGTGCTGGGATTAAAGGCGTGTGCCACCACCGCCCGACAATTATTTCTATTTTTATGTGTTTAAGATTTTTTATTAGTTTTTATTGAGGTATATGTATATGTGGCTGTGTACAAGTGGGCACAGGTGTCTGTTAAGGCCAGGGGCTTCAGATCCCTATAACCTGGAGTTCAAGGTGATTGTGGTACACCCTTTTTGGGTGCTCTCTAAGAGCCCTGTTTTTTTGAAAGATTCTATTTTTGGAGGGGTGGGGGACTGGAGAGAGATGACTCAGTGGTTCAAAGCACTGTTCCTGTAGAGGATTCAGATTTGGTTCCCAGCCCTCTTGGTGGCTCACAGCCAACTGTACTTCTTTCACGTTCTCTTGTAGCCTCCTTGGGCACTGCACACTTGTAGCAGACATATATCCATTCAGGCAAACACTCGAAAACATAAAATAAAGCTGTAGATAGTTGAGAGACTCCTGATGCAGGTGCTTGGAAACGTGGGTAGTCTGCAAGAGCAAGCAGCACACACTTACCTCCAATTAGTAAAAGCTATTTGGGAACGATGAGAAGGTGTGTCCTTGTTGGGGGAACAGCATCACTGGGGGTGGGCTTTAAGGTTTTAAAAGTGTGGCGCTGGCCTGCTGCCACACTCCCTGCCACGATGGCAGTGGACTCTAAATCATCTGAAACTGTAAGCCACACCCCCAATATGCTCTTCCTTCTCTAGGTCATGGTGTTTCACCACAGCAGCAGAAAGTGACTGAGACAGCACTCTTACCTGCTGAGCCCTCTCTCCAGCCCAAACAGCATTCCATAATTGATTTGCTGTGATTGTTTTGTTTTTTGTTTTTTTGAACTGGCAACTGAGTCTAGGGTCTCTGTACCACTGAACTAAACCCCCAATCTAACCTCTAGGATAGTTGTTTAGATCAATTTGAAGCACTTTAGGGGTGACTAGAAATGAGCCCTGCCAGCTGTGTGTGCTAACATGGTCTGTTTCAATTCCAGGATGTTTGAATCTGAAATCCGCTTTTACTCTGGAAGTGACCCTCTGTCTGTGTGGGACCGGTGAGTATTGTAAGTGGAAGGAGCAACAGAGGCATTCACAGGTGAATCTTTTGGGCCTTGTTTCTCAAACTGAGGGCTATGGAGTGGTGAACAGAGCAGAAAGTGTTGTCTTGGCGAGGCAGACTTCGGAACAGCCACAGTGGTTTTCTGAGGTGTTTGTTTCGCAGGGCTGTGCGTAGAACCCAGGACTTTACACATGCCAAGAAAGAAAGGCTGTAGTGCTGAGTTAAGTTCAGTCTCCCTGAGGGCTTTAAGACTGCAGTATGACACAACTTTGAGGTGCGTCTGTCCATCATTTTCCACAGCATTTGTTGCAGGTACTTCAAGAGAGTTTGAGAGATGGAGGCTTAGGATTTGTCATTGAGCACTGCTAAAGATACATACTTTGAATATATTCAATAGTTTTTGCTGAAAAATTCAGAATAGAGGGCTAGAACGATGGCTCGTCTGTTAAGAGCACTTGCAGAGAGGATTGGGTTGGCTTCCCAGCTCTCACGTGGCTGCTTTCAACCTTATGGAAGTCCAGTCCCAAGGGATCTGATGCCCTCTTCTGGCCTCTGCTTGCCTTGCACATATGTGGTACACAGGCACATGCAGACAGAACCCATACACACAAATAATAAAATAAGCAAATCCAGAATGGATTAGGTGTGGTGAACATGCCTTTAATCCCAGGATTCAGGAAGCAGAGGTGGGCATATCTCTTTGAGTTGAGCGCAGCCTGGTCATAGTTGAGTACAGGCCAGCCAGGGCTAAATAAGTCTCTGTCTCAAAACAAAAGCAAAAATACCGTTCAGAATGAGACTTAGAACTAGAGCAAAAGTACACATCAATTCAAAAATTTTTCTTTCTCCTCCCATCCAGGTATATTAGCTGGACAGAGCAGAACTATCCTCAAGGGGGAAAGGAGAGTAACATGTCCACATTACTAGAGCGAGCTATAGAAGCTCTACATGGAGAGAAGCGTTACTATAGTGACCCCCGCTTTCTCAACCTCTGGCTCAAATTGGTAAGTGTCATCTGAATTCAAAATATTAAATGAGATTTTTCCTATAGAGGTCTTAGGAGTAAACAATTAGAAACTCCAGTAACCATTTGAGCTAGGCATGGTGATCCATAAAATCTCTGCTTGGGAGTCTGAGCCTGGAGAATCACAAGTTGAAGCTATTCCGGTCTACATTGTCAGATCCTGTTTTATAAAACTAGCCAAAAGCCTTGAAAAAACAAAACAGAGGGGCTGGAGAGATGGCTCAGAGGTTAAGAGCACTGACTGCTCTTCCTGAGGTCCTGCGTTCAATTCCCAGCAACCACATGGTGGCTCACAGCCATCTATAATGAGATCTGGTGCCCTCTTTGGGGCAGCAAACATACAGACAGACAGAACACTGTATACATAATAAATAAATAAATAAATAAATAAATAAATCTTAAAAAAAAAACCAAACAGATGTTAACACTGGTAGAACATCTAAATGTACCATCATTTTTTTTTTTAGTAACTTCTATGTTTATTGTTTAAAAGATTTTATTAATTTTTATTCTATGTGTATGAGTGTTTTCCTGCATGTATGTGTGTTCTTGGAGGGTATTGGATCCCTTGGGTGGCAGGGAAACAAAGAGATAGCTTCATTTTTCTGCCGCCCAGACCTAAATAATCACACAGAAACTTTATTAAATACAACACTGCTTGGTCAACAGCTTAGGTGTGTTCCTACCTAGCTCTTATGTCTTAAAATAACCCATTTCTATTTATCTGTGTATCGTCGTGAGGCAGTGCCTGTCGTCTTTCTCCTTCAGCATTTCTCTGACTCCACCTACTCTGGCTTTACTCTGCTAAGCCATTGGCTAAAACAGCTTTATTCATCAACCAATAAAAGCAACGTATATACAAAAGGACATCTCATAATGTTTGTGAGCCTCCCTCTTGGTACTGGGATCCGAACCTGGGTCCTCTGAAGAGCAAATCCTCTTAACCATTGAGCCTGCTCTCTCTAGTTCCAACTCTGTGTTCTGTGAATACCCTAAGCCCAGACCTATTAGTATAAGCCTATAATCCAACTACTTGGGAGGCTGAGGCAGGAGGATCACAGAGCAAAGCTCTGCCTGGGCAATATAATATACTCAAGGCCAGCCCAGGGATGTAAGATTCTTTCTTAAAATCCAGTAAGAGATGAATGGGAGTCCCTTACTGGTGGGCCGCTTTTCTAATGCTACACAGTGGCAGGTTCAAATCCCAGTAGCAGTGAAAAAAATATCAGTTCACAGCGAAGTAGAAATCTTCAAATATGTATGCACACGTGTGCACATCTGTGCACACAGGCTCCCTCCTCACAGATAATCTGAAGCCCTGGTCTAGACAACCATTACATTGAA
The DNA here is from genome assembly GCF_018167655.1 of Microtus oregoni. NCBI lineage: Eukaryota > Metazoa > Chordata > Mammalia > Rodentia > Cricetidae > Microtus > Microtus oregoni. The sequence continues at coordinate 19,891,903 of NW_024543090.1, forward strand.
ATGTTCAGCTGTAAAATTACCAGCAGGAACTGGTATATGGAGCAACAAAGCACATAATAAACTACTTTACTTTTTCTTCCTTTGTGAGGGTGTTCACAAGGTATAAATGAAGATTTCCTCATACCACACCTTTCTCTTGCTTTATGAAAAGTTTTTTTCTAGTCAGTTATTTTATAAATGATTCCTGTAATCTAACTAAAAAAAATTGTTACTAGAAAATCAGTATTTTTGGGTAAAGACGTAAAATTAGTTTGAATGTTTAGAAGTTGGCAAGAAATATTTCACTTTTGAATCTGTTCATCTAGCCATATTGTCTGTTTGTTTGTTTGTTGTTTGAGACAGCTCTGGCTGGCCTGGTACTCATTCTGTAGACCAGGCTGGCCTGGAACTCAGAGATCCGCCTGTTTCTTCCGAGTGCTGGGGTTAAAGGTGTGTGCTGCCGTTGCTCAGCTGCCACATTGTCTTTTTATTTATGTTGTGTCTTAAATGTTCTTGTTCAACACTCTGAGTAATTTGACCTTTATCGGTCATGCTGTATGCAAGAGCATAGGTCACTCAGAAAGCTGCATATATTAAATGGTTGTTAAGCTTTATTTGTGCAATGACGGAACCCAAAATGGATCTTAAACTGATACCACACTAAAGTGAGTTTTCCTAAAGCACCACGAGAAAACAGTACTAATGTAAAGAAAACATTATTTACTGAATTCAATTATGCAAACTTAAACTATGAAACAATTGTTTTTGTTAAAAATGTAAATGGAAGCTGGACAGAATCTGTAAGTACTTAAAAGTTAGCCAATAGGATCCTGAAAAGTTTGAGGCTAGTCTGGTCTAATAGGGAGTTCCAAGCCAGAGATACATGGTACAACCCTATCTCCAAAATATAAAATAAAATAAGGTTAAATATTTTTAGATGGCATGTTTGATTTAGTTCACATTTGTCAAATAAAAAATTTAAATGGAGTATTTCGTTTATTCCAGACTAGTCACATAAAACTCTGGCAAGAAACAAGGATATTTGTAGGTAGCAATGCTTTCTACCTTTGTAGGGCTATTTTATTAGAGAAGATAAGTTCGAAACATTGAGTGTAAGTGTAGCAGCATCATTCCAAAAGGCTGCATATGTAAGTTGTTACAGGGAAGGTACAGGAAGACATATAAGGACCTGGTCTAGTATTGCAGGTTAGGAACAGATAGACTCTTGTACAAAGTGTGATGTACTAAATTTTAGCATTTTAAATTTGTATATTCCTCTTAGAAAGCAACTGATTACTTTGAGCATAATTTGACTTCTAGGGGTTTATTTGTTTCCTTTGTGTCCTATGGTGTATTTTACAAGTGAGCCATCTACTCAGCCTGCTTCAATTATTTTATGGCTGCATAGTGTTAATCAATTGACATTCTCTAATTTGTTAACCAATTTTTCTGTATTTAAACAACTTCTAATTTTCTTCAGAAAATAAATATTTTTTTTAAAAAACTCTATGCATTTTACATTTGTCCCTTAACCTCCTAGAGGGACTTGAAAGGTGGCTTGGTTGTTGAAGTGCTTGCTGTACAAGCAGAAGGCCCTGAGTCCTGATCCCAGCGCTCATGCAAAGCATCTGCAGTCCTGGTGCGGGGTGGGGGGGGGGGGAGTCCCCGAGCTCAGTGTCAGCCAGGCTTGCAGAGCCAGGGAGCTCCAGGTTGAGTGAGAGCCCTTGTTTCAAAAGATACAGTCATTATGGAGGAAGACGCCTGTCTCTACCCCCATGTGCGCCTATCCACACTGATACACCAGCATACAGACAGGAGGAGGAGGCATGGCCTCACTCATGTCCAGGCTGGCCTGGAACTCACTCTTTAGACTATAGACTAGGATGACCTTGAATTCTGGTAATCCTGTTGCTTCTCCCTCTCCAGTGCTAGCGTTGGCTGAGCAGTCACAGAAGCATGGCCAGTGATTCTTGTAATTGCTGTGGCTACTGGGGCCGCCAGGCTGTGTAGTGCTTGGATCCATCTCTACTCATTCTTACTTTTAACTGGGATAATACTGTCTGCTGGGCCCAGCTGCTCCCCTAACCTTTCAGCAGAAGAACGTGGTCTCCATCCCCTCTGAAGTGCTGCTGCCTAATTCCCAGCTGTCAGTGCTCTTTGGGTATTTCCACATGGAAGGGGCCTAAGGCCAGGCCTTCCTGTCTCTACTGCCAAAACCCCATTAGGTCATCCTAGCCCATGAACTCTCCCCATGTGGCCCTGGAGTCTGCTTTAAAGCCTCTACTTCCTGTCCTCCTGTCCTCTCCCTAAGTGTTGATCCCCCCAACACTCCTCCTTATCTTCCTGCAGTGTGTGCTTTCAACAAGGGCGGGCTCAGCAGTGTGCTGTAATGCTCCCATAGAGCAAGCTTAAACTCTGATTCGGGTTCTTTTCTAGTAGTTTAGTGGCGTGACTATTGTACTGTGATGTCAGTCTAATAATACAAACTATGAAGGCTTGCTATTTATTCTGAATGTGAATTAACTTCTTATTCTAACTATTGTTTTTATGTGTTAAATGACATTGATGTATTGCTCAATAAAAATTTGAGGCCAACTGTGGTGGCTCCGTCTGTAATTCTAGCACTTGAGAGGTAGAAGTAAGAGAATTACTGTATGTTCAAGGACATCCTGGTCTAAATACTGAGTTCCAGGCCAGCCTGGGCTATGAGCAAGACTACCCCCCATAAATAAATAAATAATATGTTTATATGTATATATAAAGAATACAGTAAAGTTTTCTTATGGCTAGGAGATGTAGAAATGTGTCAAAACCTAGTATGATATTTTAATTTTTCCTCTTTTGCAGTTAAAATTTTCTCTACTATACCTGATTACATAGTTCCTTAAATATAGACTTGACCAAATCTTGTCTTTGCTTTTAAATCTCTCAGCACAGAATATATTTATCATCAGATAGAAGCAGAATCAATTGGATTGACATTTAAGACCTGTCCCAGCCTTTACTCCAGACTCCCCATCTTGCCCCACCCTGGTAGAGTTTCTCCTGTCTTCACTCACCTTAGACGTAAAGGGAACACCCTACTCTTCCCCTGCTGTCTGTGGAATGACCAGTTCCCTTCCAGTCAGCTAAAGGTCACCTGTTTGAAGCCTTTTGTTCCCTTCCTTTCTTTCTCGGAAGTCAATCTCTTACTCTTGTCCCTTTCTTGGGTCCTTATTCCAGTATATTTTAATACTGGGTTAATGATGATATAATTATAAGATAGATACATATTCCCAGTGCAGGAACTACAGATAGTTTCCCTAGTATGTGTCTGGCACACAGGTGTTTGACAAGCGGAAGAAGGCCGACTGACTGTTACCACTTCTGTTCCAGGGGCATCTGTGCAATGAGCCCTTGGATTTGTACAGCTACTTACACAGCCAGGGGATTGGTGTCTCCCTTGCCCAGTTCTACATTTCATGGGCTGAAGAATACGAAGCTAGAGAAAATTTCAAGAGAGCAGACGCAGTGTTCCAGGAAGGGATTGAACGCAAGGCCGAGCCCCTGGAAAGACTGCAGTCCCAGCACAGGTAGTTGGTTTCTCTGGAGCCCGCCTTAACCCTTGATTAGATACCCAAAGAATGCGCTGTTGAGTTACGTTTACTTCCTTACCATTTTACATGTTTTACCATTCTCAAGTGTGGATGATTCTGGACCCTGTAGAGAATGTGCTCACCCGTGCTGTTCTTCCCTAACCCTCACAGACTCTGTAGTTGTACTGTTCCAAGGATGTCACAGAACAGCCACAGTATGTAAGCTTTTGGTTTGTTTGCCTCAAGATAGGGTTCCTCTGTAGCTCTGACTGTCCTGGCCTCAAACTCACTGAGATCTGCCTGCCTCAGCCTCTGATTGTCAGGTTAGAGGCTTAAAATGGCCTTTATTCCAGCATTTTTTTTAAAATTTATTTATTTATTTATTATGTATACAATATTCTGTCTGTATGCCTGAAGGCCAGAAGAGGGCGCCAGACCTCCCTACAGATGGTTGTGAGCCACCATGTGGTTGCTGGGAATTGAACTCAGGACCTTTGGAAGAGCAGGCAATGCTCTTAACCACTGAGCCATCTCTCCAGCCCTATTCCAGCAATTTTAAAAATGGTTTATTTTTATAACCTTTTGAGTTTAGTTCCTTTAATTGTGCTTTTAAGAATTCCTTACAAGGCTTTTGTAATATATATGATTTGCAAATGTTTTTTTCCTCGGTTAAGTAGTTATTTATTTATTTATTTTTATTTTTTATTTATTTTTGATTTTTGAGACAGGGTCTCTCTGTAGCTTTGGAGCCTGTCCTGGAACTAGCTCTTGTAGACCAGGCTGGCCTCGAACTCATAGAGATCCACCTGCCTCTGCCTCCTGAGTGCTGGGATTAAAGACGTGCGCCACCACCGCCCGGCTATATGGAACGCTTCACGAATTTGCGTGTCATCCTTGCGCAGGGGCCATGCTAGTCTTCTCTGTATCGTTCCAATTTTAGTATATGTGCTGCCGAAGCGAGCACAGTTTTTTATTTTTTTATTTAAATTTATGGTGTTGCGAGATGGAACCCAAGCCCTCATTAATTATTATTTTAACTATCAAATGGAATAAAAAATTTCAATTTTGAAAAACTCCATTGTATGAATTAAGCTTTTTGTATTGTATCTGTCTTTTCTGGTTCCTAGCAGTAATGGTGATTTATATTCTAGGACCTGACACCCTCTTCTGGCCTTCACTGGTACCAGACACATGGGGTGCACAGGCATACATCAGACAAAACACTCATATGCATAAAATACAAATTAGATTTAAAAATTAGATGCTTTTACTATTATCTCATGGGTCATAGTTATAATAACTATTTTAAAATCTGAAAATAATACAGTTTTTTAGAAATGAAAAGCTCTGAAAGCATCAGCATGTGGGCAGTCTTGAAGTCAGCGTTTGTCATTTATTCTCCCTTGAGAATCAGCCACATTTTCCTGTTAATCTGTGTGTGAAGGAATGTGCTACAGGCCGGGCATTTATTCTGATAGTGTGCTGGAGCCTGTTTAGTGACAGTCTCTGGAGAGTGAGCGGTAATGCCCATCGTCCTAGACACTGAATTCCAGATGTCACACAACCTATGGCAGTGGTTGTGGTATGGTCAGTTCAGCCTTTGTCCTGTGTGGTGCTGCTTGGTCTGTCTCCTACATGTGCTGCTGGGCTAGTGAGACTTGGGCAGTGGATCCCGTCAGAGTTCAGTTCTCAAGGAGTGAGCACGGGGGAGTTAGGCGTTCCCCATCTCCAGCGTATTCCTCTCCGCTATTCTTCTAGTAGTTTCTGGCCCTCAGAATCCCCTGCTTCCGTTCCTTTGGTCAGAAAGATAGAATTTCTCAAGGAGTTGTAGGGTTTCCCAAATCACCATTGCAGTAGATAAGCCCAAGAGAAAACAAGAAACACAGCAGAGAACAGCAGCACAGGCGTCTAGGCGTCACACGCCACAGTTGGCTTGCTTTTGTTAACCCTCTGTTAGAGTTTCAGATTGAGGCTGCAGGCTTGTGCTGGGTCCTAGTGAGCACCACAATCTATTCACTTCTTTCTTTTCCAGTAAACTATAAAATTATAGCAGCAACAGCAGAGAAGTTTTGTTTTCAAATTTCTGCCAACTGTGCTAAAGTAAGATGCGTTGTATGTTTTTCATATGGTTTGTAAGAAAAGCTGTATGTGGAGGGATGGCGGATGTGGCAGGATACTAGCTAGCCATTGGTGGGTCCAGGCGAAGGGCATTTGGATATATTCATTCGCTCTTTCCACAATTCTGTAATTCTTATTTTTAATTTGAAACTGAATTTCATCAATTTTCTAGTCTTAGCTGATCCTCTGATCACTCTGATGGTAAGTTTTAGAGTATTTGCAATGGGTCAAACGAGTGTTTTAATGGACCCTGAGTCATCTAGCTATGACATCCTTATGTCTTGAGCTTGCTCCCCTTGTTCTTAGAGAACAAATCTCCTGGGTCAGTTGCACACAGTTTTCTCTAGTCTGCTTTTGTTGTGTGAGAACTGGTCATTTCAATTAAAAGCCGATCGTCCTTTGTCATGCCTTAGACAATTCCAGGCCCGAGTGTCCCGACAAGCTCTCTTGGCACTTGAGAATGAAGAGGAGGAGGAGGTGCTGGGGTCTTCTGTACCACAGAGAAGCACACTAGCTGAGCTGAAGAGCAGAGGGAAGAAGATGGCGAAGGCGCCCATCAGCCGTGTCGGAGGTGCTCTGAAGGGTGAGCTTGCTAGTGTTGTTTTGGAGCCTGTAGTCTCTTGCGGTGGGCAGATTATGTAGGAAGGCAACACATAAATATACATGTGGACACTGCCCTAGTTTTCTGAATACTAGGTAGCAAAAAGAAAAGCCAAAAGAAAGCTAATATCATAGGGTGCAGGAAAGCCAAAGGTGGCGGTTTTGTCTGGAGACTGTGAGTAAACCTGATATTTGAGATGTGTCATTTTCTTTTTTTTTTTTTTTTATGGAACGCTCATGGCTTTGCGTGTCATCCTTGCGCAGGGGCCATGCTAATCTTCTCTGTATCGTTCTAATTTTAGAATATGTGCTGCCGAAGCAAGCACAGAGATGTGTCATTTTCTAAACGTTGTAGTTGGAATTAGATAAGTAGTAATATAGTAGATATTACTGAAATAATGCTTAAATGCATTAATGCCTTAGAGAATACTGTTAGTTAAGAATATAATTTTTTTGCTGGGTGGTAATGGGGCACAGCTTTAATCCCAGCACTCGGGAGGCAGAAGCAGGTGGATCTCTGAGTTCAAGGCCAGTCTTGTGTACAGATGGGGTTTCAGAATAGCCAGAGTGACACAGAAAAGCCTTGTATAAATAAAACAAAAACTAACCAACTAAACAAATATTAGGCAGTATTACAATGCTGACTGAAAGAATAACAGATTGGATGTGGGTCATGTGCAGTGGTGGCTCCTCTAGCACAGGGCTAGGAGCAGAGGCACGCAGATCTGAGTTACAGACCAGCTTAGTCTACATTGTGAGTTCCAAGCCAGCCAGGGCTATGCAGTAAGACCCTGTCTCGAAAATAAAGACAGAAAACCTGAAGAGGGGACAGGAGAAAAGGCTCAGGAGTTAAGTATACTTGCTGTCCTTCCAGAGGACCTGAGTTCTGGCCCCAGCGCCCACACCAGGCAGCTCACAGCCGTGTGTAAGTCTAGCTGCAGGCGACCCAGTGCCTCTGGCCTCTGTAAGCAGCTGCACATGCACGTGTGTACTGCGTGCAGACCCACACCCTGCACATGATTAAAAATAGTAAAGATAAATCTTAAAGAAGACTGGAAGTGTTAGGACAAGGGGGAAAGGAAAGAAAATAAGATAAGATGTATAAAAATGTTAGTAGTTGGATCATTGAGAATTTATTACTATGTTTTATTAAGATTTATTTATTTTTTTAATTTTTTTTTTTTTACTGAGAAAGATCAAAACTTTACTAATGCATATTCCCTATTGAACACATTTATCAGAGTTGCACAGATAGGCCATGTTTTCGCTTTCACTATTTACACATGGTGCTTGAAATGCCCTACTCAGAAATATTTCCATTGCTTCCTCTCTGTTTTTCAACCTAACAGTGAGCCAGATCTTAAATTTAATGACTATACTCTCTGAATCTGATTTTTTTTTAATTTATTTATTTATTAAAAATTTCCACCTCCTCCCATTTCCCTCCCACTCTCCCTTCCTTTCCAGTCCTAAGAGAAGTCAGGGTACCCTGCCCTGTGGGAAGTCCAAGGCCCTCCCACTCCATCCAGGTCTAGGAAGGTGAGCATCCAAACAGACTAGGCTCCCAAAAAGCCAGTACATGCAGTAGAATCAAAACCCAGTGCCATTATCATTGGCTTCTCAGTCAGCCCTCATTGTCAGCCACATTCAGAGAGTCCGGTCTGATCACATGTTGGCCTTGGTGAGCTCCCATTAGATCAGTCGCACTCAGTGGGTGGACACATCCCTCGGGCAAATGGCCAAAAGACACTTAAGGTCATGTTCAATCTCCTTAGATCAGGGAAATGCAAATCAAAACAACTTTGAGATACCATCTTACACCTGTCAGAATGGCTAAAATCAAAAACATCAATGATAACCTATGCTGGAGAGGATGTGGAGTAAGGGGAACACTCATCCATTGTTGGTGGGAATGCAAACTTGTGCAACCACTTTGGAAATTAGTATGGCGATTTCTCAGGAAACTGGGAGTCAACCTACCTCAGGATCCAGCAATTCCACTCTTGGGAATATACCCAAGAGATCCCCAATCATACTACAAAAGCATTTGTTCAACTATGTTCATAGCAGCACTATTTGTAATAGCCAGAACCTGGAAACAACCTAGGTGCCCCTCAATAGAAGAATGGATAAAAAAAGGTGTGGCACATATATACATTAGAGTTCTACTCAGCGGTAAAAAACAGTGACATCTTGAATTTTGCATGCAAATGGATGGAAATAGAAAATACTTTACTGAGTGAGATAACCCAGACCCAAAAAGATGAATATGGTATGTTACTCACTCATAAGTGGATTCTAGCCATAAACAAAGGACACGGAGCCTATAATTTGGGATCCTAGAGAAGCTAAATAAGAAGGTGAACCCAAAGAAAAAAATATATTTATTCTCCTGGATATTGGAAGTAGACAAGATCACCGGACAAAAGTGGGGAACACAGGGGTGGGGTGGGGGGAAGGGGAGAGGGGGAGAGAGAAGGGAGAAGGGGAAGATTGGGGAGAGCTTGGGAGAATGGGATGGTTGAGATGGAGATAGAGTGGATATGGGAGCAGGGAAGAAGATATCTTAATTAAGGGAGCCATTTTAAGGTTGACGAGATTTGGCTCTAGAGCGGTTCCCAGGTGTCCAAGGAGATGTCCCCAGCTAGGGCCTCAGGAAGCAGAGGAGAGAGTGCCTGAACTGGCCTTATTCCATAGCCACACTGATGAATATCTTGCATATCACCATAGAACCTTCATCCGGCAATGGATGGAGATAGAGACAGAGAACCACATTGGAGCACTGGACTGAGCTCTCAAGGTCCAGATGAAGAGCAGAAGGAGGGAGAACATGAGAAAGGAAGTTAAGATTTAAGTATTAGTATGTTTGTGGGTCTGTGTTTAGATACATGCATGTTGAGTGCAGGTACCCGTGGAGACCAGAGAAGGGTTCGTAGAATTACAGTGATTATAAGCCACCCCAGGTGGGCACTAGGAACTCAGCTCAGGTCTTTCTGCAAGAGCAGTATGTGCTCTTAACTGCCAAGCCATCTCTTCAACCCAGTTTAAGGTTTTTCAAGAAAAAATAATCTTTTCAGTCTCATTTTGACTCTGGTAGAGGCATCCCCCTTAATTGGAGCAGACTGTGTATATCTTATATCCATCTGAGTTGATAATCAAAGCTCTTACGTGTCGTGTTCCTAATGTTTCTCCCAGCTTCAGGTCAGAGCAGAGGGCTCCAGAGTGCAGTTCCTCAGCAGCTGCGCAGTAACTGCAGGGTCACTGTTTTTGATGAAAATGCTGACAGCACTTCTAGGGCAGAGTTACCTAAACCTATAGTTGAGCCGTGGAAGGCACCCCCTGTCCCAAGGGACAAAGAGAATGAGCTACAGCCAGGCCCGTGGAACACAGACCGACCCTTGGAATATAGGGTAAGGACTCAGACTATTTGTCAATCTAGTGAAGATGTCAGATTCATCTGTCTTGGTTTGTTGTTGTTGTTGTTTGCTTTGTTTGTTTATTTGTTTGAGTTGGCCTCTATTTAGTTTAGCCTAACCTTGAACTTCTGTAACGCAGACTGGCCTTCAGCTTTCCATGCCCCTGCCTCAGCTTTTTATGCCTTAGCATATAGTCACACACCATCCTCCCTGGCTCTATTTTAATATCACTTAACTTCTTCACTATTTAGAGATTATCTGCATAATTGTGATAGTATATAGAATAATCATTTTAATTCTTCATTTTTAGCCTCGTGGCAATTCAGCCTCTGTAGCAGCCGTGTTTCCTTCGCTTCCCAGCTTTACTCCCTATGTGGAAGAGAGCGCTCAACAGACGGTCATGTGAGTGCCTTCAGATCATTTGCCGTGGGAATTACTAAGGCTGGCAGAGGTGTTGTGTGATATTTTTGCTCTTTTTCCTCTTTGGGGGGGTCCACCACCCAGCTCCTAAAAAAATCACGCACAGGGGCTTTTTCTTACTTAGGAGCGCCCGGCCTTAGCTTGGCTTGTTTCTTGCCAGCCTTTAACTTAAATTATTACAACTACCTGTTGCCTCCAGACTTTTCCTTTTCTTACTTCTGTATATCTTACTTTTCTTCTGTGGCTGGCTGGGTGACTGGCCCCCAGCATCCTTCTTTTCCTCCTTTCTCTTTCTGTCCTTTCTCTTTCTGTTTAGCCTCTCTGCTGCCAGCCACGCCTATCCTTGCTCCTGCCTTGCTATTGGCCATTCAGCTCTTTATTAGACCATCCAGTGTTTTAGACAGGCGCAGAATCACAGCTTCACAGAGAAACAAATGCCACATAAACGAAAGTCATATACCTTAAAATAGTAGGTACCGCTTATATGGTTCCAGTGGCATCTTGTGGTGGGAGCAAAAACAGGCAAAGCTCTGTCTCCTTTGTGTTCACTGTGTATGTACACTAGAGCCGAGCAACTGCCATGAACTTAATAATTAGGTTTATGGTTATTGATGTGACAGACACAGCCCCTGCGGTTAAGTGAGACATGCTGCTTCATTGCTGACAATAATTAGAAGGGGTCTCTTTTCCTTCCTGATCCTTAACACTTGGAAAAATATTTTTTGTTTTTTAGATTTAAAATTTTTTTTTTTAGTGTGTTTGCATGTTTTGCCTGTGTGTTTGCATTTGTCCCACATGCATGCCTGGTGTTCATAGAGGCCAGAAGAGGGCTGGTTTCGCTGGGACTGCAGTTACAGGCAATGTGAGCTACCATGTGGGTGCTGGGATTTCAAGCCCAGGTCCTCTGCAAGAACAAGTGCTCGTAACTGCTGAACCAACTCCAGCCCCCTAATATTTTTGTTATAAGAAAAATCAGGGCAAATGACAGATAATCAGCTCAAGCTTTCATCTGATCTTTAGGTTGTGAGTTCTAGTACTAGGTTCAAGTCTGTTTCAGTGTAAGGGTTTCCTCGTAGCTCAGCTGTGAGACGGTCTCTGTGTAGACCATGCTAACCGTAAATTCATGGAGATCCGCCTGTCTACCTTCTGAGTGCTAAGATTATAGACCTACAACACCACGCCAGACTCTGCTGGCTAACTTATCCCTCACACTGTGTGATAGGTGCCGTAGGATTACAAAGCCAGTGCAGTTCTGAGCAAAAATTCTCCCTGAACCAAACATAAAACAAAGGAAGCCATTGGAACCTTTATAGAATTGATATTTAGTTTTATGCCATTCTATTTTTTAAATTTGATTTTTTTTTTTAAAGATAGGTCTCAACTATGTACCATGGGTATCCTGAAACTTGCTGGTAGGCCAGGCTGGCCTTGAACTCACAGAGATCCTGCATCTGCCTCCCTAATGCTAGAATTCTAGGCATGTGGCTTCTGGGGCGGGGGGGGGGGGGGGGGGCATGCTGTCTTGTACACGTGAAGGTCAGAGGACAGCTCATATGCCAGGATTATACTCAAGCACCGTCATGCCCAGTCAAGTGACTTTTCTTAATGATTTGTGGTTGTCCTTCATAAGTTAAGAAGAGAGCTATTCTTTGCTGAAATTTCTCAAACCTAACTGTGTTAAATATCTGTCCTTGTCAAAAACACCTGAGCCAACTAGCTTATAAAACGAAAGGCTTTTTTTTTTTGGTGTGTGTGCTTTATGGTTTAAGAAGTTTCAGTGTATGGTCTTTTGAACTTGATGGCCTAAGTCACTACTAATTTTCTTAAAGGCATAGGTGGTCCTCAGGACTCACACCTCTCTACCTAGTGTTTGGGCCAGACTCTGTCTTGATCAGTGTAAGCACACGCTCTGCCACTGAGCTCTAGAACATAATTACTGGTGATTTTTGTGGGTTATTTCTAGTCCCATTTTAAAATATTACTTTCTTTGTTTTTGTTTCAGAAAAGAGTCACATAAAGTCCCAAGGCTGTCATTGTCCATCTGGTTTGGGCAAAATACATAAGACATAATTCATTTGAGCCGGGCGGTGGTGGCGCACGCCTTTAATCCCAATACTGGGGAGGCAGAGGCAGGCGGATCTCTGAGAGTTCGAGGCCAGCCTGGTTTATAAGAGGTAGTTCCAGAACAGTCTCCAAAGCTACAGAGAAACCCTGTCTCTAAAAAAAGGAAAAAAAATTCATTTGACTTTGGGGTGATTGATAATTGTTTTGCTTTCTTAGGACACCATGTAAAATTGAACCTAGTATCAACCATGTCCTCAGCACCAGAAAGCCCGGGAAGGAGGACGGAGACCCTCTGCAGAGGGTTCAGAGTCACCAGCAAGGGCCTGAAGAGAGGAAGGAGAAGGTGATGTACTGTAAGGAAAAGGTTTATGCTGGAGTCGGGGAGTTCTCCTTCGAGGAGATCCGAGCTGAAGTGTTCCGGAAGAAACTGAAAGAGCAAAGGGAAGGTGTGTGTGTTGTTGTAAGAAGTAACTCTTTTCAAGTCTAAGAGAGATTGCCTCTATTGTACCTTTGTGTGATGTATACTGTACACATGCTGAGCTCCCATTGCTGCCTCCTAGAAAACAGAGTCTGTGCTCAAGAGTAAAAGAAGAAAAGGTGGTCAGAGTGCAGGGACACCCCATTTCACCACAAAAGCAGGCAGCCATGACGGGTGTGCATGTAGGTGCACTCCTCCTTAAGTACCTAGCCTTTCTTAGTGTTTCCTGAAATGCTCAGCCTCAATTTCTCTGGCAGTTTATTTATATTAACATATTCAGGCATCTCTCAGTCACTTATAGACTTACTTATATTATTTCTTCAAATCATCTCATTCTGAAATTAATGAAAGATTTGGAAATTGAGGGGAACAGAAAGCAGTTCCTGCTCTGGAGCTATCTCTTTCCTGTCCAGCAGCCACTCTGAAGCTCTCAGAAGCTTAATATTAATTACAAACACTCGGCCGATAGCTCAGGCTTGTTGCTAACTCTACATTTAAATTAACCCTTTTTTTTAAAAATTTTTTTTTTATTTTTCGAGACAGGGTTTCTCCATAGCTTTTTGGTTCCTGTCCTGGAACTAGCTCTTGTAGTCCAGGCTGGCCTCGAACTCACAGAGATCCGCCTGCCTCTGCCTCCTGAGTGCTGGGATTAAAGGCGTGCGCCACCACCGCCCGGCTAACCCATATTTCTTATCCATGTTTTACCATGTAGCTCATGCCTTGTTACCTCATTTTCTATACGTTCTGCCTCCTCAGAGTTTTGCTGGCGACTTCTCAGACTCCATCCTTCCTTATCCCGTCACTCTCAGTTTGTCTTTCCCATGTAACTTCATCGTGCTCAGCTATTGGCCAGTCAGCTTGTTTATTAAACCAATCAGAGGCATATATCTACACAGTATACAGAAGGGTTGGTTATTCCACAATAGTTGGGGTGTTAGGAGGGACAGATGAACTGACAATTAGGAAAGCGGATATTGAAGACCTTAGGGCACTAGCACAAGAGGATAAAATAAATCTCAAATGATATATTGAAGAATGGGCCCTATGTGCCAATGTGGGAAGGAGACATGGTTGCAAAGCCAGGGGCCAGCTGTGTGAGGCCTTTTTGTTTTTGTGACAAGGTCTCATCTCACTGTGTAGACCAGGCTGGCCTCAGCCTCTCGGGTGAGACTGAGTGTGGCCTTTTTAAAATCAGTAACTGAAGGACTGGAGAAATGGTTCAAGAGTCCAGGGCATTAGCTCTTAAGCAGACTGTGCTCTCTACCTAGCACACACATCAGAACACAGTTACCTTAACTCTGGGGATCTGACACCCTCTCTGTCCTCTGGCACCGGGTACACAAGTAGTACACAGGTATATGCAGGCAAAAACACCCTTACCCATAAGTGTTAAAGAGATAAAATAAAAACAGGAACTGGGGCTTGGTACGATGGTTACTGGGTAAAGGAACTTGCACAAGCCTGGTGACCTGAGTTTGACTCCTAGGACCTCATAAAGCTGGAAAGAGGGAACCGACGCCATAGTCGTCTCCTGTGTAGGCACATCACACGCACAATAATAATATAAAGTTTTTAAAATAGGAACTGAGCTGGAAGGCGAAGCTTGGTACTAAGCGTGCTTGTCTGGCATGTGTGAAGACCTGGGGTCAGTCAGTCTGTGGCACAGAAAACACCGCCAGAACCCCCAAAGAGCCTGTCAACAAGGACTAAATAAGGAGGAGGTACCTAGATACAATTATTTTTCTAAGGAAAACTTCTAGTTCATACCTCTATACCAACGTGTGATGGAATGCATTTTATTCTCAGCTGAATAAATCCCTGAGCTGAGCGTTAGTGAGGTTTGTGTGGATAAATTTAGTCTGCTCTCACGTTTTCAAGTCTTACATCTGCAGCTCTGATTTCTCCCTTAGTTCATTGAAAGAACTGAAGCATCTCATTGTGTTTCTCTGTCAAGTCTGCTGTCCTACTTGCTGTCTCTGCCCATGCACCCTCCCTGGCATTCTTTCTGGAAAGACTGTATACATTTCTCAAGTGTTTGCCTGGACAGGTTTTCTTCCCTCCAGCATTTTTCTGTTTCTACTGTTATCATTATGCACATGGATGCCCACGGTTTTTAAAGTTCCTTTTTATCCCCATGTTCTCCTCGAGCCATTAGCTCATCTTCCTACTTCACCAAAGAGCAAACTTATTTTTCTTTAAAAAAAAAAAAAAAAAAACCAACAAAAACAAAACCTTCCTCATTGTTCAGGGCAGGGGAGCACATACAAGCACTCAGGACACAGGATGACATCATTTAATTGGTTCTTTACCTTTAGGTGGGTTCTGGAGAGTGAACTCAGGTTGTCAGAATTGTATTTTCTTGGGGTGCAAAGACTTACCCACTGAGTCATCTTCCAGCCCTCTTTAATTTTTCTCCTGTGTGCATGTGCATGGGGAGAGTACAGGGTTTGCATTCTGACTTAGTCACTGTTCTGTTGCTGTGACGAGACACAATGACCAAGGCAGCTCTAAAAAAGAAAGCACTTTAATTTGGGCTGGTTTATGGTTTCAGAGGGTTAGTCCCTGACCATCGTGGTGGAAGCATCATAGCCTGCAGGCAGACATGGTGCTGGAGCAGGGGCTGAGAGTTGTACATCCTGACTCTAGGCAACAGGACATGACACAGTGGGCCTGGCTTAGCCTTTTGAAATCCCACAGCCTACCCCATTGACACACTTCCTCCAGCAAGGCCACATTTCCTAATCCTTCTTAAGTAGTGCGACTCCCAGCACACATTAATACTTGTGTATGTCTCACATGTTTGCGCTTTTGTGTGGGAGACCCAAGGTTGACATGGTTGGCACTGGGTGTTTCCACCATCACTTTCTGCCTCTTCATTGAGGTAGAGTGTTGATAAGCCAGAGCTCACCTATACACTGGTCTGGCAAGCCAGTTTGCTCTGGGGATGCTTCTCTCCCTACCTTCCAAGTATTGGCGTTACAAGTGGGCCAGCATTTGCTTGGGTGTTAGGAATCTAAACCCCAGTTCTTGTGCTTGCATGGCACACTCTCTACCACTGAGCCCTCCTCCCATCCCTAGACTGCCTTGAAAGGATAGTCAGTCTTCATTGCCCAGTGTTCTCTGAGACATTCCTATTTTTCTTGTCAAACAACTCTGGTCCTGGTCACCAGAAGCCCGTGTGCCAAACCCAGCGCCTGTTTTCACAGCGCCATTTGTTCTCATCTTTTACTGCCTTCCTTCTTCTGTGCTCCAAGCAAGCTGGCTTTCCTTTGAGTCTTCCTGTGTGAACAAACTTTGCCCAGGTCTTGTGACTGATCTTTCATCATTCAGGTTTTAGCTTTATCACAGCATTTTATCAAAATGATTCCTAGTCACTGGTCTTTAATAGCCATGACCTTCATACCTTCATCCACTATATGCAGTTTTACACCACCCCCTATTTGGTGCTGTACTGGGTACTGAGCTTGTACTACAAGCTAAGTGCTCTATCAGCGGGCTGTAGCCTCAGTCCTGTGTGTTGCCACCTTGCACCGTCCCCCCAATTTATTTCTGTGGTTTCTTGTTTTTGCTTGCTTATTTGTTTGAGAAATAGTCTCATGTAACTTTGACTGGCCTTGAGCTTACTGTGTATTTTAGGATTTTTGATTTTGAAGCATCCTGCTTCTACTTCCTAAGTACTGCAGTTCCAGGGTTGTGATATGCAAGCACTCTGTCAATTAAGTATTTCCTTGCCCTGTTTTACGTATAAATACCTTTAGTGCTTTTGAGAAACTTTTGCTTTGTAGTCCAAGCTAGCTTAGAATGCTAAATGATTTTCTTATTTCTTTGTGTGTTTCTGCCATATCTGGGTGTTAGCATCATATGGCCAAGGACTTGGTATCATTGGAACCTATTTTTCGTTGTACTTGTGCATGATAGGTGTTGCTTTTTTCCTGATTATATACATCAAAGAATGGATACCCCACCTCAAATTGAGGACTCACTTCCCCTTTTCCATTTTCATCAGTGGTAATGAGGCTGTGAGCCGGAGGCAGTCTTTCCTGGAGGGATTGTTGTGAGGGGGAATGTTTCAGCTAACTTCACTGTTTGCAGCTGAACTGCTGACCAGTGCAAAGAAGAGGGAAGAAATGCAGAAACAGATTGAGGAGATGGAGAGAAAGCTAAAGGAAATCCAGACTATTCAGCAGGAAAGAGCTGGGGACCAGGTAAAAAATTTTGCTATTTTTTTTAATACAGAAAACTCAGGCATACCTGGCCAGAATTCTATCTTTTATCTACATGCCCAACCTAAAAAATACTTTCTCTTTTTGGTAGTTTTTTAGTTACTACTAGCCGGAAAGTAATTTAACAAGTGGTTTCAAATGGGATTTATGACATGTAAAATAAGTGATGTAATTCACTGACTTCTCAATTATTATTCTTATTAATTCTGATATTAACTTTATATTTTAGTCATGGTCTGTTAAAATGGGGTTAGTTTTTAAAATTCAATATATATTTGCCACTGCTCAGTTGAATATAGAGTACCAATTTGATTAGGACCCTAGATTATTGGAGTGCTTTTGTGGTACTGGCATCTGATGTGGTTGGCAGCTGTCTAGAAGAAGGTGATAAAGCAAATGTTAGCACTAGAGTATATAAGTAGCATTTTCTGAATGAGAGGGACATTGGTTTTATTCATGTTAATGTAAACAGCAAGAAGAGAAGGTGCCCATGGAGGAGGCAGCCAGACTGCAGATTGCTTCACAGCCTCAGGAAGTGCTGGGAGTGTCTCTGTCCCGCTCTGTCTGCCCACCAAACTCTCAATCCAGGTAAGACCACTCTGGTGGAAGGCATGGTGCTCACAGCCCATAGGACACACTGTGGGCTCTGGTGACTTGAAGGCTCTTCCATTTCTTGACAGTACTGAGACATGAGTTTTACAAATTTTAACATAAGGTTTTGTGCTAATGAAAGAATATATGGTACTGTCTGTTCCTTGGTGAAAATAAAAATCAATGTGTCTAGAGCCTGTTCATGCACAGTGGTACGTCCTGTAACCCTACGTAGACGAAGGCAGCGGGTCAGGAATTCAAGGCTAGTAGCCTTTGAGATTGGCCTGGGATCCATAAGGCCCTGTCTCCCCACAAAGAATAAAAGTGGTCATACTCAGGCGGCTAAGGCAGAGTGACTCAATCGTCAAAACCAGTGTAGCCTACATAGTCAGACCTTATCTCAGGAAAACAAAAGGTGGAGTGGAGAACTATACTTTACATACTTAAAGTACATTGCATACTTGTGTGAAATGTCCTATGAACCTGGTGCTATTATGTACGTTGAATTTATACAGTCAAATCAAAACTCAAAAACTTGACACACATGATAACTGCTCTTCACACTCGTGTGTCTTCTTTGTGTCACAACCATCCATCCCCATTGTAGTTAGTTTAGGCTGCCTTGGACAGGGTGGGATCTGTCTCTAAACAGAAGGCTCTTCCTGTGGGTAGTAAGCACATTTTCTTTTTTTAAACAAATTTCTTCACAGGGAAACCTCACCAGCTAAAAGCATTTTGCAAGAACAGCCTGACTCTAAAGGTAAGCTGTATTTGACACATTGGGAGGGACACTGGCAATAAATGCACTATGTAACAGTAAATGCTTTTCTTTCTTTTTTTTTGTTTTTTGTTTTTTGTTTTTGTTTTTTCGAGACAGGGTTTCTCTGTAGCTTTGGAGCCTGTCCTGGAACTAGCTCTTGTAGACCAGGCTGGCCTTGGACTCACAGAGATCTGCCTGCCTCTGCCTCCTGAGTGCTGGGATTAAAGGCGTGCGCTATCACCTTAATTATAGTAAAAAAGGGCAGAGTGTGCATGGAGTCTTGTTTGGTCTTTAAATAATGGAACTCATTATAAGCGCATATAATTCATTATATGTGATTTGAGAGAATATTTTCATAAGATTTCTCACTACTTTGAAATACTTAGTTTAGGGACAGCAGAATGACAGGCACACGCTGCCCAACAACCTGAGTTTGTTCCTCAGAACCCACTGACCCTCATGTAGCAGCAGGTCTTTGAGTGTCAGCTCCTGAATAATGACACAGAGACTTCTTATCAATTTTGAAAGCTTGGTCCTAACTTAGGCTTTTCCCCAACTAGCTCTTAAAACTTAAATATCCTGTTTATATTAATCTATCATGTTCTGTCATGTGGCTCGTTACTTCTGATACCGTATGTCTGACTTCATCTTGCATCTGAATGGCAGACCTCCTGCCTCAGATTCTTTTCCAGAGTTCCTTTCTCTTGTCTGGAAGTCCTGCCTAGCTATCTACTGTTAAACTCTATTAAACCAATCAGAAGGTGCCTTAGGCAGGTGAGGTGAAACACACGTCTTCACAGTGTAGAAGATTATCCCAACCCCTTCACACGGTCATGAAGACACGCTCATGACTGCACAGAGAGACTGATGCACATGCAAAATAAATAATTATTTTTCAAATCTCCACTTTCATACTATGCACTTAGGCAAGTGTTAGCAGGATCAGCAACCAGCCCTGTGTGAGAAGGAGCTCCTAAAGAGGGTTAGGTCTTGAACATTCAGATTGGCTCTTTGTATGTATGTATGTATGTATTATTTATTTATTTATATATTTATTGTGAATGCTGTGTTCTGCCTGCATGTATGACTGAGGGCCAGAAGATGGTACCAAATCTCATTATAGATGCTTGTGAGCCACCATGTGGTTGCTGGGAATTGAGCTCGGGACCTTTGGAAAGTCAAGTAGTGCTCTTAACCTCTGAGCCATCTCTCCCGCCCCAGACTGGTTTTTTGTTTTGTTTTGTTTTTGATACAGGGCTTCTCTGTGTAGAATTTGCCCTGTAGACCATGCTAGTCTCGAACTCACAGAGATCCACCTGCCACTGCCTCCAGGTGCTGAGATTAAGGGTGTGTGCCACCGCCAACTAGCTCTTTTTTTTTAAACACACTTTATTAATTTTTTTAAAATGTGCATTCGTTGTTTTGCATGCATGTATGAGAATGTCTGAACTGGAGTTACAGAGAGTTGCGAGTTACCATGTGGGTGCTAGGAATTGAATCTGGTTCAGCTGGGCTCCTTTGGAAGAACAGCCAGTGCTCTTAACCACCGAACCTTCTCTCCAGCTACAGATTGGTTTCTTTTCTCCTTAAAATATGTTAAAATATTAGGCTTCCCATCTGTTAAGCTGCGTTGAAAAAGATTATTCATTTTCCCTCTCAGTTTCTTTTCGCGTGATTGTTATATAAAAGCTATCCAAAAAAATGTAAGCTATAAAAAATATAAGTAACAAATGACGTCAGAACCAGTAAAGGCCCTTGCCACCAAATACAGTGACTTGAGACCCACATGGTAGGAGAGAACTGACATCCACGAGTTTTTCTCTGACCGCCACATGCTTGCTCACACATACATAAATATTAAACAGAATGTTTTAAGTGGTAAAAACATGAATATTGCTAGGTGGTGGTGGGCACGCCTTTAATCCCAGCACTCGGGAGGCAGAGGCAGGCAGATCTCTGTCAGTTTAAGAACAGCCTGGTCTACAAGAGCTAGTTCCAGGACAGGCACCAAAAACTACAGAGAAACCCTTGTCTCAAAATTAAAAAAGAAAGAAAGGAATAAATAAAAGATTTAAAGGTTTTTTTCCCCATATTTATCTATTTGTGTTGTGCATGCGTGTCCTACACATATGCAGAGATCAGGACAGCTTTCAGGAGTCGAGTCCTCTGTCAGGTCAGTTCCAGGGATCAGCTGTGCTAACAAGATCCTCTCATCTGAGCAGATCGCCAGGTCCAGAGGGAAAGCTTTAGAGACTTTGGATTATTGACAACATACAGCTCTCATTATGCATTTCCATTTCAAACACATTTAAAAAAACATTGTGAACAATTACTAAAATATAGAACTGACTGTTCAGAAATTATTAGTTTTATAGATATTATTCCTTAGTTAATAAAAAGAACCTTTTAAAAGGCTTACAAAGACATTGAAATATTTACAGATGAAATGAAGTGTTCTGGATCTTTAGGGCCATGTTTGGGAAGTAGTACCATTGCTGGGAACATAGATGAAGTACAGTCATGCATGTTTAGGTGATTATTATGAAATGGTATCTACTTTTTATATGTCCTAACTTTTTCATTATAAAAACAAATCAGAGGCTAGGAAGATGCCTTAGTGGTTAGGAGGGCGTGCTGCTTGCAGAGAACCCAGGTTGGGTTCCCAGCACAGGCTATGCAGCTCCAGGCTGGGATGCTCCTTTCTGTCCTCTTCAGATGTGTGTACTCACTGATGTGCGTGAACTGTACCCACACACAAGACATGTACATACATACAGAATTACTGTCTTTTTCAATCATGCTTTTTCTTTTGAACAACACAGCATTAATTCATTTCTATAGTTTTCTTGAAGAATCAAACACTCCCAAAACCCGTTTCTCTTTCTGTAGGTCCCAGCATGCCTTTCTCCATTTTTGATGAGTTTCTTTCAGACGGAAAGGACAAAAGGTTTGATTTTGTTGTTTATTTTGGGGGAGGGGGAGCTAAGAATAGATCTTCCTATATAAGTACATTTTTCACTTAAAATTTTAGATATTTGAAAGTTAAAATAAAGATATTTTTATTTGGGTGTTTTGCCTGCATGTGTTTCCACACAAGCCCACGATATCCAGTAAAGGGTGTGGATCGGTACTATCAGGCGAGCCCCGGCCTCTGTAGGAGCATCAGTTCTCTTAACCACTGAGTCACTTCTCTGGATCTTTATCTTAAATTCTTTTTTTTTTTCTTTCTTTCTTTTTTTTTTTTTTTTTTTCCTCGAGACAGGGTTTCTCTGTAGAACTTCATGGAACTCATTCTGTAGACCAGGCTGGCCTCAAACTCACAGAGATCCACCTGTCTCCAAAGTGCTAGGATTAAAGGTGTGTGCCACCACCACCAGATCTTATTTTAAATTCTTTGAAAAATTTTGTAAGTTTTTCTTATATGAAAACTTTTGTAAATTGAGTATATTTTTTTTACCATTGGTTCTCTGGGATGGAGCTCAAGTTAGCAGGCGTGGACTACAAAGCATGGTTACCTACTGGGCCATGTTGTCCCAGTATTTTAGTCTGTGAGTGAGAGTAACCGGACACTGGTGTACACAGGGACTGGGAAGAATGAGCTGAGATAGGATGTTCAGGACCAAACTGGACTACGTTATACAACCTTATCTCAAACAACCAAAAAGGCTTGAATCAGGGTTGCTGTTATTTTCATACAGATACAGAGAGTGCTAACTGGAATGTGTCTTCTCCCAGTCCTGCTGCAGATTTTCCACAGGCTCTCAAAGCCCAGCGAAGACCCCTTGCAGTTCTCAAGACTACAGAAATCATTGCCTCAAATGAGGATGTATCTGCTGGTGTTTGTGTAAGTTCACATCAGTGGACTTAGTGAATTCTTTCACTCGGATCTCTCAGTTAAGCATTTGGCTGGTTAGATGGCTCAGCAGATAAAGACACTTCCTGCTGAGCCTGACAACCTGATACTGACTCCTGGGTCTCAGGTGGTCAAAGGAGAACAGTGACTTCCACAGGTTGTCTCTCTGACCCCGGCTTCCCCTACCTCCAATACAATTTAGGTATTTAAGTTTAAAAGAAAAGTTTAGGATTAAGTGCTGAACAAGCGTTGATCTTAGTGGGCTGTAGAAGTGGAGGAGAATCTAGTTCAGAGTCAGCCTAGGCTATGTACTGAGTTTGAGCCCAGCTTGAGTGCGTGACTAGATGTTGTTCAGAAAGGTTTGGGTTAAAATTAAAATCGCTTTTGAACTAAGCCATGGGAAGATTTTCAGAATGTTGTCACCAGGAAAAGAGTGTATGCACTGGAGTTTCTATAATCAAGAGGGGGTAATAATGAGTGTTGGAGGGCAAGGATGTAGAAATATTAGAACCTGGAAGAGTTCTTCATTTTGGAAGAATTGTTGGTCATTCCTTAAAATGTTAATCCTAGGGGCAATTAAGACCACATGCTCTTGTAGAGGTCTTGGGTTTGATTCCCAGCACCCACCTGGCAGGTCACAACTGACTATAATGCCAGTGATCAGTGCCCATTTGTGGCTCCCATGGGTACCACACATACATGGTGTGCTAACATACAAACAGGCAGAACACTCGTGCATAAAATAAAAACTTTTTAAATTAAAAAGTAGTTACTAACCAGGTGGTGGTGGTACATGCCAGATCTCCATGAGTTTGAGGCCAGCCTGGTCTACAAAGCGAGTTCCAGGACAGCCATGGCTACACAGAGGAACCCTTTCCTGAAAAACCAAAAATAAAAAATAAAATAAAATAAAAAATAGAATAAAGGAACTTAAGTTCTATTTGCATGAAGTGTCCAGGATAAAGCAGAATGGATGGGATTAATGGAGAGGGTAATGGGAAGGGGCTGCAGGTACTGCAGATTCTTCCTGAGGGGTGAAGTGTTCATAAAATAACACAGCAGAACACTGAGACACACACTGGGGTGATGGATTAGATCCCAGAGTTCACCAGAACACTGAGATACACACGGGGGTGATGGATTAGATCCCAGAGTTCACCAGAACACTGAGACACACACGGGGGTGATGGATTAGATCCCAGAGTTCACCAGAACACTGAGACACACAGGAGTGATGGATTAGATCCCAGAGTTGTAAAAGGTCAGGTGAGTCACTAATTTAACAGTCTTCTCACACTTCCAATGTAAAATGCCTTTTGTGGCAATGGAAACATGTAGACCAACAATTTTTCCTTCCTGTTCTGGTTTTCTTTACATTTAGTTTTTTTGTGTTTATGTGTGAGTGCTTGCATGTGCGTGTAGAGGTCAGGTTATCTCTTTACTCCATATAACTTCATGTAACTGTCATCAGACCTGGCTGTAGGTGTCTTTACTCACTCTCTCATGGCCCCTGGCTATTCTGTTAACTACTGTCGCATAGTCCTAACGCCCAGGGGTAAGAATGTGCTGTATAGAGGTTCAAGTCAAACTAAAAAAACAAGCATGGGCCTTGGCATTGACATTTTGTTGAAACTTTAGGGAAGGACAAAAGATGCTTCTCAGCAGACTAGCACCCAGGCACTTGAGGAAGGCTGGCGTGTTTAATTTGAGGATTGTTCTGGGGACATGATGATTGGCTTCAGTGACAGTGCTTCCTCCACATCCAAGGAAATGCGCAAAGTCATTGGGAGACATTTTTTAAAATAAACTTTTCTTTTTATTTACTTTCTTGATATATTTTATATCTATTAAAGTACACAGGATTGTATGGCTAGGTAGATTTTCACATATGAATGTTTTATATCCAAAATACAGAAATTTCCAGTGATTCAGAAGTCCACGGGAGACTTTGATGACTGAAGGAAGAGACTCAGGTCCCGTTCCAGTTTTATGTGATTTAAATTTCTGGAAAGGAATCTAAGCATTGTTTTTCCCCTTGTTTTAAATCAATTGGGAAAGTTCCTCTGTGATTCTGATGCCCTTAGTCCCTGGCTGCTGTGAAAGCACAGTGGCTGAAAACAGTAGGATGCCCTTGTCCTGAGAAGCTCCCCGGGTAGGGGTTAGGCCTGTAGCTGGATATTAAAGGGGCCTTATCATTCATATCCTCTCTCTTTCTCTCCCCTTTCTCTTTCTCTCCCCTTTCTCTCTTTCCCCTTCTCTCTCCCTTCTCCTTCTCTCTTCCTCTCTCTCTCTTTCTTCTCCTCTCTTTCCCCCTTTCCCTTTGCAGTCTCTTTCTTGGATTTTGTTAAGAAGTATCTACCTGAATTTTTTAGCTCCCCTTCCAGTCATACTTAAAATGTCTAAACTAATAGATTGATGCATAATAGTGATTTATTTTACTTTAAATTTTGTTTTGTTGTGTTTTTGTTTTTTTCTAGACAGGGTTTCTCTGTGTAACTCTGACTGTCCTGGTATTTGTTCTGTAGACCAGGCTGGCTGCCCACTTTAAATGTTTTATTATAAATTTCCTTTGCTTTTTGAGGGAGGCCTGGCCTGGAGCTCTCTGTGTGTACTAGGCTATTGTAAATCTCTGCACTGTCTCTCTGAGGTATACCTCTACTTCTGCTTCCTTAATTTTGAGTCAAAATGTGTCAGATATGTCAAATTGTAGGTAATCTAGAAAATTAATATCTAGTATCTATGAGGGTTAACTGAAGTGGGCATTTCCTATATTGTAGGTAAATATATAAAGTAGTTTAATCTTTCAGGGCAGCTAAGCAATACATGTTAAAATAATAAAAGCCTTAGTGTTTTTAGCCTTACAACTAGCTAATTATTTTAGGAATATTTATCCTAGGAACATTTAGATGTTCATAAAAATTTGTGTATATTTTAAAATAGTTTTGAGTAATGAAAAATAGGGAATAATCTGGAAGACCTGACTAAGCTGTCTTATATTTTCCTTGTAGTCCTCAAGTTTCGAGCCCCATGAGTATTGTATGACTGTCACTGAGTTATAACCCTGGCCCCTTAACTCATTTCTAATAAATAGACATTTTGGGGCCAGCAAGATGGCTTGGTGAGCTTTGCTGCCAATGTGAAACCTGAGTTCCATATGGTAGAAGGAAAAAGTGGCTTACACAGTTGTCCTGTGATCTCCACATGCATACCATGGCTCACATGCATGCACACATGCGCAGATTGGTTAATTAAAAATGCAACCTGCGTTGTGACCATCCCAGTTTTTAAAGAATTGATTTTTTTTTTTAAATTTGTTTTTTCAAAGCAGGATCTCACTATGTAGCTCTAGCCATCCTGGAACTCACTATGGAGAGCAGGCTGGCCTTGAACTCAGAGATCTGCTTGCCTCTGGCTCCTGAGTGCTGAGATTAAAGGTGTGCACTACCATATCTCGCATTTAAAGAAATTTTTAAAAAGAGTATTTTTATCTGTGTATCTGTGTGCGGTTCTGTAAATGCATGCCGTGTGTGTAGTAGGCACCTGTGGAGGAGCCCTTGCAGCTGAGTGCCATGTGTGTGTAGTAGGCACCTGTGGAGGAGCCATTGCAGCTGAGTGCCATGTGTGTGTAGTAGGCACCTGTGGAGGAGCCGTTGGAGTTCAGCTGCCCACCCAGGTGGTAGGAATTGAACCTGGGTCCTCTGGAAAGGCAGCAGGTATTCTCTGAGCCGTCTCGCTAAGCCCACAGATACTTTTTTTAAGTGAGAAAAGTGGTATCAGTGCTTCAGCTTTGAGGTAGAATTGCTTGGGAGAGGACACGAAGCAATATTTCCATGTGTGGAGAGCCCTCACAGTATATTTTCTGATGAAGTACAAAATCACCTTCCTCAGTGTTGTACTATGCTTTTTAAATTGCCTTCAGCTAGACGACTTGCTATGTTTATTTCTAAATCTCATGTCAGTGATCTGATGTGTGTGTGTGTGTGTGCGCGCGCCATTCACATGTTTATTGAACTAGCTCAGCTAAGCTGTGTTTGTTCCGTTTTTACTTTAGGATGAACTTACAGGAATTGAACCTTTGAGTGAAGATGCCACCATCACCAGTTTCAGGAATGTAACCATGTGTCCCATCCCCGAGGACACTTGTTACTTTGCTAGAGCACCTCGTTTTGCATCTACTCCTTTCCATGAGATGCCGTCCTTGAAGGGCATCCCTTCTGACCCTGAGAGACTGTCCCAGGAGGAGGATCTGGATGGGAAGACCACTGAAGTCCATCACACTGCAATGGCCACTATTTATAGCCAGACCCTCAGCGTCAAGAAACTGAGGTGACTGGAGTGTTTGCTCTCTTGGTCTGTGAGCTTATCAGTTATAGTGAGCAGGCATCAGGCTCTTACTGTCTGCCAGATGCTGAACAAGACAGTCTGTCTCTCTCTGGTGTAATGTCAGTGTAATGACATTGGATTTGAGGATAAGAAGTAAATTTTGATGGTAATGAGACTCAAAGATACAGAAGGAGAGTTGGTTCTTGTAGAGGACCCAGGTTTGATTCCCAACACACACGTGGTAACTCACAGCTGCCATAACTCCAGTTCTGCGGTATTCATTGTCTTCTTACCTCTACAGGTACCAGGCATACAAATTGTGTACAACATGTGAGCAGAACACTCTTGTACCTATAGTAAATAAATAAAATTTTTTTCTGCTTTGGGAAAATGATGTGCTTTAAAAGTGAGACTAATAAAAATTATAGCAACTATAAATTATTTTAAAATAAATTTTATTACAAAATGAATTCAATGTAAAATTTATAAATTAAAAATATATGAAGCTGTTCTTGCAGAGGTCCCAGGTTCAGTTCCCAACACTCAGAGCTCACAACCCTCTGTAACTCCAGTCCTAGGGGATCTGACATCCTCTTCCGCAGTCTCGACTCTCACACTGGTGCGCTGCATACATGCAGGCAAAACACTCAGAAAATTAAATGAATATTACAAAAATTTAAAAAGTTCTAACATAGTTGGTATATACTATGCCTGAGGACAGCTCCACTTTTGTTTCTTGCAGCCCAATTATTGAAGACAGCGGTGAAGCCACACACTCATCTGCCTTCTCTGGATCCTCTGCTTCCGTGTCGAGTACCTCCTCCATCAAGGGCCTTCAGCTCCCCGAGAAGCTGGAGCTCACTACTGACTCTGCAGGTAGATCCGCCCAGCCTGTGGGCAGGCTCCTTATGCTGCCTGGGGAACGTTCAGATAAGCTAGCAGTAGCTCAACATAATTCATAAGTGCGTAAGGCAAATGAGTGTTGGCAGATTAGCAGTGCTGATTTTGCAATCTTGTTGGAGTCTTTCTCCCTCTAGTCTCTTGTTTGTTTGTTTTTCTGAGACATGGGTTTTCTGTGTGGCCCTGGAGCTCACTCTGAAGACCAATCTGGCCTCGAACTCAGAGACCCACTGGCCTCTACCATTTGAGTGCTGGGATTAAAGGCCTGCTCCACCACTGCCTAGGTGAGGATTGAGACAGGGTTTCTCTGTGTAGCCTTGGGTGTCCTGGAATGCCCTCTGTAGACCAAGTTGGCCTCAAATTCATAGAGATCTGCCTACTTCTGCCTCTGAGTGCTGGAATTAAAGGCATGTGCCGGGGGCTGGAGAGATGGCTCAGTGGTTAAGAGCAGTGTCTGCTCTTCCAGAGGTCCTGAGTTCAATTCCCGGCAACCACATGGTGGCTCCCAACCATCTGTAATGAGGTCTGGTGCCCTCTTCTGGCCTGCAGACGTACACACAGACAGAATATTGTATGCATAATAAATAAATAAATATTTAAAAAATAAATAAAAATAAAGGCATGTGCCACCACTACCCAGGTTTGGGTTTTGTTTTGTCTGTTTGTTTGGGGGTGGGGGTTGGGGCAGGGTTTCTCTGTGTGACCCTGGCTATGCTGGAACTTGCTCTATGTTCCTGTGGCTCTTAACATTCCTAATGCTTTAGGAAGACCCTTTAATACAGTTCCTCATGTGGTAGTGACCCCCCCAACCATAAATTTATTAGTTACTTTGTAACTACAATTTTGCTACTATTATGAATCATAATGTACATATCTGATGTGAGTCCCCTGTAGGTTGAGAACTGCTGTAGACCAGGCTGGCCTTGAACTCACAGAGATTGGCCTGCCTACTGCTCCCAAGTGCTGGGATTAAAGGCATGTGCCATCACCCATCCAGTCCTAAACATTAATTTATATATGATGCTTATTTTCTCCACAGAAAATGCTGTTCAGTCACCCTGGTGTTCACAATACCGACTCCAACTACTAAAATCCCTACCAGAGTCAAGTGCTTTTGCGGAGTTTTCTGTGGAAGACAGACCAATGCCTACCCTGGAAGTAGGGAAGGAAATTGAGTTAGGTAAGTACTGTTGAATACCTGTTTTTTTGCTTATGATAGCATACAAATAAGTGATTTGAACACTGAGCTCATGAACACTGTGACCGTGCCTAGGTTGTAATAAATCACATTATAGAGGTTAACACATTGGTAATTTCATGCCATAGTAACAATGGCACTTTTATTTGCCTCCTTAAAAGTATTATTTTAAATAAAAGTATTAAATAATACTTTTTAAGATTTATTGATTGATTTTTATGAGCCTGCATGTTTGTGATGCCTGTCGGGTCCCCTAGAACTGGGGTTCTCCATGTGATGGTGAGCTGCCATGTGGGTGCTGGGCATCAAACCCAGGTCCTCTGTAGGAACTAGGGCTCTTAGCTGAACCACCCGTCTGTCCAGCCCTCCCTCTCCCCCTCTGCTGGGAGACAGTGTTAGCACCTCCATATGCTCACAGTGATGTCACATGGAGTCAAACCTTCTCCACAGGTAGTGAAGACTACTGCATTAAGCAAGAGTACCTGATATGTGACGATTACAAGTTACTCTGGGTGGCACCAAGAGACTCGGCTGAGTTAACCATGATAAAGGTGAGACCGACTCTAATTTTATTACCTGGTAAATAAGCAAAGAAGACAGTTGTGTCCCCATGGTACTGTCACACCTGTCTACTGGTTACTTTACTGGGAAATCGGCAAGCCATCAACAAAATCAGTCACCATTCTATGTCACGATCAGAGATCAGAAATGAGGGACGATTGTGTAAAGATTGTCCTGTACCCAAGCCTTCTGAGTATTCTGTCCACTTTGTCTTTCTGGGGAGATATCAGACACCCAGATACCTAATTCTCTCCATTTCTTTTATTTTTTCTTTGGTTTGGGTTTTTTTTTTTTTTTGAGACAGGGTTTCTTTGTAGCTTTGGAGCCTGTCCTGGAACTAGCTCTTGTAGACCAGGCTGGCCTCGAACTCACAGAGATCCGCCTGCCTATGCCTCCCGAGTGTTGGGATTAAAGATGTGCACCTCCGGGGCTGGAGAGATGGCTCAGTGGCTAAGAGCATTGCCTGCTCTTCCAAAGGTCCTGAGTTCAATTCCCAGCAACCACATGGTGGTTCACAACCATCTGTAAAGAGGTGTGGTGCCCTCTTCTGGCCTTCAGGCATACACACAGACAGAATATTGTATACATAATAAATAAAAAAAAAAAAAGTTTAAAAAAAAAAAAAGATGTGCACCTCCAACCACCTGGCTTCTCCCATTTCTTTTTTAGCTTAATTCCTCTCATTTTGGATGAGTACTTAGTAGTTTTCTGAGGAAAAGGAGGCAATATAAAGTTTTTTAAATCCTCTGGGTCAGAAAATTCCTTTTTCTACATCTTTTCTTGATTGGTAGTTTGACTGGATATAGAACTCTTTGTTAAATTTTTTCCCTTAGAATTTTAAAACCTTCTACTCTAAACGTGCTTGGTTTTTTTTTTTGTTGTTGTTGTTTGTTTGTTTTCTGCTGTTGTTTGATTGTTTTTTGTTTTTGTTTTTGTTCTGCAGTTTTAGAAACTGAATATAGGCATTGTAGAAGCAAACACCACACCACTGGGCCATGTCCTCAGGCCTTACTTTTGGAGTCTTTTGCCATCCTAATCTTTCTCATTTTTTTAAAGCTTAGGAAAGCAATTGTGTTTGCACAAAGGGTTTGCTAGAACCCAAACCAAGCACACCTGGGCATGGGCATTCACTTGATTTTATTCTAACGCATGTGGTAACATTGTGTTTTCGCTTTTTGGCTGGGGTCCAACCTCACAGTCTTTAGCTTTTGGCTGGTTTTAAAAGAGTCAGCACAAAGGGAATAAAGGCAGGGGTCAGCCACTTCAGGCCTTCAAGTTCCAGAAGTGCAGTGGAGCTTTTGTATGAAGTGGGGGTTGTCTTGGGGTTTAAGATAGGGTCTTGCTATGTAGCCCTCAAACTAACAGTCCTCCTGTCTCTGCTGCCTCCTGGATGCTTTGATTGCAGGGATGTTCCACCATGCCCAGTTGAGCTATGTTTTTTTTTTCTTCTTTTTTAAAACTTTTTGTTGATTCTTTGGATTTCACATCATGCATCCCGATCCCTTCATTCCCACATCCCTTCATATCCACCCTTTGCTCTTGCAAATTCCCTTCCCCAAAATAAAATAAAATTTAAAACAAAAACAAACAAAGTCTTGGCCCTGAAGCTGTATTGTGACACACGAGTCATCCAGTGTTCTCTTTAGTCCATACATCTTCATGTGTCAGTGTTCATTGCAGTGAGTCATTGGTCTGGTTCAAGGCTGCTGCTTCTGGTACACCCTTGGTACTGGGCCCTCTATGGGACTTCTTGTCTATACTGTTGTTGCCTTGTGTCATGGAGACCCTGTAGCTTTGGATCTGCAGGTCTGGCCAGCTGTCTTATTAATTCCAGTAACTTTGTGTGAAATCTCTCCCTATCTCTAGATCCTATAGTCTTGTTTGTTGCCAGCACAGAGTGATTACACACTTATTCTGTGTGCTGGGCAGATAGAAAAGTCAGTGGACATTTATTCTTTCAGTCTTGACATTTTCTTTGAAAAAAATTATTTCAATTTTCTGCTTTCTCAATTTGTAATTTCTCATATTAGGTTATAGGTTTTTCCTGGACAATCATTTATTTGTCTAGCATTTATTTGTATGTGTGTGTGTGTGCGCGCGTGTGCATAGGTGTGTAGGTATAGATGTGTAGGTGTAGATCCAAGGACAAGTTTTAGGCCTGTGTTCTCTCTTATCATGTGGTTCTGGACTTGATGAAAAGAAAGAAACCAAAACACCTTTACTCACTGAGCCATGTCACCAACCCTTATTTCCTCTATGTTCTTCCTTCCCTTCCTCCCCCTCATTTATGGGACTGGAGAGATGGTTCAGAGCACTTACTGCTGTTAGAGAGGACCCGAGTTTGATTCCCAGCACCCACACTGGACAGCTCACAACCACCTGGGACTCCAGCTCCGGGGTCTGCGATGCTCTTCTGAGGGTGTGCACTACATAGAGGCAGCTAGAATTAAAGTGAAATGTTTTTATCCCTCTGGCTTCTCCTTTGTCCTGCTTTCTGTAGTGCAATCATGTCTCAGTTGTAGCACAAATAATAAAAACTCAGAGACAGATATTGGGGTTCAACCTAAAAATTAGAAAAGCAAAGCAGCCAGTCACTAGAAAAGTCTTACCTCTACCATGGCTGGGTAACCTCAGACTAAGCAGCCAGAGCCTCTCTCCCCTCCCTCTAGTGTTGGGATTAAAGGTGTGAGCCACCACCATCTGGATTTGTTACTGCTTTGATCTTGTGTAGCTCAGGGTGGCCTTGAACTCCATCTGCCTCTGTCCCTCAAATCCTGGTATTAAAGGTGTGTGATGCTACTGCCTGGCCTCTAGTGGCTTAGCTTTGCCTTTCTGATATTATTCATGCTTTATTTATGAAAACATAAATAAACTATACTCGGTAGCTGCGGAGGATTGATTCTAAGACACCTCCCTCCCATTTGAGATACCCAAACCCGAGGATATTCAAGTCCTTTCTATAGACTGACATAGTATTTGCGAATAACCTACACATCCACTATAATATGCTTTAAGTCATCACTGGGCCACTTACAATACTAACATAATGTCCATATTTATTGTGTGTTGTTCCCATCACCCCTCAAGTCACGTCCATCCATGGTTGGTTGAATCCTGCAATGTACAATCTATAGATTTAGAAGATAATTTTATCAACTGTAATTTCAGTGTCTTTATAGGTTTTGCATTTCTTTCAAATTGGCTTTTTATTTATTTTTATTTTTTGTTGTTGCTGTTGTTTATTCTCAAGGCAGGGTTTCTCTGTGTCCGGCTGTTCTAGAACCCACTCTGTAGAACATCCACCAGCTTCTGCATCCAAAATGCTGGGATTAAAGGCACGAGTAGTCACTACTGCCCAGCTAGTTTTTTTTCTTTTTTTTTGTTTTTGTTTTTGTTTTGGGAGATAGGTTTCTTCATGTAACACTGACCAGGAGAGGCCAGTTCCTAGGTTCTGTTCCAGGGCAATAAAAAGAAAAACCTCAGAGGAGCGGGACTAAGAAAAATTTTTATCTCAGGGTAGCTAGACCCTTACTATCTGAGGGTTAAATAGACCTCTTTACTTCAGCTTAAATAGTGTCTTTATCTTGACAGTCTGTCTTACATACATCTGTCTCCTGCTCAGTTACATGTTTCAGTTACATCTCTTCTCACATGACTACATGTCTTTCTTTCACATGCATTTTTCCTCCCATCTCTTTCTTCTATCCAGCCTCATTGTCCTTGCCTCCACAGTTACAAGTCTGCACACAGCTACATCTCATTTACACGTCCCCTCAGCACACAGCACGTCAGACAGCTCTAAGTGCAGCCCCTCTCTGCAGTAGGTCCCACACGCTCTCTCACACACACACACACACACACACACACACTTCCATAGCGGTCCTTCATTTACCACTCTCCCTCTCTCATGCTGCATCTTCATCTCTCACACGTCTCTTTCCTGCAGCAGCCTTCTCTCAACACCTCCACTCTCTGTCTCTGTCCCCACTCGCTGCTCTCTGCTCTCCCACACACAGACTCTGGACAAGTTACATTTTTAGGGCCCGACCCCTTCTCAAAACCCAAGATAAGTCACATAGTGTCTTTCAGACTAGGAATGTCACAATGACCAGCCAGTGAGCAACCATGCTCTTACACGTAGCTCCTGGTGAGGGTTCCCAGACGGTAAACAGTTGGCTGGACCTTGAGGTCATGGAGTACACACAGACTAAAATTCCTTCAAACTCTGACCTTGAATTAGTAAAACAACACCTGGGGAAAAAATGACCTCATGTATTTGTCTCTAGGAGGGAGCAACCAGCCTGTTTTGAATCTGCTCTGAAGTCTAAAGCAGCTGTCTATGTAAGAGGCTGTCTTTGTGACTGAGAATCCTGTGTCCATCTGAGTAATGTAAGATAGCCTGGTATTTCTGTTCATCGGGATTCTACAGAGAGCAGGAATCATCCTTCTGACCGTCCACAGTTATCTGTGTGCCCAGTAGATGGACATTTTCACAAGATAAAACACAGCAGTTGGAATACACTGAAAGCTGTTCTTAGGAAAAAATCAAGTTTTTAGGGAAGAAACGAAGTGACTCATGAGCGAAATTACAAACAGGAGCAACTGCTTTCCACACCAGTGACCCCACGGCCTTTCCAGGTGCGGTTCCCTACTAGGGAACCATGTGTCTGGTGGGTCGCCCACCTGCTGTATACTCCATGGCAGCTCTTGGCATCTGTGCAGTAATAGTTGTGGCTGTCCTGGAGCTTATTCTGTAGACCAGACTGGCCACCAAGGCTGACAACCTGAAGTGCAGTCCCTGCAGCTGCATGGAAGAACACTGCCAACTCCCGCAGTTGTCCTGTCACTTTCTCGTCCATGCAATGACACACGCACACACACACACACACACACACACACACACACACACAATGAAGTGCTTTTCTAAAGGAGGGAGGAAAAACAATCTTCCCCCTCCCTTCCCCCCACCTGTTTTCTTTTCATCTATTTAAAATTGTCTTCGTATTAGCAGCGTGGAGTGTTTTGCTCTCCCTGGAGTTAGGTGTGTAACACTAAAGTCTAGTTGGAAGCTGTGTGTGTATAGAGACCCCGACAGTGTGGACGGCACTGCAGACGGTGTAGTTTTGGCAGTTTGTTGGAAACCCACCAACTGCTACATCTTGAACTGGTTGGCTCTCTGAAAGAAGGCTTCTCATTTCCTGCCCAGAGACTAAGAGCTGGCCGCCGCAGTGAGAGGTAGTGGAGAAGTGGCATGGTCTGTGCGACCTAGCTCCCACCCCACCCCCATCCCATGGGGCTGGGCTTCTAGTTCAGTCCTCTTGCCTTGTACACCTGGAAATGATCTTCTGTAGAGGAGGAAGTGGCTGTCGAGCTGGGCTACAGGACTCCTCAGTGTGGTTCAGGCACTCGCGTGGCTGCATCCAGCCCCACCTAGCCGGTGCTGCAGGACTGTTCAGCAGGGCCTGTGTGCCAAGGCTGCTCTGCTGTGTCCTCCACGTCTATCCATTCTGTTCTCTCCCGCTCCCTGGACTGTACCGCTCCTCTGTTCTTGTGTATAGGCTATGCTTTGGTTTTTGTTGGTTTGTTTTTGGTGTTTTTGACCGGGTCTTACTATGTAGCCCTGGTTGGTATAGAGTGCTGGGGTTATAGGCTGCACCACTGTGCCTGGCCAGATTATGCTTTTTATTTTATGGGCATGAATACTCTAACTGCATGTACTCCTTTATGTCAAAAGGAGGCATCACATCCCCATAGATGGTTGTGAGCCACCGTGTGGAGGCTGGGACTCAGGACCTGGAATAGCAGCCAGTGCTTTTAACCACTGAGCCATTTCTCCAGCCTCCTGATTATGCTTTTTAAAATTACATTTTAGTTTATATTTGCTTGAATATCAGAAGGTCTGTGTAGTGATTTAAATGAGGATAGCCCCCATAAGTTTATATATTTAAATACTTAGTCACCAGGGAATGTAACTCTTTGATAGGATGAGAAGGATTGGTAGGTATGGCCTTGTTAGAGGGAGTATGTCACTGGGGGTGGGTGTCTAGCTTGCAAAACCCATGCCAGCCCAGAGGGAGTCTCCTCTCTCGTCCACTCCCCCCCCCCCACCCCAAGCATCAGGTTGTGGAACTCTGGTCCTTCTCTGGCACATCTGCCATACTACCCACCATGATGATAATGGACTAACCTCTGAAACTAAGCAAGCCCCCAACTAAATGCTTTCCTTTATAAGAGTTGCCTTGGCCATGGTGTCTCTTCACAGCGATAGAACAGGGATTAAGGGTGGAAGAAATGTGGAGAATTTATTGCCTTTGTTTTAGACAGGGTCTCATTCTGAAGCCCTGGCTGGTCTGGAATTCAGTATGTAGACCAGGCTAGCCTAAATTTGTGTTAGTCCTCCTGCCTCTGCCTCCTAAATTCTGCAGTTTTTGTTGTTACTGTGTTTTGGGTTGGTTGGCTGGTTTTAGGTAGCAAACAAAGTAATGGGTTCATTATATGTAGATGTGTATGTGTGTAGATAATTGTGCTTTACTCTCGTTTCTCCCCTCCTGTCACGCTCATAGGACCTCCTGCTTTCATGCGTGCATAGTCAAATAGAAAACACAGGCGTTTGTCCTTCTGTGTTTGGCTTCTCTACTTAACATAATCTTCATTTCTGTCTACTTTCTTTTCTTACAAATAGTATGATTTTTGTTCTTTATGACTAAGACATGTGTCTTCCAGCCAGGCAAGGTAGTAGACACTTTTTATCTTAGGAGGCAGAGGTAGGTGGAGCTCCGTGAGTTCAAGGCTAACCTGGTCTATATGAGAGTTCTAGGCCAGGCAGGGCTACGTAGTGAGACCATGTCTTCAGTCTCTCAGCCATCACCACATATTCTAATTGCCTTTACTTGTGAAATATTATATCTTACAGGCATCTTTTCAACCTGTCCCATGGGATTTCTATATCAACCTCAAGTTAAGGGAGCGTCTAAATGAGGACTGTGACCCGCTCTGCAGCTGTTGCCAGTACCAAGATGGCCATATCGTTTGGTACCAGTATATAAATTGTTCTACCCTTCAGGTTGGTGATAATGCTCAGAACATACAACTTAGAATGAAAAGAAGAAATTTGCACTACATCTGCGGAAGCAGGGCTGGTGAGGCGGCTCAGCAGGGGGCACTTGGTGCCAGGTCTGATGACCTGAGTTTGATTCCCCCGGGCCCGAACTGTAACGAGAGAATTGAATCCTGTACATTGTCTCTGGTTTCCACTCATATCATGGCATGGGCACACACACATAATTGTAATTAAAATTTTAAAATATTTAATACAAAATTCCTTTCAGCCATCTAGAAACAAGCCAGTTTTTAATTTTTATTTATTTAACACTTATTGTGTGTGCGCGCACCATGGTATACATGTGGAGGTTCGAGGATAATTCTCTATAGGTCCCAGAGGTCAGACTGAAGTGTATAGGATAATTCTCCATAGGTTCCAGGCATCAGACTTAAGTGTATAGGATAATTCTCCATAGGTTCCAGGGATCAGACTGAAGTGTATACATGGTATACATGTGGAGGTTTGAGGATAATTCTCTATAGGTCCCAGGGGTCAGACTTAAGTGTATAGGATAATTCTCCATAGGCTCCAGGGGTCAGACTTAAGTGTATAGGATAATTCTCCATAGGCTCCAGGGGTCAGACTTAAGTGTATAGGATAATTCTCCATAGGTCCCAGGCATCAGACTTAAGTGTATAGGATAATTCTCCATAGGCTCCAGGGGTCAGACTTAAGTGTATAGGCCTGGCTGGCCTCGAACCCACGAGTCTCTGCCTCAGGCTTCCAGATGCACCAAACGTTCAATTCAAACTGAGACGTTTTAGTGACTCCTTCTTTTCTCAGGTGATTCTTCGTTGGCTGGTTGGGGTTCTTTTGTTTGTTTTGGTTTGTTTTTTGGTTTTTCAAGACAGGGTTTCTCTGTGTAACAGCCTTGTCTGTCCTAGCACTCACTTTGTAGACCAGGCTGGTCTCAAATGCAGAGATCCAGCTGCCTCTCCCTCCCAAGTGCTGGGATTAAAGGTATACACCACCATGCTTGGCTTTTATTTTATTTAATTAATTAATTAATTAAATTTTTTAAAAGGTAGAGGGTTCTGGTTGATGTTACTGCTGGGGATTACCTGTACATCTAGGTAATCGCTTTGCCAGTGAGCTACCTCCCTGGCCTTCTTCTCCAGTGGTTTTGATCAAGTACCTATTTGGTATTTTTAGCATTTTATTCTGGGACATGAAGGAAATGAATGAGTCACCTAACTAGAATAATTATCAACTCATTTAAAGCAAAATAAAATTTTTGTCTTGACTATTCTGTCTCCCCTGGATCCAGATACAATATATCATTTTATTCTTTGCTGTGTTCTTCAGATTTTGCTACCAAAATATAAAAAAAAAAATAATGTTTTACTTTATATGTGTGTGTGTGTTCACATGTAGGTGAGCGTGCACATGCAT
Source organism: Microtus oregoni (assembly GCF_018167655.1). NCBI lineage: Eukaryota > Metazoa > Chordata > Mammalia > Rodentia > Cricetidae > Microtus > Microtus oregoni. Next base: position 19,929,456 of record NW_024543090.1, read on the forward strand.
GTGGCAATCAGGGAACAGCTTGCAGAAGTCGGTTCTTTTGTCCACTCTGTAGATTTCAGGGAGCACAAGGGTCTTCTGGCTGGGCAGCAAGTGCACCTTTCCTTTTTCTTATGCTCTTTGCCCACCGTCTTATTAAACCTCCCAGTATCCAGGAGACCTCATTTTAAAGCTGTGGGGACCAGAAGGAAGTGCACAAGAGTGATCGTCAGGGGATGGCGCTGCACGTATACCAGGGAGAAACAGTTTTCTGTTTTTCTGTTGTCAGGATCTTCTTCAGCACAGTGAACTTGTGACTCAGGAAATAGTAGTCTTGATTATTTATAACCTCTTGACAATAGTGGAGAAGCTTCACCAAGCTGAGATAGTCCATGGAGACCTGAGCCCACAGAGTCTGATCCTCAGAAACAGGTGGGGCCTTTTTATCTTCCTACATTGGCCACTTTTTTTGAAAACACGGATAATTGTCATATTTATGCCTTAAAGAAATGTGTGTGTTTTTCGTGCTTGTTTGTCTGTGCGCCTCTTGCATGCCTGGTGCCCACTGAGGCCGGACTTACACATGTAAGATGTTTGTAAGCTGCCATGTGGGCACTGGGAATGGATCCGTGGCTGTGAACATGTTGGTGGTAGAGTGTTTGCCTTGTGTGCTTCAGCCTGGACTTCAGCTTAACACCAGGATAAGAAACAAAAGGACTTTATCTTTTTATTTAACAAAATTGACAGGAAAGATTTTATAGTCATAAGATACTAAAAGCAAGAAAGCCTTTTTATTGTTATTTTTATTATGTATATGTACATATTTATATGTTTTGTTTTTTGAGACAGGATTTTTCTGCATAGTCCTGACTGGCCTGGCACTTACTTAGTAGACCAGACTGGCCTTGAACTCACAGAGATCCACCTGCCTTGCCTACCAAGTGCTGGGATTAAAGTGTGTGTCACCATGCTCCACTATACATTTTATTTTATTTCTTTATATGTGAGTGTTTGTCTGCATGTGTGGTTGTGCACCACATGCATGCTCGATGCCAGGTGGTGGTCAGGAGGGGGCATAGGATCCCCTGGAACTAAAGCTATAGCTGGTTGTATACCACCATGCAGAGCCTAGAAATTGAGCTATAGATGGTTGTATACCGCCATGCAGAGCCTAGAAATTGAGCTATAGATGGTTGTATACCGCCATGCAGAGCCTAGAAATTGAGCTATAGATGGTTGTATACTGCCATGCAGAGCCTAGAAATTGAGCTATAGATGGTTGTATACCGCCATGCAGAGCCTAGAAATTGAGCTATAGATGGTTGTATACCGCCGTGCAGAGCCTAGAAATTGAGCTATAGATGGTTGTATACCACCATGCAGAGCCTAGAAATTGAGCCCTGGTTTTCTGCGAGAGCAGCTTAACTAAGACATCCTCAGCCCCTAGAAAAAGACTTTTGAAGTCACTGAGTTCATTGTTCACATAATTTGTGAGGAAGACAAGATTGAGGGGTGGGAATATTGCTTGGTGGTAATGAGATTGGTAACCTGGGTTTGATCCCCAGGGAGTGGGGAGGAAAAGAGGTTTTGCCCTTGGCAATGTGCTGAGGAGATGGTGTGTGTGTGAGAGAGAGAGATGTTCTTCATTAATCCAGGAAACACACTCCTTCAAGCTTAGAAAAAAATGTTTTGTTTTGGGGTGTGTTTTTTTTTTTTTTTTTTTTTTTTTTGGAGACAGAGTTTCTTTGTGTTATCTTTGGCTGTTCTGGAACTCACTCTGTAGACCAGGCTGGCCTCGAACTCACAGGATCCAACTGCGTCGCAAGTGCTGGTGTGCGCTACCACCACTAGGTTAAAAAATGTTTTAAGTGATCATAGTTTTAAAAAACAAAATTAAGTCAGATCTCTGCCAAGGAACAATTGGAGCTGCCGTAAACTCTAAAGTCCTGCTGCAGAGGTGTGTGCTCCAGGTCAGGTAAAGCCTGGATGGAAGACCTGCATTTGTCCCAGAGGCGAACTGGAGGACTAATAGAGAAAGGAAGCAAAATAAACATGCAGAAAGAGTTGATTTTTTTTCTCTCCATCAAATTGTTTTTTGATATTCATAACAAAAAACTATTATATGAAATATACTTACTTGATCTTAAGTTTGTGTTTTGAAGGGCTTTTTTTTTTTAGGAAGTAAGAGATGGGGTTACCAAAAAACGTGCTGTTGGGGTAATTGAAACAGGAAACTTTACAACATAGACAGCAGCTCACTAAAAACCCTATAAATTGCTTTTTTTTAATTGCTTTTTTTTTTAAATTGAGCTCTACATTTTTCTCTGCTCCCCTCCCTGCTTTTCCCCTCCCCTTCAACCCTCTCCCATGGTTTCCATGCTCCCGATTTGCTCAGGAGATCTTGTATTTTTCCCATAAATTGCTTTTCATTAACCTTTAGAGGAGGAACCTTTGCTCTTGGAAAGCCCACCTATTACAGTAACAAGGGCAATGACACCTGCATGGGACAAACCTGCTTCTCCTTCCAGTACTTATGGTGTAGTCTAAAAACTGGAGAATGTCCTGTGGTGGCCACGCCCTGTGCCAAATCAATCTTAACCCTTTGAACTGGCCTTGTCATGACTACTACTATGTGTGCATTTTCCGAACTAGCCACTGGAGGGCACTGTTGGCAAAGCTAAGACACACCTGTGGTCCTTAAGGAAGAAAACAAACTTGCTTTCACAGCCTGTTTCTATTTTTCTCCTCTTGACTCTGAATCAGAATCCACGATCCCTATGATTGCAATAAGAACGATCACGCTGTGAAGATCGTGAACTTTTCCTACAGTGTTGACCTGAGGGTACAGCTAGATGCTTTTTCCTTCAGTGGCTTTCGGACTGTACAGACCCTGGAAGGACAAAAGATCCTGGAGAACTGTTCTTCTCCCTACCAGGTAAGTGGAAGACAAGCCTGAGCAAATACAGAGAGCATTTCTTAGGTTCCTCCTTACCTCGATGTGCTGTGAAGGCTACTGCCACTGACTTGCCTGGAAAAGATGACCACATTTCCAAATATTGTGTCACCATGCAACTTAGACGTAGCCATCTTTCTGTTAGCACTCAAGGGTGTAAACATACATACACATTCAAATACATAACTGAGTAACTTAAGTGCTCCGGCCATTTCTGTTCCTCACCATCCGTGCCGTCTCTTAGGGATTATTCTCTTTGTCTTTCACCCTGCAGTAAAGATAGTATTCTCCGCCCTTTATACCTCAGACTTGTGAGGACCAGATGCAGGGCTGTCTGTGAGAAGAGCACTAGGGCAGGTGTGAAGTGTCAGTACGATTGTTCTACATGCAGACATCTTCTGAGTGAACAGGTAGCGTGTATCTGAAGCTGGAGTCTTGTGCTGATGTGATTTGGCAGGTCATCTGTTGTCTTTGGCTGTTAAAAATAATCCCTTAGCCAGGTAGTCGTGACACACATCTTTAATCCCAGCACTTGCCAGGCAAAGGCAGGAGGATCTCTGTGAGTTTGAGGTCAGCCTGGTCTGCAGAGTGAGTTCCAGGACAGGTAAGGCTACACAGAGAAACCCTGATTGCAAAAAACAAACAGTAATGATGATGATGATGATGATGATGATGATGATGATGATGATGATCCTTTAGGTTATCTCTGGCCATTTCTTTGAGGGGCTTTCCCCATCCTGAAAAGATAAGAACATCTACTAAAATATGTCATAAGATACACAGTTAAGCTCTGTCATGCTTTTCAACTCTAAAAGTTCATAATAGAAACAGGCGACTTTAGCCCATGGTACGTTTTGTGATTTCAGGTGGATCTGTTGGGTATAGCAGACCTAGCACACTTACTGTTGTTCAAGAGACACCTGCAGGTCTTCCAGGATGGACTCTTCTGGAAACTTAGCCAAAATACTTCTGAGTAAGTACTGTACCGTGCAGGGGTTTCCACCCATCCCAACAGTTCCCCCCCTTTCTTAGCGGTTTCTGCTGTGGAGGTAACCTTAGTTTCCTAAACCAAGTGCTGTAATTCCAGTGATCTCTCTACGCTTGCTAGAGTATCTGCTGAGCACATAATACAGGGGGAAAGAATTGCCGACTGAAACTAAGGCATAGACTCTCCTGACTTTCAGGCATGCTGAACCTTGGTATAGCACATAGGAGTTTAGACATTTCTTGGTTTAGAACTATTAGAAACATTTTAGAGAAATAATTTTCTAACCAATTGGTGTTAGTCTTTTTAACAGCTATGTTTATCAAAAGTTAATTGTTTTAAGAAGAGAGTTAAGTTTCAAATTATATACTAACTTTAGACTACATTTATTTAAGGAGTAGATAGGACGAAACCATAGGGCAGCCTCCTCTGGTGCACCCCGGGCTCCTTAGGCCTGTTGTGAATCTGGGAGATAGCATACCCTCCAGAGGCTCCCCCACAGAAGCTCACCAAGTAATGACTTACTGCCTGCTCTTAAGTTCGTCTTCACTTTAAATCAGTGTTGAAGATTTAGTGCCCCTTCCCCTACTTCCTCTCCAAAACATTAAGTTGTATTTTCTTCTTCGTTTGGCTTAGAACTTGGTCAATCACATTTGTCTCTTGTATGTATTTTTAAAGTAGGTTTGAGCCTGAGATGGTGGCTCGTACCTTTAACCCCAGCACTTGGGAGGAAGAGGTTCAAAACCAACCAGGGCTAGACAGTGAGACCTTGTCTCAGATAACAGCAATAATAAGTTAATAAAATAGCCTGAAGCCTACTTTTAAGATGTTTGGGTCAATAGGCATCTCCAGTTAGCTGTGGACCAGCGAGGTGTAGCTAACACAGGCAGACAGATGGGGTGAGCTGGTCTCTCCTAGCGTCCCTGCCCTCTGTAGCAGCAGGTGTTTTCCAGAAACAGACAACAAGAATAAGTAAGCAAGGTACTTTAATCAAGTTGAGCATTCAGAGAACTGTGAGTGTGACAGACCCCTGAGGTGGGAGTCAGGAGAGTTAGAGGGGAAGCAATTTCTTTGTACCGTTCATAGAGGAGAGAGGCCAGGAGACATTACTGCATCTTAGTGTACAGAAGAGATCTGCAGGCTTGAGTGAGAGAGTGAGTGGCTTTCCCTTGGTGCATTGCACACCACCATGGTAGACTGATTTTTGTGGTTCTTCCCTAAACTTCCCACAGCTCTCCAGCCTTAGATCGCTGGTATTACCCTGCGTCACTTTAGCACATTGATGGACTGCTGGGTTAAACCGAAAGAATTCTAATCTTCATATACCTGATCTTGCTAGAAATGATTTTTATATTTTCTTAGGCTAAAGGACGGTGAATTATGGAATAAATTCTTTGTGCGGATTCTGAATGCCAGTAATGAGTCCACAGTGTCTGTCCTGAGGGAGCTCGCAGCAGAAATGAATGGACTTTTTGACACCACATTCCACAGTCACCTGGACAAAGCCTTGTGGAAGGTGGGGAAGGTAATTAGTCCTGGAGCTTTGCTCCTCCAGCAGGACAGACAGACAAGCCCCTCACAGGTCCTTGCCTCCTAAGCTGTGCTGTGTTGTGGGAAGCTGGCCTGCAGCTGCTGTCATTTAATTGCGCACACTTGGACACACTACCAGTTCTTTCTCCAGTTTACTCTGAGTGGCATGGTTTTAACAGAACACTGCCCCGACAGTCTCACCTATTTTACTCAAAATGGGTTCTGTACAAAAGGGTACTTTTTAGCCTGTTTCTACTTTACCCTCTGCTTTTCTCTTTTGTGATTTTACAGCGTGTTCTCTTGCACTCACCATGTATGTTACAATAAAAAAGTTTTTGTTAAATTTGTACTTCTGGTATTTCATCTACATTTGTAAACTAAGCTGATGAATGGTTTAATTTTGGAAAGGGATTATTTTACCATGGAAACTTATGTGCCCTGGATTTAGAGCAGCTGCCATCGGGCTGTAACGAGTAGCTGGTCGGCCCTTGTTCAGGTGTCTCTGGCCTCGAGCAGATGCCCGAATGGAAACAGGTTATACTATGTGCCCAAGACCAACTTTTCTGAGGTTTCAAAGTTGTGTTTTGCACATGGCTCACATCTGAGTGTTTGTAGTTTTATTTTGTGGTTGTCAAAAGCACCTACCAATCTTTTGGAATGGAATACTTCACCTTCTGTCGTTTGGTGCAGAGGAGAGCAAGGATTGCTGAGGGGATAGAAGATGGCTTTCCTTGACTTGAGGAAGCAGGGGTCAGAACCTAGAGGACTCAGAAATGTGGACTAATTTGAGAGAGTAAGTCTGATGAGACACTGGACACCAGAGAAGAGCACCAGCTGCTCTTGGCCTTGAGGGGTTTGCTTTTTTCAATAAGGGTAATTAAAGTCATCTAGTTGTTTATTTCATATTAAAGCAATCGATGTTATTTGATGTTCCTCCCATGTTAGACCTGACTTTCCCGTAGTTACTTACTGCTCTATGAACGCTAGGAAGCAGAAACTCCTAAGTAAATATCTCAATTTAAAATATTAAGCAAGCCTTGTGGTGGTGGTGCACACCTTTAATCCCAGCCTTTGGAAGGCAGAGAGAGATGGATCTCTGTGCGTTTGAGACCAGCCTGGTCTACAGAGCTAGTTCCAGAACAGCTAGGGCTGTTACACAGAGAAACCCTGTCTAGAAAAACGAAACAAACAAACAAAAAAAACTTAAGCAAACTGTACAGTTAAAGCCATAAGACATGATTTGGTTCCAAATAATAACTAAAATTTTTCTCTCAACCAAAATATAACTCTTCAAACATATTTAATTTGCTTCTTATACTGAAAATATAAAATGATGACCCTGTGTCTTTCTGTAATCAAGCCCCTCTCTGCTCTCCTTAGTTCCCAGTTTCCTACATTGGCCCAGGAAATTTAGAGCCTTTAACATAAGCTTCCATCTAGCGAATTCTTGAGCAGGCTAGGCAGCCAAGTTGCTGTATGGACAAACCTTTGTTTCTAAAATGACAAGTAGTTGTTTTCCAGTTCTGTGGGTCCTTCCTTCCTTCCTTCCTTCTTTCTTTCCTTCCTTCCTTCCTTCCTTCCTTCCTTCCATCAGATCTCTTCTGAACTAGACCTTCTTATGCATCCCACGGGTTCACTGTTACTTCCTGCCCTTTTCGCCTTCTGTATTTTCCATAGTGCCTTTCACCGTCTTGTGTACAAGGAAGTATTCCTCATGTGAGCTTGTATATACAAATCCCTTTTTCCATATCCTCCACTACAGTTTAAACTCTAAGAAATTTACGTTAGTTCTTAACTGTAATACCTAGAGCAGCACCTAAATAAATAAAACCTTTACCAAAGTATAAAAAACAGAACAGAAACAGGGAATGAACAACCTATTCAGACACTTAAGTGAGAACTTCATTGAAACTGTATCATCATTTACAAGAATGAGAATTGTGTTCTTGAGGGGCTGGAGAAATGACTCAGGTTAAGAGCACTTGTTGCTCTCCAGAGGACCTTGGTTGGTGGCTTACAACCATCTGTTACTCCAGTTCCAGGGGATCCAGCACGCTCTTCTGACCTCTGAGGGCACCAAGCACACGTGTGCATACACACATGCAGGCAAAATACTCCAAGTCTAATGTATTTTAAATACGTGGATTATTATATTAAAGAAAATACACTAGTAAGATTAATAAAGCAGTCACTCATTAGCAGGTTCATTCCTAGGAGCCAATCTGGCAATCTTCTCTAAATTTAAACATTTTCTGAGGAATTTTCCTTAAGAACTCACATTTCCCAAACATCGCTATGTGTGCTAACAACTGCCCTAACTGCCCTCACTGCCCCCGAGACTCATTGTCCCCGGTGGGACCCATGTGACACCAGGCATTCGCGGTTAGCACCAGTTTGCCATGAGTCCTCCTGAGAGGTAACAGAAGTGAGACAAGCAGTCACTTCCAGCTGTGTTTAAAACACTAGGGTGCCAGGTGTAGTGGCTCACACCTTTAATCCCAACCCTGGTGGCAGAGACGGGTGGGTCTCGGGGAGTTCAAAGCCAGCCTGGTCTACAGAGCCAGTTCTGGGACAGCTAGGGCCCTGTCTCAAAAATTAAATAAATAAAATTCTGAGAAATTTAGCAAGCTTTATCATTTTTATTATTTATTAAAGATTTGTTTAGTATGGGTATTTTGCCTGGGTATCTGTTCAGCACACAGACTCAGTGCCCATGGGACTGGATTCCCCGGAACGGGCACTGTAGTCATTAGCTGTCATGTGTGTGCCAGGAATCAAACCCACGTCCTCGTTTTTACTTAGTTTTTAAAGATTTATTTATTGTATGTGTTTGAGTGTTTTGCCTGCATGTCTGTGCAACACATGCATTCCCGGTGGAATGTCATGAAGTCAGAAGAAGACGGTGTTGGATCCCCTGGAAATGGAGCTAATGTGTGGGTGTGTGCTGTGCTGGAACCAAACTCAGGCTCTCTGTGAGAGCAGCCAGTGCTCTGAACCTCTGAGCCAGCCTCGGTTCTTCATCCTTAACATCGTCAGAGAACGTGGCTGAATGCTGAAAACTCTTGAGTCTGAACGTTCTGTGATCTGTTCCATGTACACTGAAGCCACCATTTCTGTCGTCTGTGTCACATTTGTGTCTGTGAACAACTCTAGGTGGGTAAATTGACAGCCTGAGTTTGATCCCTGGAACCCCCCTGATGGAAGAAGAGAACCAACCCCTGAAAGTTGTTCTCTGACCTCGACACGTGCTAATGGCCTGTGCGTGAGTGTGCATGTGCTGAAATGGCCCAGCAGGTAAAAGCCCTGGCCCCTGAGCCTGGTGACCTGAGTAGCATCCTGGGGCCCCCATGGCGGAGGGACGAACCCCTTTCACGTTGTCTTCATGCCCTGAATAAAACCTCGAGTTGTCCCAAGCTGATCCTGTATGGTTATGAAAGGTTGATGGCATCAGCCGAGCATCTGCACATGCCCTATTTCCCCACCGAAACATCTGCTTCTGCTATTGCTCTTGAGAGGCCCCGTGGCTGACCTGATGCTCTGCAGTAGTTATTCAAGCTTATATCAGCCTCTCCCTGACACTGAGGTTGCCCAAACTGCTAGTTTTCAAACCCCTTGTAAGCAAGGGATTTGTGTCTACTACACTGTATCCAGCAATATGTATAATTCTCAAAAATGAAAACACCAGGGGGGTGGATGACTACAAATTCAGAGATCAGTTATATTGGCTCTGAAGTTAATGTCTGTCCTTAGCTCTTGATCTCACTTTAGTATGCCTTTTCTCAAGCTGCATTAGCATGCTAAGTGACTGTTAAATTCGCGTTGTGATATATTTGGCTGTCTAGGTTATACCTTTCAGATTAAAGTTATGCCGAGTGTGGCGGTGCATGCCTGTAATCCAGAGGCTGAGCAGGACCTCGAGGTTGAGGTCAGCCCGGGCTACATATAGAGGCTATCCCTACAACCGTCATTTCAGAAGTGTCTTCTTTGTGGCATGTTCTCTTTTATTTCCATGCATACTAAATTTGGGTTCGTGTTCAGCTGAAACAGGAATGCCATGTGTGCTGCAGATACAGGGCTGGTTCCGCTCACCCTGATCACGTGATGCTTTTTGTCTAATTGCTCCAACTCTTCTTTTCACTTCAGTGAGGTACGTTGAAAAGCCTCTGGGAGCTGGAGACGTAGCTCAGTGGCAGGGTGCTTAGCATTTGCAAGGCCCTAGAATCTGTCGCCAGCATCATGAAAATAAATGCTTAGTTTTTAATGAAAAGCGCGTTGGCACCAGGACATGGCTCAGCGGTCCAGCCCTTGCTTTACACACACGAGTAAGGCTTTGATTTCAAACCCGGCAGCATAAAAGCAAAATACAACGGCTTGGGGAGCTGTTCCTCCAGCCCTGTGGTGGCCAGAGAGTCATCAGGGCAGCCACGGTCTAGGCCACCAGGATTCCTCCAGGTTAGAGCAAAGGATATGGAGAATCAGGTGAGGCTTGGGACTGGGTGGCAGGCACATCTTCCAGGACATAAACACTCAGAGGCCAGCACCAGCCTTAGAGCTCCCAGTCGTGAGGACAGGTCCCAGGAACACAGCTGCTCTTGCCCGCCAGTGCTTCAGTATGGCACACTGGGGCTGTGAGGATGCAGAACTGTCTGGATACATAGCTGTAGATCAGCCTGGGCTGTGGGGAGCGGAAGAAGGAACAAAAGCTAGGGGACAGAGCATCCCATGGATAGTAGAACACCCATAAACAGTCCAAAGAAAGCAAGAGACTGGGAATAGATGGTGTGGGAGAGCCAGGGGAAACCGAGGCAGAGCACTGCACCCATAACATCCCCCAAACTGCCTTTTGCACAGAGGGGCTGTGCAGTATGTATATGGCCTAAGTATGGTCAAGGTCCCTAAAGTGAGGAACACCACAGACCCTGCAGATGGGTCAAGTATTGACAGTTCCCGTGTGGGGTGTAGAAAATGTCTTTGAAGCCAACCTGAAAGGGAGATGTCGGCTCGCTCTACAGGGCAGACAGAACCAAGGAGATGAGTACATGTGTTAAGTGACCTATAAAATAGTGGCAGCTACTGAAATCATACCTGAGGTGCTGGGAACCTGGTAGTTACTCAGTCCTCGAAGCTGGGTGCCTCAGCAGTTGGAGGAGCCCCACAATAGCTGTCTCTCGCTGGTAGGGTGGGGTGCCTCGTAGTCCCAATCTGGCGGTGGGAGCCCGGGAGGATCCTGGAGAGCCAGTGGTTCCTAATCTGTGAGGGAGCTTGGAAACTGGCTCTACTGTCAGTGGAGGATTCAGCCACAGGGAGAATCAAGTTGGTGCAAGAGAGGCCAAGTGAGCGCAAAGTGAGATGAGCATCCTTCTGAAATGCCATTTTTCACATGGACTGCTACCCGAAGGTGCCACCGGCAATCGGGGTGTACCTCCCCACGTCTATCAAGGCACTAGGACAGTCTTCAGGTGAGGCTCCTTACTGAGTGATTCTAATTTGTGGCAAGTTGACATTAAAACCAACCGTAATAGAGGACTTAAATGGTCTGTGATCGCTTGAAGCACACGGCATGGCTTGGCCCTCCGGTGACCCTCCACCCTCTGGACCCGCAGGGTGTGCCAGGACCTGCACCCGATCTGCTTCCCATTTCCGGAGCACTAGGCACATCTGCTTTCTCGCTCTGCTTGGATTGGCCATTGCGCATGTGTTCTCTTTTGCTCAGCTAGTGCACTGTGTCCGTTTTCCTGTTAACTGGCCGCAGCTCTATTACTCTGTAGGAACATATCAGGCCGAAACCTCAGTACCCCTTACCTTCAGCTTGGAAAGTCAACCCCAGGGGATCGAGGTCTCTGGGAAGACAGGCAGAATGGGCAGGCTTGGGGATATGGGGGTCATAGTACCCCTCAGCACTGGAAGGAGCCTGTGGCCAAGTGGCCTGGGTAGTCAGTTTCCTCTTTGTGCTGGTCATTCAGTCTGTTCTTTTTGAGGTGCTGAAGGTGGACCCCAGGGCCTTCTGTTTTCTAGACACATCCTCAGCCCTCTTCTGCCTTGCCTTAATTCATACTCAGTGCACCTAAACTCGGACTGTGAAAAAACAGTCAAGAAACCATTCTGGCCGGGCAGTGGTGCACGCCTGTACTCCCAGCATTCGGAGGCCGAGGCAGGTGGATCTCTGTGAGTTCAAGGCCAGCCTGGTCTACAAAGCAAGTTCCAGGACAGACAGGACTGTTACACAGAGAAACCCTGTCTCAAAAAGCAAAAACAACAAAATTGTCCTGAAATCTAAAGGTTGGAAGTAATATCAAAAGAAACAAAAGTCAGGTCATCAGGAGGAAGTATCCGCCCCTCCGTTTTGGTCCATAAGACTGTTTGGATCCAAAGGGTCCCTAACCTGCCGCTGCGGGACTTCTGCGCTGTGTGCGGAGTGCACCAATCTTTATCTCGGGCCCCATTTACCCTCACACACCGGGCTAGTGCTGCCCACGAGTCACCCACAAGCCACCCACAGATGCGGTGCCTCGTTCCCCTCCCCTCCTTTTCCCTACATGGGAACTCTCTGGCTGGCTTAGGGAGCAGGACCCACTGACGTCACGCAAGGCCAAATCCTTGGCCTCTCCTGCACTTGGACCTTTGAGCCTTTCCGTGTGTGCTCTGCTGCCTCCCTTTCTGAATGTGAGGCAATCGGCTGCTTACTAGGAAAAAGTCGGGGAGGGGGGTGGATGGGAAGTTCCCTGAGCTTGACTCAGGAACTGGAAAAGTGGCCCTGCCGGTCACCGGCTGTGGATCTGCCAGTGAGCAGGAGAGAAAAGAGCTGGACCTTTCTTGGGCTCACAGAAGGTCATAGATTGATCTGTCTGCCCGGCACTCAACCCTGAGAAGAGCAAGGCTGGAACTGCCCACTGTTGAATCCTAGCCAGGAGCCGGTGAGATGCTTCGCACGCCTACTTGCGTGGCCTCCCCTGCAGCCACTGACTCCTGCCTTACTGCTTGTTGAAACCGGTCCACGGGCCTCCTCCAGGGCAGCAAACGATATTCTGGAATGTGGTTTCAAAAAAAAAAAACAAACTAATAAATATTTATTAAGCTTCACAATGGTCCTTCACCTATCATGGGATTTAAGGGAATGGAAGGGCTGCTCATTTCCTGGGAGGAGTTTATGATTTAGAGTGTACGGGATATAACAACAGAGTAGTCAAGAAAGAACACAAGAGAAATCAGAGTCAGCACAGGCAGCCAGGTGGCTCATGGGTAAAGGTGTTTCCCACACAAGTCTGGAAACCTAGTTCAGTCCCTAAAACCTATGTGTGGTAGGAGAGGATTGACCACGAAGCTGTTTTCGGACCTCCATGTAGCTTCAGACAGCCGTAGCGTACGCGCTCCTCACCCAGCGTGCACACACGATAATAAAAAAAAAAGTGTGAAGTCTTTTTGTGTGTTTGTATATGTGCCACAGTATGTGAATGTTCACCACAGCATGCAGGAGCCAGCAGAGGTCAAAGGAGGGTGTTGGATCCCCTAGAACTAGAGTCACGGGTGATTGTGGGTCTCCATGTGTGTCCTGGGAACCGAATGCGGGTCTTCTGCAAGAGCAGCAAAGCCCTTAACTGCCGAGCCATCGCTTCAGCTGGGAGTGGGGGTGGGGAGACTTTAGGGGGACATCTCAAGGAAAGCCACAAGCAAGAGCTGAGGATGTAGGACCCATAGTCTGTGAGGACACTCAGAAAGTGAAATCAGTGGAGAGGGCAGCAAGGAGCCACCCCAGCTGGGCAGCAGTTGGAGCTGCATGAATTAAGTAGTCCGGAACTGGCAAAAACAAACCACAACAAAACCAGGAAGGCCTGGCTCCCTCACACGACAGAGCCTGGAATGCGGCGGGCACGGGCACGTGGTATTCGGTGTCTTTTTGCCGCCCCCCTGACCTGGCCTTTGCCTCAAGCTGGTTGGTCCCCTTGTGAGAGCATTTGGCTACCACAGTTTGGGCAACTTGAAGCTGGAAAAAAGAAGAAGACAAAGCAAACAGACCTTGCAGACACCCTTCCAGCCAGTCTCCCCACGCGTCTCTTGGCCAGAATGTCACATATTTGGGGCCTAAGCCAATTCCTGCCTAAGGGAAGAAAAAGCCGTTACTGAGATCGTTTTGATCTAATTTATATTCATCCCCAGGGCTGGGAAGGGACTCCTCCCTAGGCTCGTGGGTAGAAGGTGTGCCTTCAGATAACCAGGCTTCATCTGCAGAGAAGGGAGGGGAAGCTAGTTTAGAAGGATGGTCAATAGTGTCTGCTCCACAAATAGAGGGTAGAAAGGGGGGAATTCAGATAACCGGATGAACCGCAAAGAAGGGAGGGGAAGCTGGTTTAGAAGTACCATCTACAGCGGGCGTCTGCTCCGCGGATAGAAGTAGAAAAAGGCAGGGAGCAGAAAGGAAAGAGTGTTTTAGATACGCTCCACCACTCCCTGAGTGAGTGAGCTAGCCTTAGGAAACTTTAGCTTCCCCAGCTCTACAGCGGGGATAGTGTCTGCCCAGGGTACAGGCTTCATGCGGATGGGCACTTGCCGAGTTATCTCCTGCAGTTAGCAGGCACTCGGGAGGAGTTTGTTAGCTAGGTGGATTAATTCATCGAGGTGGTGTGAGGTTTAGCACACCTAGTAACCTATAGTACATGTGAGGAGAGAAAGCCCCTTTAGCTAAGCTCTGGGGAGCCGCCCTCCACAGGCCTCCTGCTGCCCTTGCTCTCCCGGAAACTGGGACGTTTTCAGAAGGTTCTGCATCCGCGGGTGGTGCTGGCATACGAAGGCCCAACACTTTCTAGGCTGGTAGAAAGGCCCTGCACATCGTATCTGTGGCCCCTGGCTTCCAGCCAGTCCCACTTGGCGCTGCAGTTTGTAACTGTCCTCTGACTGACTTCTGAGCAGCAATCTACATGGCCCTTAACCCCGCAGAGTTAACCCACCCCCTCCCTGGACGATCCTCACTCCCTTCCAAGGCCACCTGGCCAGGATCTGGATGAGTGCCCATCACTGACAAAAGACTTTTCTTTATCATCCTTTTCTTACTGAAATGTCAGTCAGTTCTCTCTCTCTCTCTCTCTCTCTCTCTCTCTCTCTCTCCCTCCCTCCCTTTTCTGACAGCAGTGGGTAGCCCCTCCTGGAGACACTACTGCCTGTATATGTTCCTCTGCAGGGAATGAAATACTTAGCCATCAATAAGCTAGCCCATTCCTGGGCCTGCTGCCGCCTGCATAAAACTAAGCACTGAAAGCCGGCTCCCACCTGAGGTCTAAGCTCCTGGCTTTCCTGTCCCACAGCCGTGGAACCCTCCAGTCACAGAGGCAGGTGGTTCCTTACAAGTGATCCACCCCTGTACTGTGTTATCTAAAAAAATGCAACCCCCCCAGTAAGTCTTGCCTCTGTCCTGCATTGCCCCTGGAAAAGCCGGACGCAGACCCCAGATCTTGAGCCTGCCAGTCCCTCCGGGACTTGGGACAGGCTCTTCAGACACTGAGCTGCAAGCTCCTCGTTACCATCTGGGGTAACTGCACTCGCTTAGGGGTGCTTTGAGGAGTCTGTGCAGAAATAGGGTAGCTAGAGCCTCGCCTTACGTGCTGTTAAATGTCCCCCAGTGTGGGCTTTTCCCTGTGCAGCCTGTCTCCTGAGTGCACTTCCAAAGAACTCCAGCCCCTATTTACCTCCTTGAAAATCCCTGCACCAAGCAAAAGCTCCTCTGGAGGAGGGTCCCTTGCCAGGGTCACTCCTGACCCTGTGACAGTCTGACTCAGGATCCCACACTCACTTCCCCCACAGCACGGTGACTAAGACAGTGAGAAGGAAGTGAAGATGGGACAAGGCCAGTGCATGCCTGCCACCTGAGGCCCTGGCTCTGTGCTTGGAATGCTGGTCTTTAATCTCCCAAGTCCCCCGAAACCGGGTCGTGGTGGGTGTGCAGGCTTCTCAGAGAAGAGTCCTGTCTTCCTTCAGGTCCCTCACAATTCCTCCCCACCTGTTCCTGCCCACGGGCAGCCAGGATTGCAGCCCAGCCGCGATATTGGAAGGCTTCTCTTCCTCCTCTTTACTTCCAGGAAGAGAAGCAACCTCACCCCGGGTCAGGCCTGGCGGGGGGGTCGTGGCCCACAGTACCCTCTGCTAGGTGGTCATTGGTGGCCCCTCCTGGCACCCCTTGCCTCAATTGCCTTTACCAAAAGAGGAAGAGTTCCCACCCACATTTCCTCAACTGCCACCTGCGCACCCACATCTAGAGAAAGGAGACAGGACTGTAGGCAGACCCCAAGGAAGGTGGAGCAGAGCTGGAAAGGGCATGCAGGGGACCTGGAGCACCCCCATCGACAGACCCTGGGGTCCCCTTCCCTCTAGGAACACCTTGAATGGACCTAGTGGTTCTCCTCTTTGTGGCCAACCCCCTAGAGTGGGTGCAGTGACCTGGGATGGACCTCTGCCTCTGGGCTAGCCTCTTCCACTTGAAGGCCAGGGCTAGGCCAGCTCTGAGGTGCAGGGTATCCAGGGGCAACACATGTCCATGTGCCCAAGCTGTTACTCTCAGGCTTGTCCTGACCTGGGCTGGGCTGGCCCCGGGTAGGTGTGCCTCCTCTCTTCCAGGCTCTGACAGAGTAGGCAGGTGCAGACAAGCCCAGCTCAGTCAGCAAAAAGAGCTGTGTAAAAGGTGGTAGGGAGTGTGGGGGAGCACCACAAGATTAGGACATCTGGGGCCATAAAGAGGACATTTTTGAACACACTGGGACCCCAAAATTTTGTGTCTAACATTTTGTCACTTAAGACAAAACTTTGGAGTTGTTGATGTACGAAAGCTTTAGTTTTTGTTATTGACATGGCTTTCTCAACCACACCCCCAAATGATTTTAAACCATGAAACGGGACAATGCAAGTACAAACGGTTGTTCCTGCAGAGCTGACTCTGTGAAGTAAGGAAGGTCACTACTGAGTTCGTGAGTCTGTGCTCATTCACAAAGACAGAAGCGAGCAAAACAAAAGACTTTATTTTGAAGTCGTAAGGACACTAGGTTGGCTGACTCACACTGCGGCAGATCCCTGGGAGCCAAAATTTAAAGGCCAAAATGTCCACGCGGACAGGACTGCCGCTGCCTGGCCAGAGTCACTGAAATATCATATCGCGCTCAGGGCTACCGGCTACGATGGGCCTGTGTCAGCAGTCGGGAACACCCAAACCTGGGAGGCAGGAAAGCTACCTTCTACTCCTGACTGCCTGTAATTTCCTCCGTGTTTTTGCTGAATCACCTCATCTCCCAGGGCTGCAGTTGGCAGTTGGCATCTTTAGAAGAAGGGGTGGGGCTTCCTCGAATCCATTTGCGCTCTGAATCACGTATTCTAAGGAGCATCTTCTGATGGACCCTCATTCAACTGCAGGACACAAGCAGCCTCTGTATCCTGTCCTAGAGAGCTCAGAGGCTGCTGGAGGGAGGACGGTCACTCCAGAAGGACAAGGAGGGTGTCGGGCATACCACTGGCCAGAACTTGGGGTATCTGAGACCTCTCATTTCAACAGGCAGTAGTCAAGCCTTTTCTGGAATTCTGTCTATGGCTGGTGGCAGTTTTGCCCTTCATATGGCCTGTGCGTGTGTGCACGTGTGTACAGACCCGAGTTTACAGATATCTTATCACATCTCCCAACCATGCAACATGACAGAGAACTGGGTCTCAGTCTGCGCAGGCCATCAGCTTTCAGAAGTCCCTAAAATTATGAGGAGTCTAAGAGACAATAATAACTGCGGGCTCTCAGGAAGTGACCTCAATTAGAAAAAGTGGCGGAGATGCTGTGACGCCCCCTGGCGGATGTATTTGTTGTTGCTGAGGGTGTTTTTGGTGGTTGGGAACCCAGTTCCCTTTTCTTTAATGGGATCACACTAATTTTCCAGCTCACATGTGTGAGAGCAGAAGCCCTGTTCCCAGAGTCTCCCTCCCCTTCGCCAGAGTGAGCAGTGCACACATGACCTGAGCCAGCCAATCAGAATCCTCTTGGTCCCCGTGCAGGGTTGCCTTAGGTGCTTCGAAGCTTTTGTCCGGGTGTGAGCATCCCTGTCGACTGGAATCTGATGCTTAGAGGCCCTGAGGCAGCCCTGATTTCTCTGTGCTGTTCTCCATTCTCCGGGCTGGTATCTGGAGAACGTGGCTGGTCCGGGGGGGGGCGGGAGGTGGCTTGTTTTGTTCTTCATGCCCTCGCCGTTATCTGTGACTGCTGGGTATTGTAGCAGAAAGGAGATGTATCTGGACTGGGGATGCAGGCCGTTTCTTCAGGATTTCTGCTACTTCTTATAAACCAGCCGGAACCTAGAACTGTCCCATTTCCTAAAGAGAGTGACTGTAATTGTTATCGTAGTCAACTATTCTTTCAAATGTAGTATAATAATAATAATAATAAAAAAAAACCGCCTCTGTCAATCCTTATGTCGCCCTTCCTTCTAAAACAGATAATTTCTGGAAATTTGAAAGAAGAAAAAAATGATTTTTCATATGCCCACATTGCCTTAAAATGAAATTGAGAGATGTTCAAATACAAGTATTTTAACTACTCTTCATAACTTGTGGGTTCCCATGTTAGTTTTGTATTCTGTATTTGAAATTTTAAACTCATGCTTATTTCTTTAGAGTTTTTATTTTATGTATATAGGTGCTTGCCTGCATATTTGTGCACCATGTGTGTGTCTGGTGCCCACAAAGGCCAGAAAACGGTGTCAGATCCCCTAGAATTAGGTTTCAGGTGGTTCCAGTTGCCGTGTGCGGCTGGGAATCAAACCTGGGTCCTCTGGAAGAGCAGTCAGTGCTCTTAACCACTGGGATTTTTCTCCAGTCCTTCTTGCATATCTTTAACTTTGTAATTTTAAAACTAGAAAAATATGCTCGCTCAGTGACAATTTCAAATAATGCAAAAGTTAATTTTTTTTTAAGTAAAAGATTTACTAGGTCCCATCTTGGGGGAATAGCCTGAGCATTTGTCGCTAAACACAGATGTAGCAATATCTTTTACCTTTCAGCGAACACGAAGTGCTTTTCTCATTGGCTTGCAGCAAGTAGATGTCTTTCCCCTTAGTTGGCACTACCATCCTTACCCCACATACAAACAGATATAATTTTAAAATTTTATTTTATTAGTATTCATTATTATTAGTGTGTGTGTGCATAAATGCCAGGGCACACATGTGGAGGTCAGAGGATAATCTCTCTCCTTCCATTGTGGGATTTGGTGCTCCAATTAGGGTTGTCAGGTTTGTGTGGCTAGCACCTTTACCCACTGAGCCATCTTGCTGGCCAACCCCATCCTTTTTAAGTATCCAGGTACTTGGTTGCATTAGGAAGCACCCTCTTATATTAGTCAATCCTCTATTTGTGAACCTTATTATAGCTTCCACTTTTTTTCTAATCACAAGCAATACTAATATATTGGGAAGGTGACATTAGATTCTAGCAGGTTTTGTAGCCTAGGCTAGAGGCTCCAACTAACAGTAATCCCCCTGCTTCTCAGTCTTCTGAGTGATGGAATCACAGGTATGATCCATCGTAGATATGCTTCTGACTAAATCTGCATCTGCCTGTGTTTCAGACCCTATATGTATCATTTATAACTGTTTCCTCACAACTCTATGTTGAAGGACCAAGAGGAAATGCAGAGGTCTCCAAAAGGAACTGCCTACCTAATTAAAGGGGAAATGTTTCCTGTTGGTCCCTGGATGATGTTGGTGCTTTGATTCCATGATGTGGGGACTGAATGTGCAACCTGAGACCTTTGCACAGACAGTGGCTGGGACTCAGAGCTTTAGAAGATTAACTTGGCGAATGGGTCCATAAGGTAGAACAATAAACGGTGTAGACCAACCAAGAAGAAAGCAGATGTTCACTGAGCTCTCCAATCGAGTCCCTGAGCCAGGAACTGTGTGCGCTAAATCCCCACAATCCTGCGAGGCAGGTGAAATTGTCTCCATTTTATAGATGATGACATTGAGGTTCAGTTGGTTAAACAGCATGCCAAAGTCACTCAACCAATGGACTGTGGAGCTGAGATGTGACCTCCAGAAGGAAAATTTGGAGCTTAGGGTGTTAGCCAAATTTTAGGAAAAGGTTAAGAACGGATATTCAAAAACAATATGTACACCTTAGTGCCATCTTGGACGTCAGGTGGTTAGAATCAATTCCCAGTTCCCTCCTGTCCGCACTTGGGGGTCTAGGAACAGGTGTTGGCCACTGTGGGGTGAGTTGCCCACAATGGAACAACTGCTTCAAAGGTTTGAGACCAGCCTTCACGGGATTTTAGTGGAAGCCACGGAAAGGAGGTGTCACAATGGGGTGATGGATGGGAACAGGGAAAAGACGAACCACTGGCTAAGACTGGAACTTGGGCACTTCACAGGTGGACAGAAGAAAAATGGCCGGTGCCGGAGGCAGGAGGCTCAGCCAGAGCTATCCAGAGAACCAGCGGGTGGGCATCCTGAAAGCCCAAGTCTCCTTTCCAGCCAGTGCTACTCTTTCTAATCATGGGAGGGGCCTGCAGAGGCAGGGGAGAGAGGGAGGCTGGTACCCACAGGGCTGAGTACTCCACCGCTCATCCTCACCCTTTTTGCCCTTTAGGACAAAACCAGATGAGAGTCAGTAAAGGAGTGTGCGTTCCAGCTGTGGCCACGCCTGCCAGGGCTGAGACCCACAGCTGCAAACCTAGAGCAGGGGCGGGAGAGGGGGTGAGACTTGGCGCTGAGCCAAGAAGGTCTGGCTTCTGGGGAGCAACGGTGACTACATTAGGCTTCCATGAGCCCCACCCCTCAGTCCTTCTTCGCCCTCCCCCTCAGCAACGGAAAGCAGCGAGAAACGTGTTTTTATAAATAGCTCCAGCCCCAGCTGATTTGTAAATTCAGTGGGTTTTTTTGTGTCAATGACATCACCCTCCTCCCCATGGCAACCCCCGACGATATCAAAATTGCCAGGCAACGTTGGAGCTGCTCGCGCCCTAAAGGAGCAGGTCGCTGCCTGAGGATCTAATGGAGAAATCCCAAAGTGAGCTGGGGTGCACGGTGGAGGAGGGGCGCTCCGCGGCCGGGGCTACGGGGCCCTGATCAATCGGCCAGAGGAAGGCGGGAGAGGCTGCTGCTTGCTCCATAGCCAGGACACGCTGGAGGCTCCACGCCAGCTCCTCCTGAAAGCAGCGGCGGACCACAGCAGGTGGGGGGAGGGCACTGCTCTGTTCCTGACGTACCGGGAGCAGCAAGCAGCCATCCAGGTGACTAAGCCGGCCCACCGTCACTGAGTCACCCACCCGCCTTGGCTTTTCTTCCTTCCCCCTTTGCATCTGATTATTTGGGGAGCTGAAAACTTGGAGGTGTACCTGAGGCCCGCCCCTTCTCTAACTCTCCCCTCCCTGCCTCGGCTTGGAGGAAGATGGAACTCGCTGGGAAGCTGCCACTACCCCCTAAGGACATGGAAGGCACGGAGGGAGCCAGAGGTGCCCAAGGAGAGACCGCAGCTGGCAGAGTACAATAGCAGACATGGTGATCAGGCTGCCCCTGTGTCCTCTGAAGGTGCTAGAAGAGAAGGGGAGTCTGGTCCACACCGACTGGAGTCCTCCTGTGCTAGCTTTGAGCTCACCTCTCAAGGGGATCTTCCTGTAAGTGTGTGGCTTCCAGGACCATTGGTATTTGGAAAGCAAGGCTGGATTGGCATAGGCAGGCCTGTGCAGGTAGGTGGCTCTGTACTGGGTGTGGACCCACGTGTGTGAGATGGTGAGGGTGTGTCAGAGTGTATGTGCCCAGCCAGATCTGAGAACAGCGGCTGGTCAGCTGAGAGCTGGGGATGGGGGGCTTGATGGCATTGATCCTGCCTGATGCTGGGCGGGTCTAGTCTTGAATGCTTGCTGGGGAGAAGGGATTGCTCAGCAAACACATGGCCTGAGCCCACTAAAGGACAACTGCCTGCTCAGGCCAATCCTTCCTGGGTCCACAAGACAGAGACATGGCCAGATGCAAGGTAGGAAGTGGTCCGGAGGCCTGGCCAAGCGTGGGAACTAAACTCAGAAGGCTTGGGGGTTGCAGGCCCATCGCTCCATCTTCCTGACATCCCTGGCACTCGGGGAATACCTTCCTAGCAAGCTCTTGTCACTCTCCTGTGCAGAGCTGGTCGTATGTCCCCTGCTAAGCTCATAAACACATTTAGCAAGCAGGCTACTCTCCAGGTCTCAGTTGGAGGTCACTCTGAAGTCCTGGGGTCCTCTTACAGGCATGCCCCAGTGTGTGTCAGGCAGAGGGGTGTGGGCCCCCTGCCTCCCCCACACAACTGGCAGGCTTTCAGGCACACCGGTGAGTAAGCTGCCACAGGGAGGGAGGTTGTGCCCACAGAGACAAGATGACACCAACCAGGAACCTTCCGGAGAAAAGAGGCTGACAGAGACAATCGCTGAGGTTTTTCTTTTTCTTTCTTTTTTTTTTTTTCTTTTTTGCCTAAAGGTAGAGCAGCTTTCGGGCTTCAGACAATCACCAGTCTGCGGTGGGAGAGGCTGAGGCCCAGTTGCCCGGAAGGAGTGCCAAGGTAAGGTTCCCACTGTGGCAGCAGGCTCTGGATTCTTGAGTTGGGGACAGGGGGTCCATATATTGAGGTTGCTCCTCACCTAGAATAGAGATGCTAACTCCGTGTTCACAAAAGAAGCTGTGAGGTCCTGGACTAAAGATTCCCAAGGCGGCTTCCGGCTTGCCTCCACTCTTCAGGTAGATTTTGAAACAGCTCTGTGGGAACTGACTTCAGCCTCTGGGCTTGTTTCTGCAGTCCCTGAATTTGCTTCCTGTTTTCTCTGGACTGAGCTGGGGGCTACCAGGACTCCTTCCAAGGAGCCCTTCTCACTTGCCCCTCGTGGAGTCACTCCACAAATATTTATGGTGCGCGCGTCCTCTGCCTACTGGATTCCTGCTCCCTATTGGTGCCCTTTCCCTGAACTTAACCTGGCAGATTGACTCTGAAAGTCAGCAGAAGGCCAGGGCTAGGGGCCTGCCTGTGTGTGTGTGTGTGTGTGTGTGTGTGTGTGTGTGTGCTAGTGCTCCCCTTAGTCTTGTCTGGGCTCCCAGCCTCTGCTCAGGGTTCTTGGCTGGTAGGCTCCACCAGGCCCCAGGACCTCTCAGGCTCCTAAGACCCAGGCAGCACAGCCTCTGGTGTGGAATACCAAGGTCAGAGAATCCTGCATTTCTGCTGGGGTTCTGGTGGGGGTCTTGCCCTAAATTCGTTCTGATGGAAACTGAGTTCCCAGGGTGGGCTTGGGAGCTCATCTAGTTAAGACTGACGATTAGCCTTTGGGCCAAGAAGAGTCTCCCTCTGTGGGCAGCTGTACACACATTTTTTTTTTTTCTGGCGGTTAAGTCCAGGAACTCTAATGACAAGGACACCAGCGCAGTTGGCACAAAGAGCAAGCCCTTCTCGAAGTATTAGATATGGGTGGAAACTCTGAGCCCATGCAGGGCATAGAGGAACTACATAATCTTTCCGGTGACCCCTCCCCCCACATTACATATTGAGTACGTTTGGGATTTGGCAAGCATAGGGAAGGCACAGGCCAGTGGGATTCCAGGGTGCTCTGTGTATCATTCTGCAGGATGACCAACACTGTCCCCTGTCCTGGGAGACCGTAGTGTGTTCTACACCTGGCTCCAGGACGAGGAAAATGAGCTGGTTCTGGAAGTGCTTCTCGCTTCCTCCCAAAAGGTGACTCTTAACTGTGGGGTCCTTCTGGTCTGCAGAGCTGAGCAGAAGCCAGTGCCCAGCTGCGGGCAGAGTGGCAGATGCTGGCAAGAGTACCCAAGTGAGCAGTGGGCCCTCAGGGAGGCTTGGCCAGAGGTAAACCTGGGGCAGAAGCCAGGCCATGGGCAGATGGGAAGGCTGCTGGGGGTTTCAGAGGTTTAGTAAAGGCTCTGGACTGGATTCTGGTCATACTTGTCTCTATGGGAGTTTTTCTGCACAGAGGACTGGCAAAGCCAGCCAAGAGATAGGCCAAGATCCTAGAAAATGGTCCTCCTTACCCACGTGACCCAGAGAGTCCTCCAATGAACTGAGTCTCCCTTGCAGAGGCAGAAAGGGTTCCTGGGAAACCTGTGGCTGGAAGCAGAGGGCTCTTCCTAGCTGCTGCCATCCAGACTCTCAGGGGAAAGAACCAGCAGTACAGTCGGTGGTCAGATCTGGGCAGTACTAGGGTCCTGCAAACCTTATTATCAAGCATTTTGTAGACAGCCTTGAAAAAGAGCTCATTTCTGTGAGTCTTCTGGCATAAAGGAGCTAGCTTGTAGCTTGGGGCAGAGCATAGGAAATGGAAAACACCTTAGCTAAGGTTGACCTTCCTGTGTGTGTAAGCTATGTACATGACCTGGGAGGGACCCCTCCCCTGCCCCCTCCCCACTCCACTTCCATCATGAGTTAGACCCTGGGTACAGGAAGGGATAAGCAGAGAATTAGTACCAAGGAGATGAAGGAGACCTTGTCTTTTCTGCCGTTCTGTCTGTTATCACAACACAATACATACAGCTAAGTAATTGGCACATGATGGAACTTTATTGGAACTACAGTTCTGGAAACTGGGAAGTAAGTCCACAGTCAAAGGGCTGACATTTAGCAAAAGCCTTGTGCTGAATGTGTCATCGCGTGGCAGAAGGCAGAAGGGCTACACACACGTCTACAGTACACCGTGACGAAGGTATTAATCCACTCACGAGGCTGGCACCCTGGTGACCCAAACACCTCTCAACCCTGTTGCATCAGGGGTGGCCAGAGGACTGTGGCCTCTGGCAGGCTGTGGGGTGCAGTCAGTTCTTGTTCCTGCTCACTGGCTTGCATCTAGTGATTGCCTGGCTACTAAGTACCAAATCCAGATGGCTGGAAGAGGGAGTGGAAAAGAGAGAAACAGGGCCTGGGGGAGTTTGCAGGCAGTAGAAGGATAAAGAGGGAAGTTTGGGGTCAAGGCCACGAGGAACCAGCTGAGCCACAGAACCAGGTTGCAGCTGGGTGGTTTTGTCCTCTGCTGGGCCCTGGTCTCATCCCTGAAGTTGTCACCCATGAGTCACCCATTCCAAATACTTTATGAACTCGAGCCACTCCTGAACTAGAACTTCATAAAGTACCTCCTACTAAAACAAACAAACAAACAATAAAACAACCCTATGTTATGAGTGAACACTATCAGAGGAGGCAACCCTTACCTCCAGGTCCAGGCAAAGAGTGCTCAGGAATAAGTCAGTCAGACCTCGGATGGTGTCACTCTGCAGTGAGGAGCGCGTACCAGGCCTGCATTGCTGCTTCTGGTAACTTGGGTGAATTATTTCACATCTCTTCTCCATTTCAGCTTCCTCTCCTGACCACAGAGATAATTAGCACCTGTGGGCTAGGGCTGTTGAGTGGGTAACCATGATGGTTCTGCCGAGACCATCAGAGGGGCAAGGTGCTGGCAGGAAGAGACCCACCTTATTTAGGGGACCCGAGAGAGGGTTGCTGGGTGGCTGTGGAAAACGCTCCCCTGAGAGAAGCCGAGGCATCACAACGCTGATGGACCCAGGGCCAAGAGAGCTGGGGAGAATAGCAATACCAGATCCATTCGCCCCTGGAGCTGATTGTGTGCTCAGGCCCTTTAAGGATCCCCAGGTGACTGGTAACAGTCCCTTCTGAGGTACAGGGTTGAGTGTCCTGAGGATTTGGAGTGGGTTGTGCCCATGGAAGGGATGGAGAGGCGAAGTGGCCAAGTTCCACTCCTCTCTGGGCCTGACATCTTTTCTCATAGTGGCGGCTGCTGTTTTTTTAAGAGCTGTGTACTCACCAGCCCTGCCTGAAGCGCAAAGCTTGAAGCATGCAGAGAGGACCACTCTGACAAGTGATGAGATGCTCAATCCCAAAGACTTTTTAAACCTTTCTTACCAAATGGTAATTCGTCATAGTAATTTAGAAAATGTAGCACCCTGTTCTGATTTCACCCAGACCACGATAGGTTTTTGTAGGCTGGGAGAAGTCATGTTAAGTGCCCTCTCTGGACAAGAGGCCGAAGGACCTCAATCACAGCAAAGGAACTCTCATATGGGTCAGTAATATCTACCAAAGCTCGTTATGGCATTGTTGCAGTGCAGAGACCCAAGAATTTACAGAGGGATGCTGATGACCATTTTTGGACAATTGGGACTTTCCTGGGGCATGGATTTCTGCTAAAGTCCTATTTGATCAGCAAATCAGACATTGCTGTCCCGGGATGTAGCTCTGGCTAAGGAGGAAGCATTGTGGCTGGGTCTTACCTCCTGACTTCAGGCTGCCCAGAGCTTGGAAAGGCTTCCCTGAGCACTCAGGAAGAGGAAGAGCAGAAACCTCAAGTCAGCTATGATTGCTCTGGCCTCTGATCCTCCAGTGCAGCAGGAGCCCAGCCCACACTCCCCTAGGGCAAATAGCAGCAAACCGGTCACCTTGCTCAAGGCTGCCTGCTTGGCACAGGGACTCCCAAAAATCAAGGCAACAGCAGAGTTAAAACCGGGAGGACTGGTTCTGGAGTTTGGTTTCCTGGCCTGGAGCATCTCCAGCTCCATTTGTTTTCTTTCAGCTTCAAATGAGGCATCCTTTGAAACTGTGCAAGAAAGAACTGAGGTAGAAGGAGCTAGGGGACCAGTTATACCACAGCCATGCGGCCAGGCCAGAGTACGCATTGCCCAGGAGAGGAAGGGACCACCCATAAATGAGTCGGCCCTCTTCGATGCTGCCACACCTTCAAGAAAAAGGAGGTTCTCTCACAGGGCTTAGTTCTATTCTCATTGATTTATAGGTGAAAGCAAGCTCAGAGAGAAAAAGTGGGTCCTGAGGTCACCCAGCTAACTAGAAACCCCACCTCCCTTGACCAGCAGCAGGCAAGAATGGCCCGTAGCTTGATGATTTCGGGAGAGGTGGCTCAGCTGGACAGTGTGAGGCTGCGCAGGTCCCTATGCCTCCTCTGGGCATGAGGGTCTCACAGGGGCCTGTGCTCTGCCATCTGCATTCTGCTCAGTGTGGAGCTTCAGTCTGACCTGTGCTTATGAACCAAGTCTTCCCCAAGGACAGACATCATTCCTGGCACTAGGCCACTGACCAACAAACAGATCTAACTAATCTGTAAATGGATTGATTCAAGTTCTGTGTGTCCCAGGTAGTATCACAGGCTGAGAATACCTTAGGCCACGAAGGGGGCAGTGATGGGTGGATCTGGAAGTGAGAGAGTTTGGGCAGAGGGAAGAGAAGGCGTATGGAGAGATGTATCTCAGATCGCCTTTTCACCAGTATGTATTCTCCTTTCCAGCAAGGAGAGTGTGTGTGTGTGTGTGTGTGTGTGTGTGTGTGTGTACCCATGAGGAGGCCAGAGGTTGACAGTAGTGTCTTCCTCAATTACTTCTCTACTTGATTTTTATAGAGATTTAATTTTATATGTATGTGTCTGTGTATGGGGATGCCATGTGTGCGTACATGCCAATGGAGGCAAGAAGAGAGGGGTGGATCCTCTGGAGCTGGACTTACAGGCAGTGCTGAGCCACATGATGCGGGTTCTGGAAACTGAACTTGGGTCTTCTGGACCCTGGAGCTCACTATTTCACCTGGCCAGAGAGCCCTGGCGGTCTGTCTCCTGTTCACCCCAAGAGCTGGAGATGTACTCTGTGCTTGCCTTAGCTAGCTGGCTTTTTGATGTGGTTTCTGGTGGGGGAGAAAGTATGGATTCAGGTTCTCATACTTACACGGCATGGACTTTGCCTACTGAGCCATTTCTTTAGACCTGAGGAAGGAATGCAAGTGTGTAGCTGTCACCCTTAGAGGTCAGTTCCCAGGAGGAGGAGGAGGGTGGTCCCATGTCAGCAGATCCGAGACAGGCAAGAAGACTTTAGGGTAGAACTTCTTGGAAGGACATGTCCAATGTCCATAAAGGAGGGGTGGGGCAGAAGTGTTAGCCCATGTGAGAGGTGGAGCCAGACTCACAGAAGTGGAGCAGGAAAAGCAGATATTCAGGACTCTATGGAAGCATGTAAGAGAAATGTGGTGGGCACCGCCTGGCTATCCACCAGCTAAACAGGGGCCCAGGAATGGGTGTGGTGATGGTGTGATCAGGACCCACCCTGTCATTGTTCACAGGAATATCCCAGTAAGCAAGCAGGAGCTTTGCCCACTGGAAAAGGAAATACCCAGAGAACAGGTAAGGACAGACCTGCCAAGTGGCAGTTAAGCAAACCATGTCTTCAAATATCAACCCAGTGGCCAGAGTGCCCTAGAACCCACACCGCGCAGACCCTGTGGTGTGCATGCAATTACACCTACGTATGGTCTTCTCTTCCAATAGTTGGGGTGGTACTTGATTGGGGGGGGGCAACATCATACTCCCTCAGAAGCTTTGGTCCTCATCTGGCCAGGCACAGGTCTCCCCCACCCCCATACCATTGCCATCTGTCCCTCCCTGAAAGTCAGACCCAAGGATGCCACAGTCGTAACCCTGCCCCAACCTCAGACCTGGGGCAACAGAGGGAAAGAGGATAATGGAGGGGGTCTATTCAAGGGGGCTTCCAGCTGTTAGTTCAGCCAGTAGCAGTGGTAGTCAGAGAGCTGAAGTGACAGCCAAAGGCATTGGATGGAACTTTGGGGGCCATTACAAGTAGAGCCCGCAAAGCAATTGTGGCAAGAAGATATTAAATGAATCTATCATGCCTCTACGGCGAGAGTCCTTGCTGTAGAGACAGCTTTGCTCCCAAGCCTTCCCAGGCTGGCTCAGCTCATCATCCATGTACCCGGGAAGAGTGCCATGGTCTACAGAGAGGCCTGTGTTCCTGCACGGCTCATCTTGGGATATCAGACCCCCTTGGGAATGTCTGGCTAGCTGAACCCCCTCCCCATGCCAGTTTTTATTTGGGAGACACTCTAGAAAGGGTCAGAATTTGAGAAAAAGCAGCCAGAAAGAGACTGTTGTGGATGAGGCTGTCTCCTTCTGCTGAGGCCAGCATACACCTGAGCTCTTATTCCATCATCAGATGGATGAGTGGTCCCATCAGGTGGGCACCCATGGACTCTCCCAACCCCAACTAGACCACAGGTAGGGCCAGGGTTCTTTTTCTGGGCAATGACATAGATAGATCTGTTGAATCATTTGAGTATCAGCAGGCAGTAACTTTATCTTCTGGAAGAATCCTGGGATTCTGCTCTGCAGCAAACCACAATGGACTTGACTGCTCTTTATGGAAGGTGTGTGGATACACTGTGTGTGTGTGTGGTGTGTTTAGCCTCCTTGCCTCTTTATCAACTGTGTTCCCTCAGTTTGGAGGTACCACTCCTAAGGACCCCTTTACCCTAATGCTCATCACTTTACCTTCCCAAGGGAAGAGAGCAAAGTTTCCCCATCAAGAAACCAAAACTGAGTTTGTGATAAACATCTATAAAGTCCAAGGGGCTCTAGTCCTGCAGGAATCCATGGTTTCTACAGCTAGACCCTGTCTGCCTCCTCCTGCAGGCGGGCCCAAGGTTCTCCTCCAACTCATGCTGCCAGGCCCTTGGAGATATGCCCTGGGCTCTTGCCCCATCAGCAAATGAGTATTGTCTGCCACAGAGAGGCTTTTTCCAGGACCAACCCCAGAGCAGAAAGAGACAGGTGTGGAACATCCTAGAAGCGAGGAATGAAAGCAGAAATCCTCCAAAGAGTGCCCGCTCCTGGGGCAGGGAATTGCAGGAGCTCCTCCTTCCCCTGCCTGGAGTGTTGGCTGCCTGCCTCCCCAGCAGCCTCTGAATGTGAGACTCAGGTTGTCAGGCCCCTTTTGGTCTGTGATGGACAGACAGCTTGAGGAGGCTCTGCAGGCAGGGTGCTGACTCATGACCATTGAAACCTAGTACTTGGTTCCTCACAGGGGATTCCGTGACCACCTTAGCCTTGCATATACAGTAGTCCTCACGCCCTAACTCAGATCTGGAGTGGAAATATTCCAGGTACCAGACTCACCCTTCCTGCAGAGTGGTGTAAGCTGGCCTCTTCCCACTGCCAACTGTTCAGACTGCCCTTGGCCTCAGGGACTTCTGAACTTGAGGTTAAGAGAACTCACCGGGAGTCATATGAGTGTGACTCCTCCACTCAGTAACCGGCTTAGGCCACAGGCTGCTGTGCAGGACACCACAGCTATGCGCCTAATATGCAATGCTGGTTCTCATGGTTCTGGAAGCTCAGAAGTCCAAGGTTAGGATGCCGGGAAATCTGGTGTTTAGTGAAGGCCCATGTCCTGGTTTATGAGTGGTTGTCTTTTCACAATACCATCTAGATACTGGGGCTAACTCTGGTGCTGCTTGTGTAGAACACTAATCCCATTCATGAGGTTTATGGTTTTTTTGTTTGTTTTGTTTTGTTTGTTTGTTTGTTTTTAGAGTACAAAGCCCATGCTCTGGCAGCTCCAACAAGCTAAGCTCAGTCACCTCGCTGGTAATGCCAATTAAAGAAAGAAGTAGTGGGGATTGGGAGTGGGGCAAAAAAATATCTATTCAATATGGTCACATAGGGAAGAGGAACAAAAGAAGGGATTCAGTGACACCCCCTACCCCCGCCCCCCCCTCCGGCAAGTCCATCTTCAGGAGCGCAAACAGGTTTAGCTTTAAATAGAGGACAGGAAGTCTGTATAACTCCCTAGTCCTAGGCAAGGTGTGGTTCTACCATTAGGTGCCCATCTTTGTCTCACCATATCCTGCGAGGTGGGTGGATAGGCTGTCAGAAGTCTGTGAAGTCCCTTCCTGGGAGGCAAGTTCTGGCTGGCACCGGAGCTTCAGCTTATCCCTTCCCTTAGAAAGGAATTCAAGCAGAAAATCATGATTCTTTGCGGTTCGCTATCTCATAGATTGCATACCTTGAAGGGAGGGGCGCAAGTGTTTCTCATTTTAGAATATTTCCCTGCTAACCTGGAGAGATATTTTGTCCTTGGTGGGTGCTTGTTTGTTTCTGGAGACAGTTTCTCTGTGTAGCCCTGGCTGTCCTGGAACTCTCTCTGTAGACCAGGCTGGCCTGGAACTCACAGAGATTCGCCTGCCTCTCCTGGGGGGGGGGGCGGGCTGGAGTTAACTACCACGGTAGTTACAACGGGCCTTAAGGTGCTAACCACCTCTGACACCTTGTCTCCTAATAACCTTCTTATATTGGTGATTAGATAGATCTCAACATGGGATGGGTAAGCGTGTGCGTGGGTGTGGGGGACCCATGCATTTGCGTTACAGCAGGAATTAGTCCTTTCTTAGCCACCCTGTACCTCAGTTTCAATCACCTGTAAAGTAATAATAATGCTATGTTAATAACTTCCACCAGGGTTGTTTTGCAGACAGAGTGAGGCAGGCAGCATAAGCTCTTAGCTTACACCTCAGGGCTCCACCCACAGGAAGCGTTCAGAAACTGGAGGTGTGATTACTCCTGATAGGGGAGAAGGGGCGTCCACAGATAGGAAACTACACTGAGTAAGGGAGCTTGTTAGCAAGCTCCTGGTTCCCAGGAAGCTTTTCAAGTCCTGAAGAGAAAGGTGCAGAGACGGATAATGTGTTTGTATTTCTAAACCACAAGTTGATCTATATCTTTTCTCTTTGGCCCTAACCTGGGCGCCCAGCCCTGGCGGTACCAGTCAGATGTTACAACAGGCCCGACAGCCACTGGCTGAGATTGAATTGGGAAGTACTCACCCCACCCTCTGTGCCACCCTGAGGCCCTTGAAGACTGCGCTGGCTGGCTGGCTGGCCAGTACTCCAAGAGTCTGTGTTTTTCTCCAAGGCCTGATGTGTGGATGGCAGTACATGAACTCCCTTGGCAACAGACCTATGCCAGAGACCAAGTCTCCTCAAGGGAGCGCAGCGCCTGGCGTCCCATATCCTTGGCTCCACAGTGGAGGAAACAGGCCTAGAGCAAGGTGTGTGCACACTGGAGGCAACGCTGTCCTTCCGACTGTTGCTAGGACTTTCCTGCTCTCTCCTCCGAGGCAGGGTTGAGCTGGACACGGATCAGTGTAGCCCAGAGAAGAGGGAAAGGCACAAGCCAGAGTCAGCCACTCAGTCTGTCCTGCATATCCCAGTCATCTCGACCGACAGGGCATCATCCAACCCAGTGAGCTGAACCTTGGGTAGAAGCAGCGGAAAAAGGAAAATATAGAAACAGGACTTGATGTGATGAGCAGTCCCCTAGTGTAGCCGTGTACTGAGATGGAAAGTTTTTCTCTAGGAAAGCTTACTGATAATCTGGTTTGGTTAGCTTCATCGATGGAGGAGTCATTACCTGCTTGGTCCATCTTGTTTGGGAGGCCCTGCCTTTCTTGAGGCCTCAGGCCCCAATTCAGCTTCCACGGGTGGAGGAGAGACCCGGTGTTTTCTAAATCTATTCCCTGTAAGAAAAGGATGAAACTTGGTTAATATCTACTCTGGGATGTGTCGACCTTGGTTCAAACCAAATTAGGTACTAGTTGATTCCTGGTAATATGCTAATGTTTATATTTTATTGTAGTTTAACAATTCAAATTAATGCTTAGAGCTATGGTTTGGGCATAAAAACATATTTTACTAAAAGATGGTAATTCACATGTACACTTGTGGATCAGTAAAAAGTAATTTAGGGTGTTGATTCTAGATTCAATGCTACATTTCCTTCCAACTTTGGTTTGCAGTTCATTTCAAATCCACAGCAACCAATCTTCCCCCTCTCTCTACACAGCACAACCTCCTTCTCATAGCCAATGTCAGGCAAGTACCTAGGCCCCGGGGTGACTGATCTATGGGGAAGCCATATTGTGTCACTTCAAGGAACTCAGGAAGCTTCCTGGCTGGCCAAGAGGGAAGGGCTTTGCTCATAATGTCCAGAGAAAAGAGAATCACTTAGGAAAGACTGAGAGAGGAGGAAGGGAAGACAGAGCAAGGAGCGAACAGACATGGAATGTACAGATGTGTGGGTCTGGGAGAACCCGTGATCAGCTGCTGAAGCTTCCGCGCCCCCTTCCACAGCACACAAGGCTGGCACCATTGCCTTCTCCAGTACAATGAGGGTATGGAGATCTGAGGTGCAACCACGA
Organism: Microtus oregoni; assembly: GCF_018167655.1. Classification (NCBI taxonomy): domain Eukaryota; kingdom Metazoa; phylum Chordata; class Mammalia; order Rodentia; family Cricetidae; genus Microtus; species Microtus oregoni. Next base: position 19,961,938 of record NW_024543090.1, read on the forward strand.
TAGGTTTAGAGTTTTGTGGGGCTGTCGAGTTCCCATAGATCATCTTTATTCAGGTTGGTGGGAGCCCTAGAGTAAACTCCAGGGGAGCAACCAAGCCCACAGTGCGGTGACTTATGCAGAGACAGCACCAATACGGCTAAAGGAGCCCTAAAATAAACTCCAGGGAAGCAACCGAGCCCACACTGCAGGCGACTTATCCAGAAACAGCACCCACATGGCTAAAGAATCAGTGAACAAAAATGTGTGGCGAACATGATGTCAATGAAAAATCAAATTTGAGATACCCAGCAATGGTGGCAAAAGAAACAGTCCTGTACTGCTCGGTGTCTTGTGTCCCCTGTCTGTGACTGACACCAGCAGTCACCTAGCCCGTATATGAAGCAGCCATTTGGGTTCCAGATGTCAGCATTTCTAAGCTAGAATCCCCTCAGCCCTCAGAGAGTAAAGTTCTCTCCAAGGGTCCAAGTGAAAGACAGCAAAGGTCTTTCTTTTCCTTGTTTGGGGAGGAGACAGACAGGTGGCTACTGCCCCTCCCTCAAACCAGGTAAAGGGCTCTGTCCCGCTGGGACTTCATCGTCCAGTTTCTGGGTGCCACGCTGCTGGAAGCGATCTCTACCCCCTCAAAATCCCTTTTCTGTGATCTTAAAACCACAGAAAGTTCTCAGGAGTAAGTCAGGGTGACAAGGAAATATCGGAATTCCTTTATATCCTGCTCTCTTGCCTGCACAAGGAAAGGACCCGGGAAATCGCGGGGCGGGGGAACTTGTCCAGACTTGGCAAGCCAGTCAAGGTGCCCGGTTTCAGGACTCCGGATCGGGCCCTGAGAGATGTGCGAATGGACACAGGTTTTACAGAGTGGGCTCAGGATCCCAAAGTAGGCGTCTGCGAGCAAAGGCGCGAGCTGATTGCTCAACAGCCGCTCAGAAGATAATTCAGACCCTGGCTTTGGGGCCGCGGGGAGGTCGCGGCAGGCAGGCCGTGGTCGGCGGGGCTGGAGGAAGGCGGTGGGCACGCTGTCGGTCGTCGGTCCTTAGGCCGATCCTGGAGTCCTTGCGCCTCCAGCGATCTCTCCGGAGCTCCCGCGCTCTGGGCGTCCCACCTGAAGCCACACCCTGCAGTCCAACTCCGCGCCAGGTGAAGCGGGCGCCGCACCGACGTGCCGCGGCCCCTCCTTGCCGTGCCCGCGCCGAGGTCCCTCCCGCGGAGGGCGGGCCCGGCTCCCGCGGCCTCTCGGGGCTCTCCGCGGCTTCCCGCTTGGCAGGTGAGTGTCCCGGGCGCCGCGATGGGTCAGGGATCCCGGGACCGGAGCGGGGATCAGGACTCCCCAGGGGACTGGCTGGACTGCCCGTGCCCCGAGTTCTCAGTCCCCGAAGTTTGGGGTTGACCCGCCGCGGGACCTAGGGGCCCTTGGGTGCCGGCTCGCGGACTCGGCGACCCACCTCCGCGTGAGCGCCGCGCGGGACGGAGCATGCGGGGACACTGGCGACCTCGGAAGCGGCGCTGCGCCTCCCCTCCCCCACCCTCGCCAGCCCCACGGTCTGCAGTTCAGCAGGCACCCAAGTTCGTTCGGGGAGAGGTGCGGTTCCCAACGTCCTGGACTCCAGCCAGTCGCAGAATCTGCAGGGACACTTAATTACATTGATCACCGTGTGCTTCTCTCTTAGGCCGGCAGAGGAAGGTCCTGGGATCTTCCCTCCCCTTCGTGCTCTAGAGAGCTGACTGAAGAATAGTGAAAGGCGAGGAGAGAAGGCCACAGGAGGTGAGTGAGGGGCCTTATGCTCCAGACCTTCCTGGGAGGTGGGGAGGTAGGTTGGGAGGGACAGCGGGAGGGCAAGGAGTCCCCTTCCATGTACTGTTAGACAGTGGCAGTGACCCAGGGAGGTGCCATTTCTCAATCATAGAGCGTGCCTGATAAGTCATTTGCAGCCTCTTGCAGCACATGGTAGGCCAACACGGCTTCAAATGGACCGCCCAGTCTGGCCCAACCTGGCCCAGCCTCTGATGTCATTAGGTTTGATAACTGGCTGAACAAGGCAGTGTCCCATAGCCCAGGTTCACAGAATGCATGCTTAGAAAGAGGCCCCAGGCAAGGAGGACAGCAAACCTAAGTTTGTGCTGCCCAGTGCAGGAAACCCTGCTAAATATTCCAGCTCTTCCCACACTCAGGGAGTAGCGTTCGGTTTGGGGTCCGCTACTGGGATCACTAGGAACTAAGGCACAGAGTTCCTGGGATGTATGCTATATCCTCTGTATTTTGCCATATTCTAGTGCTTTTTAGGTTCTTCTGGCTTGTTTTTCTATGCGAAGCTGGGGAGGGCTCCCCAGTCCATTTCTGCCTATTTTACACTTGCTGTGTATAGGACAGAGGGCTGAGAACACATCGGTTGAGACCCAAATGGAGGTGGGTTCAGACCTCCACTTGACTGTTGACTGTAAATGTCTGTAAAGTGGGGCTCAGTGTAAAGTGGGGGTGATAATGCTCCCCTCCTAGGATAGCTGAAATGTGAAACTGGAATGGTTTACGACCAACAGCTTAGGAGGCCACCTCACCAGCCTCTGCCTACAAGAGTTTAAGCTACTTTGAGCTGGGGACTTTTGAGAAAAGAGTGGTCCACTTGGCAAGATTATTATTGTTTTTTTCTGAGGGTAGACAGACATAAAACCAAGGCAGAGGGTCTAAGGCAGGTAAGCCACAGGATATTCTAACCCGCCACCTCTAGCATGGGGGAAGGGACCATTTCTGGAAGGAAACCCAACTTGACAGATGAACAGGAGGAACATCTGTACACGCTACATGCATTCTCGCGTGTTCGTGGCCTGACCTGAGATATTGTTTCCTTGGGTACTTCTGGGACACTAGGAGACTTTGACTTTGACCCAAGGTAGCTGTGGGATAGGACAGGCTGTTTGCTGTCCCTGGGTGCTCCTCATGGTGGGAGAGCTTGGAGTTGGAGAGACTTTGTATCCCATCTTACCATGTACAATTGAGGAGAGATTTTTTCCAAGCCTCAATTTCTCTACCTGTAAAACGGAGCCCAGAATAACTGTACCAACCATTAGATTCAAGAATCAAAAGCACCTAGGACAACACCTGACACATGGCAGGCATTACACGTGTGCCCTCTCTTTCTTCCTTTTCCCTGATGCTCGCCATAGGACCAATAGTGGGGCATGGTGGCATATGACTTTAATCTCAATGATTGGGGGTGGGCAGAGCAGGAGGATCTCTGTGAGTTTAAGGCCAGCCTGGTCTACATAGTGAAAACAGGACAGGAAAAGAAAAAATAAATAAATAGAAAGGTCCAGCAAAGCTGGCTCTGCCTATCTCACAGTGTTTTTGAGCATAAAGCAAGGAGGTGAAAACCGATCTGGAAAGTTAAGGACTACAGGAATGTAAAGTCGTCTTGTGGCCGAGAACTGCTGAGGTTCTTCTGGAAAGGTTCTGAGGATCAGGGCTTCTACACGAAGTCAGTTGAAATAGGACAGCAAGAAGGGCCCTGGCCTGTAGCGCTCTTAGGGAATGTCGCTCTTCAGCCACCTTAGCGCCCCGTGCCCAGGCCAGCCCATTGCTGTTCTCCAGAAGCAGCATGGGAAAGGACTGGGTTTCTAGGTACAGCCACAGAGGTCAGAAGGCTGGGCTGCTGTGAGCAGCTGCTGGACCACAGCACTGTTAGAACGGGCTGGAACTGGGCCCAGACAAGACCCAGGTCAATATTGACTATCCTCAGCTGGCTAGCCTGCTCCTCGGCCTCTCCCTCAGTGGGAGTGTTGACATAAGCTACTGAATGAGCTTCATCGTCGTATTCTTTGAATCAACACCCCAGTATTCTTCCCCTGGCATTCTCTGGGGCCTGTGGTGTGGGAATGGTATCAGGGTTTGGACCCACTTCGTCTCTCTGGGTCACACAAATGGGGTAACAGAACCTCTCTGTCCTGCTTAGTTCTCTGAGGCCTTCGACACCTCAACACTGTGGCCCTAGGCAGCTCCACAGAGCCAGAAGGCCACAGAGTCAAGGGCTCTGGCTGCAGGTAGCAATAGCATAAAGCAGGTGAAACTTCCTCCTGTGTGGTTTGGGAAGTCAGAATAGGGTGCTGGGGTGGGGGGGCGCGACCTCGTGTGTCTCTTGGGGCATGTGAAGAGAAACACATGGGGGCCTGGACCCTTGTGGGGACTGAACAGTGAGGGGACCAGACAGGCCTTGGGGAGGGACAGCAGCTCCCTGTTGCTGACCATGTTTAAACAGAGTTCAGCCAGACCCCTCTTGGGGATGTCACGGGGATGGAAATCTGGACAGAGGTAGAGGAGCAGGTCAGAGGTTCCATGGAGCAGACAGCTCTTCCCCTTGGGCAGGCTAACTCATACATACCAGCATCTCCTTGGAAGGAACAAGTTTAGCATTCCCAAAAGTGAAGTCTTGTTTCCCAGGGTGTGCAGAGTCGGGAGTGGCTGGGGCATAATAAATGATATCATTTGACATTTATTTAGCAAACTCCAGAGAGTCAAGGCTGAGAAAATCTTCCTGGCCAACGAGACATCTTCTGTTCACAGAAATTTCTAATCAGGGGTGGGAGGCTGATGAGTCCCACAATTCCTCCTAGAGGAGAGGGGTGACGGGCCCACCGTGAATTACAAGGAAGCCATTACATAGGCCTACTGTCGATGTCGGTGTTGGGGCCCAGCTCTGCGGGGAGGCAGGGTCCTCTACAGGCCACACCAGGCCCAATAGTGGCAATGAGAGGAACATTTCTAAGCTCTGTAGCGTCCAGGAAAGTCGCCTCTGTCTTGTAGTACCATTTTAAAGTAGGTCCTTCCTCAGAAAATCTTGGGAAACACCACTTGGGTGGGACGGGGTCCTGGTGACTGAGTAAAGCCACGTTCACCTCAGGGTCTAGAACAGACTCCAAGCTGCTATACTTAGGCAAGTAATCTGGTCTTTGTGGCCAAATAATTCCTCGCCCCCATGACAGAGTAAGAGTAAACATTTCTCCTCACAGACCTCTGCATAAGCGTCATGTATGTGACATGCTCGGCCTGGAGCCAGAACGTCAACGAGACTCTCCTTGAGGGATTCTTACTAAATCACCCTAAAGCTCCCTGAGGAAGGACGGTTACTCTTCCTGACAGGCTGAGGGGAATGAATTCCTTCTCTTGTCAACAACAGACACAAGGGCTGAGACCTAAATATTAGGTCAAGGCCGCAGGCCCCAAGGTCCCTGCTGAGCCGCAGGACCCTAGACGTGAGCTGATAAGCTCACCCTGAGCCTTCTTGTGAGGAAGCTGGGACCTTACTCCTCTCTACATCGGGGGCACCTGAGCTGGGGGGTCCTCCACTGTTCTGTGAACCAGACTCCCAGAAATGGCAGGGATCCCACCAGCCTCATCCCCGCATCCCAGAGTTTGCTTGTATAAGTAACCTAGCAGAACTGAATCCAGTCTCCTCCCCAGGAGTTGCACACCGGTCCCTCGCCATACGCTTTTTCTCAGCCTGTGGTCCATTCTCGGAATCCCTTTAGCGAGCTAAGCATGTTTTCCTTGAAAGGCATTCAAGGTGTGGAAGCCACAAATCATCCAAAGCTGGGTGTGGCAGGGTAAGGTGGGTGAGCACATTGGACACTCGCTCCTGGTGAAAAGCAGGGCTGACAGGAGAAGAACTAACATTCAAGATAGGCCCCGAAGGGGATTCTCAAATCGCAGAGCACAGGAGACAGATGTACACCCCAAGGGCTCTGCTGTAAGGTCTGTGTCCGTCTCTGGCCTCTATTGTTTTGTCCTGGGTCTGTGAGGAGCCAGCATGCAGGCTGGCTATCTTCCCTTCTCCAGGAGCAGCAGGAGAGGGTGACCCTCTCACCCTCTAAGTGGACACCTGACCTGTTTTCCTTTGTCCCTGTGGAATGGTGACATCAAACATGGAACCCTGTCCACTGACTTGTGAGCCAAATCTCCTGTTGCCTCCCCCTTCCCCAGGGCCTTTGTTTGTCATACACGCTAGACCCTGGTCATCAAAGCCCCCAATGCAACCTTTTTTAAACATTTTGCCCTTCCCTTACAGAATACAAGACATACTGGTTCCATATAAGGTAAGGGTCAGCCTACACGTTAGAAGAGCCGTGCTTACCGGGGCTGACTCAGACAAGCACCAGGTCAGGTAGAGGGAAGAGAAGGCCTGTCCCTCTCACTTTAGACTTCCGTGAATTCTCATTAGGCTGTTAGCTGGGCCCGGTTTCCTGCTGGTGAAGACCTCCAAGAAGGAGCTCATTAGCGGAGCATGCCCACAGTGTAGAGGGGACACAGGGACAGGACTGCTCACAGTGCAGAGGGGACACAGGGACAGCCCTGCCCACAGTGCAGAGGGGACACAGGGACAGCCCTGCTCATAGTGCAGAGGGGACACAGGGACAGCACTGCTCACAGTGCAGAGGGGACACAGGGACAGCACTGCTCACAGTGCATAGAATAGACACAGGGACAGCACTGCCCACAGTGCATAGAATAGACACAGGGACAGCACTGCCCACAGTGCAGAGGGGACACAGAGACAGCACTGCCCATAGTGCATAAGGGACACAGGGACAGCACTGCCCATAGTGCAGAGGGGACACAGGGACAGCACTGCCCACAGTGATTGGGGGCACAAGGATAGAGCAAGGTACATGGAATCCGATCAGGGTTTAGTCCCCACCCCATATACATACAGTCATTTCCTGTTTCTGTGATCTGGGACAGACTCTGCCCGCCTTGGAGCCTCATCTAGATGGTGAATAAGCATTCCTTCTTCACAGAGCTGCTAGCTCTCAGAAGGGGCCTAACAGGTCCTCAAAAACAGCTTTTGTCTTTTCGGATTCTGAGACTCCAAACCCCTTGGACACTACAGTCCCTCTTTCAGTGACCCCAGGCCTGCGACTCCCGGAAATGTCATACCAGCTCTCCTCCCGCATTTACTGGGCAGGGCAACACTTCATCTGTAAAGCCTCTGCCAGGGACTGCTGCATTCCTGTCTGCCAGGCTCCCTGCCAGGGGAGCTTCCTTCTCTAACTGGTTTTGGCTGGAGTTATCCTTTCCAGCACTGGGCACCCCGCTCTGATCAGTCATGGGTCAGAGAGCAGGAAGGTAATACTAAAAGCACTCCTTAAACTCCATAGTGCATTCCTGGCCTGGTCTGGTCCTTAGCCAGCTTCCTGGCCTGCGTTAAAAAAGTGGAGAGGCCATCTCATGTCTGCCTGTTTCTACATCTGGTCTGAGGCCACAGGCTCTTCCTCGGGTGAGGTCTGTGAGGATTCTCTTTCTGCCTCGCTCGTCTTTACGCTAGCTCCTCTTACGAACAGAGGTGGACACAGAGGCGAAGTGACAGGTAAGATACGTGTGGCCCGATTTTATTGAACACCACAGCCTGGTGATAAATGCAGCAACTGCCCTCTCAAGGCTCTCGGAAATATGTGGAAAGAAAGCCCTAGAAATGGCAAGCCTTGACGGCCATTCTTAGCAGGGCACGTTGGTGTCCCAAGTGTTTCACTCATGGAGACTGGGCAACACTGGCTAACATGGACCACTCTTATGTTTAAAAATATTTCAGGGCCCAGAGAGATGGCTCAGTGGTTAAGAGTACGTATTGCTCTTGCAGTTTGGTTGCTGCCACCCAGGTCGGAGGGCACACAACTACGCAAAACTCCACTTTCAGGAGATCCAAGTCCTTCTCCTGATCTCTGAGGGCACTGCATTCACATGCGCAGACTGACACACAGGCACACATGCAAGCACACATGTAAAAATAAAACGTTATAAAATAGGTAAAAATATTTTGATCCCCACCTATAATTCCAGCACTTGGAAGTCTGAAGCAGGAGGAGTCACAGGAGGCCAGCCTGGGCTATGTCATAAAACCTCTGTCTAAAAACAAGGCTGTTTTCCTTAGAAGAATGGAAAGGCAGCATAGGAGGAAGCCCCCAGAGTCCCCCAGGCAAACTCAGCAGTTACTTTGGTGTATTTTTTTCCTACACGTGGCAGAGGTGAAATTTTAAGTTGATCCTTTATTCTTCCTGTTTCAACAAAGAAAACCTCGATGGTTTAATTTTCCTCTGGGATCCACGAATGCAGACAGGTTTGGACCCCAGCATGTCAGCAATTCCAGAAGCCATCGGACCTGGACCTGATATAGTCATCACATGAGACCAGGGAGGGGACAGCCAGACTGTGCCCTCCACCCCTGCACCTACCACCAGCGTGATGACGTTACCTTTCTCATGGAGGCTATGATCTGTATCTAATTAACGTGAGGGTGTGCTCTGAGCTCATTTCTTCAAGTTCATTTTTTTCCCCACATGGATATTTAATTGCTTTGGCTCTATTTATTGAAAAGATCATCCATTCCCACCACATTGCAATGTCACCTTTGCCATAAATCAAGCGACCTCATCCGAGTTGGTCTATTTCTGGATTCCTGCTTCTGTCCCATTGCTCTATTTGTCAATCCTTGTGCTGTTTCTACAGCATATTAATTTCGGCAGCTTTATGATAAATCCCAATGTATATTTAGTATAGTCCTCCGACTGTTCCCTCCGACTGCCGGGGCTATTCCTGGTTCTGTTTCCTGCACATCTTAGAACCAGTGTGTCAGTTTCTGCCACCAGAAATATGCTGAGCCTGAAATAAGACTGTAGGTTGATTTGGGAGTAACTGACATCTTCACAGTGTGAAATCTTCAACATATGAACATTCTTTAATATCTCTAATAATGTTCTACGGCTTCCAAGGCAAAGAGGTTTATTCCCGGGTGTTTGCTGTTTTTAATGTAAGATGATAATGTCATTTCCTTTCTCTCTTAAAATTCTATCTTTATTCTATTTTGCATGTGTATGTGTGTGCTGCATATATGTAGTGTACCTCATGCATGCAGGAGGCTACAGAGGTCAAAGGGGGGTGTCAAGATCCCCCGAAACTGGAGTACCGGGTGGTTGTGAGCTGCCATGTGGGTGCTGAGAACTAAACCCAGGTCCAGTTTCTCTGCAAGAGCAGCAATTTTTGTTTTGTTTTTCAAGACAGTTTCTTTGTGTAGCCGCAGCTGTCTTGGAGTTCACTCTATAAGCCAGGTTGGCCTTGAACTCATGGAGAGCCACCTGCCTCTGCCTCTCCAGTGCTGGAATTAAAGGCGTGAGCCACCGCTGCCTGGCCCAGTAATCACTCTTACCCACTGAGTCATCTCTCCAGAACCACTACCTCCTCCTCAAGACAGGCTATCTAGCCCTGGCTAGTCTCAAACTCACTGTGCAGTGCACTCTGGCCTTGAGTTCCTGATCCTCCGATCTCGTCTGGGATTGCAGGTGTGAGCTACTATGCCTGGCTCTGTTTCATTTTATATTGAAATTCAATGAACTTTTATTTATGTTGGCCTTGAAGACTTTCCAAACAAATTTGGTTGCTGCAGATTCTTCTGGGTTTTCTACTGTCACAAACACACTGTCTCAAGCACGGCTGGCCTGACCACACTTCTGATGAGTCCTAGTGGCCTTCCTTTAGGTCTCAGGTTTACCAATGTTTAAATGATTAGCTGACTGCTAAATTTCTGTCTCCTACCCAAAGCTCCACTGACTGCTGCCAACCTCCGTAATCCCTTGGGTGCTGGTCTTTCTCCTCAGGTTTCTCTGCTGCCTCTGGAGAGCTTGTCAAGGAATAGCTGTTAGGGTGAACTCCAGAAGGTATCAGAGTCATGGATGCTACTTGATACTGATGCCTTTCCTCCCCATGAATTCTGATGCAAGATCCAAGAGCTGATCTGGAAAATCAGGGCTCTTGAAGGAAGGTCTCAGCCAGTTCCTTTGTGACTCCGGATGATATGAGTACCTCTAGAAAATCTCACAGCTATGGAGGAAGCAAGAGAGTCTGTGTCTTAGTTAGGGGTTCTATTGCTGCGACAAAACACCATGACCAAAAGCAAGTTGGGGAGGAAAGGGTTTATTTGGCTTACACTTCCAGGTAACAGTCCGTCACTGAAGGGAGTCAGGACAGAAACTCAAACGTCAGGAACCTAGAGGCAGGAGCTGATGCAGAGGCCATGGCAGGGTGGAGGTACTCCTCCTGGCTTGCTCAGTCTGCTTTCTCATAGAACCCAGGACCACCAGTCCAGGGATGGCATCACCCACAGTGGGCTGGGCCCACGACGCCCTACAGCCCGAGCTTATGGAGGCATTTTCTCAATTGAGGTCCCCTCCTCTCAGATGACTCCACCTTGTGTCACACTGACATAAAACTAGCCAGCAGGGTCTGTTCACTAATCCAGGAACAGAGGGTCTGCCTGAGAGGCTGCGAGGATTGGTCTGCTGGCTGAAGCAAGAGGCAGAGGCTGAAGCAGTCCAAAGAGGCTGCACGGTGGGGACGTGAGGTACAGTGTCTGGGTCCCGGAACCTAGAGTTTTAGTCACGACCCCTTGAGATGGAAATGATGAGCGAGGAAAGGAATTTGACATCACTCTCCACGCAAATCTACCCAAGTGCCAGTGTCTGAAGACCCCAAGCTTAGGGACAAGGAGAGAGAGAAGACAACTAGAGAGACGGTCAGCATCTGTAGGGCATCTATTACTCTGCGCTCCCTAACCTTGTGAGCTGTCTTCCACAAACACCGCTATATAGATGGGAGAGGAACCCAGAGGCTTAAGTTGCTAACTTGCTCCAACTCACTCCTGTTTAGGGAAGAGGCTCTCTACAAGTGAGACTCAATCAACCATCTCAGTGTAAAGTCTTCTGCCGCAAAGGGTCCCCGATGCTGACTCTGTCCTTAAGGCGTGTCTGAGAGACTGTTGCTCTTCTAAGGGCCACGCCATAGGTGACGCTGCCTTGCACATGGCACGTTCCCGGGGAGGAAGCAGTGGGCCTGACACCTTTTTCAGTGGCACCTATTGCCTACACATGCTCTCCAGAAGTTGCCAAAGTGATGGGGAAAATACTGTCCTGGGAGCAAGAGCAGTCAGAGATTGCAATGGCCTTGCGTGCCAGCTCTTCAACTGGATGAATAATCCAAGCATTCACATGGTGAAACCGCATAAGTTGTGTGAGGCGGTGTAGTGTGGTCCCAGCTACTCCAGAGATTGAGTCAGAGGGATACCCCTCTGGGAAACACAGCAAGACCCTATTCACAGACAGAGACACATTGATTCATTTCATTTCTGAAATGTTTTGAGCTACTTCATATTCAAAAACTCAAGTGTTTTTTGTCAATATACTGATTCCAGCCTGGGACTCCCTAGGAGTGACCACGACAGACCTTGGAGAAACCCGTCAACCCTCCGGATTCCCAGTTATCCCCTCTCAGGTCTACTCATAGTATCTTTTCCAAGCCCACGCCATTCCCATCGACAGAGTTCAGTAATGCAAGATCAACAAGGTGTGGGGTACAGGCTAGGCCACAAGAGATATTTTGTGTAGTGTCCTGGAATACGATTAAAATCCACAGGAAGTGGGTAAGTGGGACTGTCTGCCTTTTCTAGAGAACTTGACCTGTGAGGTAACTATCCTGGCCCTACACACGGCTGACCTTTCGGCTCAGCCCTTTGCAGAACAAAATGCATGTTCACGAGGAGGGCCCTCTGGGAATAATACAATCAACACTACCAGGCTGGGCAACGGTCCTGCAGATTGGCTGGTTGGTTCCTGTTCGTGTCATGTGTTGCTTTAATAGGTTTCCTGTCGGTCAGTTAGCAACACACGTGTTGAATGTGACAAAATTTTCAGCTCATCATTTAATTCAGTTTGCTAGTTTTTCACATTTACAGAGCGGTGTTGGGGGCAGTTGGGGGCAGTTTAGCCAAGGTCTAGTTAGACAGTCCAAGCTGGCCTGAACTCACAGCAATCCCCCTGCCACAGCTTCCCAAGTGCTGGGATTGCAACCATGGAACACCTTGCCCAGCTCATATTTATGTTCTTAAGAGAGACTGGTTCTGGTTTTCCTTTTCTTGTGTTCTCCTTTGGCTGAGAGTCAAGGTCGTACCTGCTTCGCAGAGTGAGTCTGCCAGCCTTCTACCCTCCTGGCCTCTTTTGTAATTCTGTGACATGAATTGATGTTTGTAATGGGCTTTGGGTTTTATAAAAAAAAAAAAAGCACTTCTTGGCAGGCGACTCGGCACAAACAAGGTGGATACTTCTTTTCCTTGCTTGTAGTCTGTAGTGGCTTATTTATTTTTTTATTTATGTATGGCACTTTTGACGTTTCTAAAACTGTCCTGCTGGGAGCCAGCCACTTCCCTGAGGAAGTCCTGAAGACAGCGAGGGAATCTCCAGGGACAGAGTAGTGACGCTGAGGGAGAAACAGAGGCCTGAGCCTGTACGCAGCACCCACTGAGCCACCCCAGGGTCCCTGGGACAAACTCCACTGACCCTCCTCTTACAGGCACCATGTTCCGGAAGAAAAAGAAGAAACGCCCCGAGATATCAGCCCCACAAAACTTCCAGCACCGCGTCCACACCTCCTTTGACCCCAAGGAAGGCAAGTTCGTGGGCCTCCCCCCACAATGGCAGAATATCTTGGACACCTTGAGGCGGCCCAAGCCTGTGGTGGATCCTTCTCGAATTACACGGGTGCAGCTGCAGCCCATGAAGGTAAGGGGGCGGGTTTCTAGCCATGTTTGACCTCTCCCACGCCACAGGAAACTATCTGTGAAACCCCAGCGGCACCCAGAGGGGCCACTTGGGTATCAGAACCAAGCCCGTCTCAGTCTTTTGCCACCTCAGTCCCCTACTGATCAGCCTTTCTGCATGGGAAGAATTTTGAGCCAGGCATGGCAGCTTTTGACTATAAGCCCAGGGCTTGACAGACTGAGGCAGTCATATTGCAGTGTGTTGGAGGCCAGCCTGAGCTGTCTTGAAAAAAACAAAACAAAAACCTCAAACCCACCAAAATTAACTAGTTAATTTGAATTTCGGTTAACACCAATCTTTAAGAATGTCTCACCCACCGTTTAGACCCGTGGCCCCAGAGGACTGGCAGCTGTCACAGATCAGACATCACATGGAAGATTTAGGGGCTGGGTAGGAGTTGGGGGTCAGGAGCCATGTCATAGGGTGGAATATGGGGGACAGGGAGGCCCCAGAGCTGGTTTTCTCAGGCATCTCCCTGAAAACCATGGGAAGAGCTAGAAGCCTGAAGTGCCTGTCCTGAGTTCTCCAGCTTTCTAGGCGCGCCCGGTCACCCGCTTTATATCCTGGACCGACCGGTGTCTGCCTATCTGCCCGGAAGACAAGGGCTTTCTCCCTGCATCCGTGTAGGCTGCCCAGCTTGGGCCTCAGCCACTGCGGACACAGGCAAATATCTGGACACCTAACGATGGGTGGGCGATAAAGGAGGTGTGTGGGTTGGCGTCCCCTCCTCCCCCCAGGGCCCTCAGGGAGGCTCTGAGCTACCCTCTGCCATGAAGAGACTGTTTCTCCACACTCTTTTGTCTTCCTTTCGTAGACGGTGGTGCGGGGCAGCTCAGTGCCCACGGAGGGCTACATCTCAGGGCTGCTCAACGACATCCAGAAGTTGTCGGCTATCAGCTCCAATACCCTGCGCGGACGCAGCCCCACTAGCCGGCGGCGGGCACAGTCGCTAGGACTGCTGGGGGATGAGCAATGGGCCGCTGACCCGGATATGTACCTTCAGAGTCCTCAGTCTGAGCGCACTGATCCCCATGGCCTCTACCTCAGCTGCAATGGGGGCACACCAGCAGGTCACAGGCAGATGCCGTGGCCGGAGCCACAGAGCCCACAGGCGTTGCCCAATGGGCTGGCTGCCAAGGCACAGTCCTTGGGCCCTGCTGAGTTCCAGGGTGCCTCGCAGCGCTGCCTGCAGCTGGGTGCCTGCCTACCGAGTTCCCCACCTGGCACCTCACCCCCTATGGCCACAGGGAGGCGTGGGGTGAAGGCTGCCAAGCACAGCTCAGAGGAGGTGCGGCCACAGTCCTGCCTGGTGGGCTCAGCCACTGGCAGGCCAGGTGGAGAAGGGAGCCCTAGCTCTAAGAACCAGGAAAGCAGTCTCAAGCACCGGCTCTTCCGAAGCATGTTCCTGTCCACTCCCGCCACAGGCTCTGCAAGCAGCAGCAAGCCGGTCCCTCTGCCACAGAACAAGGTATATCACCTGGGTCTTCCTCCCGGGGTCATTCGAAGGAGGACAAGTAAGCACACCTAGGTGACATCTGCAGGGCAGTAAGTACTACAGATGCCAAGCCTGCCTGGCCCTCCCTACTTACTGGGTCAGGACAAGAACGTGGGAAATCAAACTGACCAGCTAACCAGTGTGGTCTCGGCTAATGGCCTGAATTCACCATCCGAGTCTATGTCTTCCAAAGGCTTGGCACATGTGAGCCGCAGGCTGTAAGCCGAGTTGTTTCAGGTGAAGGGCAAACCTCTGTGGCTGACAGACCTGTTCTCTAAGGCCTGGCAGTCCACCGGGTGGCCCCTCCTTTGAAAGCACCTTTAACAAGAAGCTCAGGGCAGAACCTCAAGAGCCAGGCAGGGATGTGCACCCTGGCCTGGAGAGGGAAGGGTCTCTCCACCTTCCCCTTTTGGGGGTAGTACTTCTGGAGAACGCTACTTTTTTGAGGACTGCAGGGGGTTCTGGATATAGCTGCCTAGAGTGACCACCCCTTCCTCCTTTCCCCGTTCTCCCATCGTTACTTCTTCTTCAGTGTGTTACTAGAAGAGAAGCATCAGGTTCTCAGAGAAGCATCAGTTTCCAGTTTCACGTCTGCCCCTCCTTAGCTTCTCAATGTCCCTGGAGGGGCACAACTTGCCAGAGAGTGTGTATTATGAGAATCCAGGAGACTGACTTTGCCCTAGAACTTGGAGAACCCCGGACAGGGCACTTCTTTCCTGAGACAAAGGAAAAGAGGGGAGGGCGTCTCGGTGATGGCGTGCCTAGGCAGGCAGACTAGTGCGTTTCTGCTTCATGCCTGCCTCTCTGCAGTGACCGTAGCACTCTTTCCCATCCGGCAGGTGATGACCCTCTCAGAGTGAGCTCCCACTAGGATCTCCAGTGAGGCAGAGAAGCAAGCAGGGCAGGTACTCGCTCAGAGTTGGCATTCTGTCTCGGGCCTTCCAGGCTCCCCAATCTTGTGTACAGAGCTTTGTCATCATGGTGAACAATTATCATCTAACTCTTGAAAGACAGGTCGAGCAGGAGGGTTTTAAGCCATCCCTAAGAAACAGCCGCTGATAGCAAACAGAGAGGGCTTTGAGAACAAGCTGGACCCTCTGCTGTGGTGATGCTGATAGTGGTCTAGCCCGAACTAGAGGGTAGCCTGAACTGACAAGTGCTTCAGGCCACTGCCAGCTGAGGCACCGGGGAAGCTTCATGGCTTCGTGCACTCCTGCCCTCCGCGTGTCTGTGAGCTTAGGAGTCTCTGGAAGGCTGTGAACTTGGGAGACATCCTCCACTAAACTAAGGTGCGGCAGGGCAAGGCATAGCACTAGGGAAGTGAGGGTCAGCTGACCCTCCGTGCCTCCTTGGGTAGGCTGCAAGGGTCTGGTGGAAAGGGGTGCTAACACTGAGCTTGGCACAGCCTTCATCTGTTTGAACTGCCAGTCACCACACTGTCCGTCCCCACTCACTACCGAGAACCCCCGTGGACCACTATGTGTGCCAGGCCACACCCACAGTGGAAGCAGCTCATGGTTGGCCTAGGCTCAGAGACTTTGGCATGCTGCCAAATTCAGAGTAGTTTCCGTTGAGGCATCTCGGCACTCTCCAGATAAGTGTTCTCTCGCTGGGGCTCCTAAAGGCACGACCATCTTCCTTCAACCCATCACTGGGTGGCTGCCAGACCCCCTGCAGGGCCTATGCTGGGGAGTCAGTCCCCAAAGCCTGGAAGTGGAAACCTAGATTTGGGGTGCCCGAGCAAGCAGCCCAAAGTAACGATTCCAGGAGATTCTCTTCAGTGAGTCAGAGCTGTGGCCACGTGCAAAACTAGTGACTGTTGAGGCATCTGTCTCTGTGACACCCTAAGCAGCCCTCTGTGGAGCCCCTAGAGGGTCCCTCTCCACATGTTTAAAAACCAAGATCCTGGAAGGGGTGGTGAGGGGTGGGCTCCTTTTCCTCTGGTCTGGCAGGAAGGCTTGAGCTCAGAGACTGTCCTTCCTTTGCCTCACCCCCCACTGAGGCTGAAACTAGCTCCCCACTTCCTTCTCCAAGGGTTCCTTAGTCAAGGGCCTCTTGGTGGGTTTAACCTCCTTGATATAGCCCAGCCATGGCTTCTTCCCTGTCTTGGTTCTGTGATCCAGTCACAGCTACCCACTGCCCCCTTTCAAGGCATTTTCCACTTACATCAGGGGCCTCAGACCCAACTTCTCAGAGAAATCTGTCTCACAACGACCTCCCTGAGGCCTGTCTAGGAAGAAATACCCGGCTTGAGGCCACCCCAGGACTGACTGTCTCTGTCTTCCCTGGAGCAGTAGAGAGTGTACGAAGAGATGCTCTTGTGCCTGTCACCTGGGAGCATGGGGGTCGGGGGATGTATCTGTTAGTTTGGTTAGACTTGGCTTAATATTCTTCCTCAATTTAATTAATTTAGAAGCCCCTGCTAGTGTCCAGGCCACAGTAGCCAACCCCGCCTCCAGGAAGCTTGTGTCTAACGTTCCCTGACCTTCCTTGTCTTTGCAGCTCAACTCCGCTTTCCGACCACCGCAGAAAGATTCCTCCTCAAACTTGGTGGCCAAGGCCCAGTCCTTGCCCTCGGACCAGCCTATGGGGACCTTCAGCCCCCTGACCACCTCGGATACCAGCAGCCCCCAGAAGTCCCTCCGCACAGTCCCAGCCGCTGGCCCACTTCCAGGCCGGTCTTCTCCAGCAGGCTCCCCCCGCACGCGGCATGCTCAGATCAGCACCAGCAACCTATACCTGCCCCAGGACCCCACCGTGGCCAAGGGGGCCCTGGCCGGCGAGGACACGGGCATTGTGACACATGAGCAGTTCAAGGCTGCACTCAGGATGGTGGTGGACCAGGGTGACCCCCGGCTGCTGCTGGACAGCTATGTGAAGATTGGGGAGGGCTCCACGGGCATTGTGTGTCTGGCCCGGGAGAAGCATTCGGGTCGCCAGGTGGCCGTTAAGATGATGGACCTCAGAAAGCAGCAACGCAGGGAGCTGCTCTTTAACGAGGTGGGGACCAGGTGGAGTGGCCGCAGGGCACCTGGGAGCCGCGGGCGGGGTGGCGGGGTGGCCTGACCATGGGGCGCTGTGCTAGGCACTCAGGCCTTTCTGTACCCTCAGGTGGTGATCATGCGTGACTACCAGCACCTCAACGTGGTGGAGATGTACAAGAGTTACTTGGTAGGCGAGGAGCTGTGGGTGCTGATGGAGTTCCTGCAGGGCGGGGCCCTCACAGACATCATCTCCCAAGTCAGGTAGGCAGTTGAAAGGGCTGGACTGGGGGATGACCACCCCACTGCTGCCTTGGCATGGCAACCAGCTGCTTCTGGCCCATAAGGCTAGCCATCTTGGACTCTTGCCTATTTGGGGGGTATCCGAGACTCGGTGATCTTAGGAAAAAAATGGTTACAGCCTGCTGAAGTCCGCTGCCTGGGAGTTGTTGGCCCCTTTGCCTGGGACTCCTTTCTTCTCAGCCCAGCCACCCTGATAATCCACATCTCCCATGGGGGGCCTGTCTCCTGTCCAGGCTGAATGAAGAGCAGATTGCAACCGTGTGTGAGGCTGTGCTTCAGGCCTTGGCTTACCTGCACGCCCAGGGTGTCATCCACCGAGACATCAAGAGTGATTCCATCCTGCTGACCCTCGACGGCAGGGTAGGTCCTCCCTCTCCATGGTTCAGCTGACCTCCATCCTCTCTAGCACCCCCTCTTCCTGATCTCTACCCACTTCCTTTTCAACTCCCAGGTAAAGCTCTCAGACTTTGGATTCTGTGCTCAGATCAGCAAAGATGTCCCCAAGAGAAAGTCCCTGGTAGGAACCCCATACTGGATGGCTCCTGAAGTGATCTCCAGATCTCTGTATGCTACCGAGGTAACTGTTCCCCCCCGACACATACACACACCTCCAGGCCTCCCTGGAGAAGATTAGGAACATGTAACTCCTCCATCTTGTCCCTGTTAAGTGGTCCCAGCACCAACAACCCTAGTTCTGAGGTTCCTCATTTAATCAGTATCCTTTTTGAGATAGGGTCTCTCCACATAGCCTTGGATTTCCTGGGACTCACTTTGTAGACCAGACTGGCCTTGAACTCATAGAGTTCATACACCTCCCCCTGCCTTCCAAATGCTGGGCTTAAAGGCTCTCACCACCACAGCCAGTCTTTCCTGGACTTCACTGTCAAGAGCAGGCCCTGCCACACACTGTTCTCTTCAGCTCAAGGGCACAGTGGCATATAGCCAGCGTTCTCCATGAGGGATGGCTTCTATGGTCACTGGGCACTCATATAGAAAGGAACTGACCACAGGGCAGCTGACCAGGGGTTGAAGGAAGCAGACTCACTAGGGAGACAAGGTGCTCCTTCAACACACCGACACCAAGAGCCAGACCCCAGCAGCAGAGTCGGGGCTCTTCTTCTGCAGGTGGATATCTGGTCTCTGGGCATCATGGTGATTGAGATGGTGGACGGAGAGCCTCCCTACTTCAGCGACTCCCCAGTACAAGCCATGAAGAGGCTCCGGGACAGCCCCCCACCCAAGTTAAAGAACTCTTACAAGGTCAGTTATCATATAAGGTGTGAGCCCCCTACCCCAACCTCATCCCCTCAAGCCCTTTGCTCCTGAGATAAAGGGATGGGCACACAGGCTCCAGGAAAACAGAAGGATACAAGCTTTCGGTCCTTTTCCACATCAAAAACTGGCTACAAAACTGGCTACAAAGTCACGTTGACTACAAACTCCCATGTTCACTCCAACCAGTTCCCACCTGTAGCCATGGCAGGAGAATCACTTCTCGGCAGGCTCTGGACAGGAGCCTGGCCCATTCCTATGAGGAGAAAGAGTGAGGACCCCAGGATTCCCTGCTGTTTGTCTCCCACAATACAAATCCTTCCACCTTTCTCTCAGGGGTTCCAAACCAACACAGTGCCGTCACATAAATGAGCCTGTCCTGTTGTATGACACATCCTGACCATAGCTGAGCTACAGCTTCCCCCCTAGAACCAGTATATATACTTGTAATTAACTCTCTCCTGCCAAATCCATCCCCTGCTAACAGACTGGCACAGGTCGGCTGAGTGGTACTGCCACCTGGTGGCCAAAGCAAAAAAACTGTGCCAGAGGCTTGAAGTACAGTCTCTAAATGGCTCCAAGACAGCTTGGTCCATGAAGATGGCATACCCTGCTAAGCCCTAGAGGAGCAGGGCCAGAAGAGCGCCCACCAGCGAATTACCCCAAGGAGGCAGCCTTCCGTAGCATCCTGAGGCAGCCTCATCGATCTGGAACTGGATCGCTGATGCCAGTTCCATGCCCCTTTCACAGAGCCACAGAACCTGAGTGCCAAGAGCCCCCAGAAGCAGGCAGGGGTAATGGGCTGTGTATGGAACCCAGCTCCCCAGAGTTCCAGACATCCTCATTCCATTGCTCCGCAGCCCTCATGTCAGGTGAATTGGCCTCCTTTCCCTACCTCATAATCCAACAGTGAGCCCCCACCCAGGAACCAGGAAGTAAGAAACCAGAGAAAATGAGGTATCAGAGTGGGAGCCCCCCTCCCCCGGCAGTCAGGCTGCAGGGACACAACTATGAGCCATGACTCCCTCTCACCGCTCTGCTTCACAGGTCTCCCCAGTGCTGCGAGACTTCCTGGAGCGGATGCTGGTACGGGAACCCCAAGAGAGAGCCACGGCCCAGGAGCTCCTGGATCACCCCTTTCTGCTGCAGACAGGGCTGCCCGAGTGCCTGGTGCCTCTGATACAGCTCTATCGCAAGCAGACCTCCACCTGCTGAGTTCACACCCAGGGTGCACCTGCCGCCTGTGCCCACAGGCCAAGGACGCTGGGCAGCCAGTCCGCTGGCAGGGCCTTCCTGCCTTGTTCTCTCAGTATTCTCTCCAAAGATTGAATGTGAAGCCCCACCCCTTCCCTCTTTCCCTTCTGCCCACTGGGCCAGGCCGGACCTGCCCCCCTCAATCTCACTCCCCAGAGTCCCAGTTGCCTTTGGGATGACAGTGACCCCCTTTTGCAGGTTTGGCCCTTTGCTATTTGCACAGGGATGTTTCTAAGAAACACGGAGAGTGGTGCTCCTGGCCACCGGTCAGCAAAGCTGACAGGCCGCTGCAGATTTTAAAAAGCAGTGTCCACTAGTGTCCCGGGCCACCGCATGGGTGTGTGCCCCATCTTCACACGGACACTTGCTATTCTCAGTTACAGCTTCAAACCCTGGAGTCCCAGAGGGCCACAGGGAAGAATTTTATTACCTGAGTCCTTCTTCCAACCTGGGCCTGACTTCTGGAAGCCCTACTTGCCCCTGTTTCCGTCTGTCCCCTGGCACAGCCTCTCCTCAGAAGGCCTCCACAGAACTGTGAATTGCCTGTGTGTAGGCCATGGGAGTAGCAAGGGGATCTTCTGAGAGAGAGTGTGCTGCTGATGGTAAAAGTGGCTCCATTTTTTCAGGATGGAGAGAACATATTCTCATTCTCTCTCTCTTTCCCGTGTGTGTGTGTGTGTGTGTGTGTGTGTGTGTGTGTGTGTGTGTGTATAAAGTCCCCCAAAGGCCCAGGCCTTTCCAGTTACCACAGAGAGCTTCAGAAGAGCGGCACCCCCACCCCAGTCTTCTTTTCTACCAAGCTCTACTTTGAAGGAACCTGCTTTGGGGCCTGGCTTTCTGCCTCTCAAGTCTCATGTTATTACCTGAACAGTGAAGGGGTGTGTATGTCAAGTCTAAACACATGCTGGGGTGCCCTGAAGTTTCTGAGTTTCTCCCATACTGAGATAGGAATTACTTCACCTGCCAGCAACTTCTCAGTAGCCAGATCATCAGGGACCCTCTTTGGAACCCTGGGCTGGGACAGAAAGGTGAACCACCTCCTGCGGAGGAGGGGAAGAGGCTCATGTCAAGGAATGGGTACCTCCATGTGTGAACCAGCTGCCCCTGCAGATGCTTACCTGCCCCCTTGTCCTCCCTCCCTTCCCACCTTCCTGGCTGTTGTGAGACAGGGAATGCCAAGGAAGAACTCCACTGTCTGGACCACATCCAGATAATATTTTTAGATCCCTCTGCTCCCTGGTGACCTGCATTAGGGCAAAGAAATCGCAAGGTCTTTTTTTAAGGGTCAGAGTTTTAAAAACAAAAGCATCTTCCCTAGAAATTTTTGTGAATTGTTTGCAACTTGTGCCTGTTTTAAATTAAACTGAATGTTCGAACCTCTGGGTTTGCCATTCTCTGGGACTGGAGCCAGGCTTTCTCGGAGCTGGATGCCCTTGGAATGGGTGCCTGGTGGGCTCCTTCGTGGTCACTTGAGTCCACAGAACACCCAGCGTCTCTGGTGACTTGTACACCTAGAATGTGGGCAGAGGAGGGAGGAAACAGGAAGTGAAAGGCCCTAGGAACAAAAGTGAAGGTGTAAGGAGGCTCTGGCCAGGGCTGAACCTTTCAACTTTGGCTTCTCCCCTTAACTGGTTCTCAGGCTGCCCATGCAAAGTTCCCTGAAACTTCTATCTGGGAGAAAGCAGACCTGTTCATCTCTTAAAACTGAAGGAATAATTTCAAAATTTCAAAAGAGCAGGCAAGTAGCCAGAAAAAAAGAAACTTTGGTTTCAGACCTGGGCTTGGGAGGTAGGTAAAATAACCTTTTGTTTTGTTTTGTTTTGTTTGGGTTTTTTTTTTTTTGAAACAAGGTTTCTCTGTAGCTTTGGAGCTTGTCCTGGAACTAGCCCTTTAGCCCAGGCTGGCCTCGAACTCACACAGATCCGCCTGCCTCTGCTTCCCGAGTGCTGGGAGTAAAATTACCTTTTAACTTCTAGCTCTGGCAGTAATTCCAACTTTCCCTTTCTGAGCTCTACACCCAATGCCACTGCTCACGGAAGCCACTTAACTGGAACGAGGAGCCATACTCGGGCCCCAGCCCGAGCCCCAGCCCGAGTCCCAGCCCCACCAGTTCAGCAAGAAGCAGTTCCTGCAGCTCTCAATCTCCAGGCTCTAGCTGTAGAATGGCCAGGGTCGGGGCTGATGACGAAGGTAGGAACCACCTCCAAATCAAACGTGTGCTTCCATCTTTTCAAAGGAAGCCAAGAGGCAGGAGTGAGCAGGAAGGCAAAGAGAGGCTGGTTCTCCAAATGGAATACCACTGGGTTTATTAGCTGCTCTTCCTCCCACTAGTCCTTTCCATAGTCATGTGCCAATGCCCTTCAGCCTTCCCCACCAACCAGTACTGAGTGCCAGTGGCCAGGGAGTCTCTTCGTAACAAGGACAAT
This sequence comes from Microtus oregoni, assembly GCF_018167655.1. Taxonomy (NCBI): domain Eukaryota; kingdom Metazoa; phylum Chordata; class Mammalia; order Rodentia; family Cricetidae; genus Microtus; species Microtus oregoni. Next base: position 19,984,290 of record NW_024543090.1, read on the forward strand.
AACACGAAAAGCAGAATACACAGCAAAGTCTTTTCTACAGCAGGAGGGGACAAGGGGGGGGGTGACTTGAGCCTCAGTGTGCTGAGACCTGACAGAGGAAGTCTGGGGGGAGTGAAGTGTGCCAGAGTTCTCCATGGAGCCTGTACAGGCGGCAAGTCCCACAACTCAGTTCAGACGGGCAAGTCAGCTGCAGTGTTCCAAAAACATTTTCAACCACCGGGCTTCCAGGCACTCCAGAGACCACAGAGGGGAGCGGTTATTTACCCAACAGGGATGTGCTAAGGTGACATTCCCCGAGAATACCACATCAGCGGTACCGAAAAGATGACACCCCGGCACACAACGTGCGAGCCAAACTTCATGGTGCTTGAAGCCAAAATATTTGTATTCTTACGCCATTAAAAATGTCCTTAAAATTAAACACAGCTGAAAGTGGAATGTGAGCAAGGAAGGCTCAGAGAGAAAGCAGTGTTCGCTTGGAGTGTCCCTGCCCTGACCTCTGGCTTTTCAGACACGGTGGAAGTGTTCATCAGCCACTCGGGAGACTGAGGAGAGGCAGGTGTGTGTGCTTGGGGGGCGGTGAGGGGCTGTCGTGTGTGTGTGTGTGTGTGTGTGTGTGTGTGTGTTGGAGTGGCAGATCCATCCCCACAGAAGGGAAAGCAGATGTCATAAGAAAACAACGCACACGGTCAGGTCAAGGCTCAGGAGCCATAGGGGATGGTAGCTCCAGCTATTCTAAAGATAGCAGGAGCTCTCTCAACAGTAGCCTTAGCTTGGAAAATGGCTTGGGGTTCTTGGTGAGGTTCTGGGCACTCCTTACACCCAATGCTGACTTTCCTTGTACACTGTTCCTCACTTCATTGAAGTGACTTCAAGTATCCGGATTTACTATTTTACAAGAGGAACACGCTTCGTGGGTAACATGCACACGGAGGGAAAAGCTACACATCGTTGATCTCCCTCAAAAGCCAAGTCTGAGTTCCCTGGTGGCAGCGAGGAGAGCGCAGAGGTACCACCAGGGGGCAGCAAGGATCACCGTCCGAAGTGTGGGTTGGCGCGCGGCCTCGGATGCTAGCGAGGCAAGGAACTGGGGAGGTGTCTGGCTCTGTAAAAGCTGACTTCCTACCCCTAAACCGCCGGCCCGGCTTCTCAGCACCAGCGGTCTCTCCCTGAGCAGCTCCCTCGGAGTTACTGGTGCGAAACCCTCCCACAAAGACAACAGATCAACGCCTTAAAAAGCCTTTATCGCAGGCAGGTGAGGGGCTGCATGCTCACTCTTCCGGGTTCACAAACAGAAACCCGAGGTACAGTCATGGCCAGAAAACTTTCACTGCCTTGAAGCAGGAGTTTTCGCCACACCCTGCTGGTACAGATCTCCCACAAGGAGCTAACACTGACATTGGGTCGTAGAGCAGGCGACCTGTCAAACCCCTCTCTTTGCCGCCTGTCGAGGAGGCGGCACAGAGTTGGCGGGCAGGGGTAGAGAGGGAGAGGACAAAAGACTTGGTGGGGAGGGGGCCTAACTACCTCTCCACAGTTGCTTCTGACTCACTAATCTGCCCAGTAATAAAAGCTGGAAGCTGGGCTGGGCCTGCATCCCACGCGGTGGGGCACAGGCAGGGGTCCTTGGTCTCCGTCTAGCATCCATCATCTGCCCTGCCTTCCATTAACAGCCCAGCAAGAAGCAGGAGACGTTTAGCAGCCCCCTCCTAGGCTCTCTTCGAGTTTGATGTAATTTAGATCCGGACCTGCGGTTCGTGTGGGCTCCCGACTCCCGCGCGCCGCCGCTTAACGTTGCAAACACTCCAGTCAATTATCCCCCTCGCGGAGGTGCTATTTAAAGAGACATTGTCAGGTTCTTAAGCCTCGGATCAGACCTGCTGCTTTCCGCCTCATACACAAAGGCTCAAAACACGAGTTCTTTTGAGGGTTGGAAGAAATACAATTAAGCAAAGCCTTCCTAACTGTTCCACCCTCCTGGAGCACCCACGTGCAGAATGGGGGAGCTGGGAGGAGGAGGTGGGATGCTAAGTCCTTTCCATTTCAGGCCTCTGGGACTAAGTGGAAATGTAAGGAAAGCTGGACCGCCATGAGTGAAGCACTGAACCTCAAAAATGAAATTCGAATGCAGTCATGCAGAGGGGTCAGGCTGGCCCAGGAGCCAAGAGTCATCAGGGGCTTGGAGGAGCAATGACCCTGTAATATAAATGAACCCTGGGTCTGACTGAGACAGTCAGAGAAAGCTTAGTCCCCAGAAGAGACAACCGGTGAACAAAATGGTACCAAGCCCCCAAAACATCCTCGTTGCCTTGGAGGAGGAGTTTCTACCTCAGAAAACCTTAGCCCCTGGATTCCTTCACAATCAGCCGTCTGATCCAAAAAGTGGGACCACTTCAAGCCTTGCTTCCTCTGACACTTACAGCGAAGGGAAACTTTGGTAGTTTATCCAACTATTCCGGTCAGCATCAGTAGACACCGCCTCCTGGGCCTTTGTTCTCCAAAGCCACCTCTATTGCTGCCGGGCTACCAAGGTGACGGGGAAAGTTAGAAATAAGCAGGGGATTTTACAGGACCAGAAGCAGTACCTAGGCGGCTGAGCCTCGGGGTCCACGTTTCTGGCTAGAAAGCTGAAGCCTGCAGAATAAGCCTTTCGCGCCTCTTTTTTCCCCAGGACAAGAGTCAGGCTGTAGGAAGGTTGAGAGTTCTACACAAGAAATACACAGAGCACAAAAGGGTGAGATCTCTGTCTTAAATCTGGTGGAGGACTGGGGGAGGTCTCCCTTTAGCAGTGAGGGGACAAGGCTGAGGGAGGGCAAATCGCAGGGAAAGGGACAGACTTGGAGGAATGGGACATCTCAGTGACCAGAGACAAGAGGGTGGACTTTGCAGGGCTCGACCTTCATGCCCCTTACCGCTGAGCCTGCAATACCACAGCCTCTGTGCCCTCCTGCCAAGGCTTTGGCCCGGGCACTGAGAAAGGCTGAGCATTGGTCTCTAATTCCGGGCCACTCTCGGGCCCTGAAGCCTCCCCGACCAGGCTGGGGATGTCTGGGGCTGTGGAACGTCGCCTCAAACCCAGGCGGCCAGAGCCTGGGCCACCCTCGGGATGAGGACTGAGGCCAATAGGGGCTTGCACTAAGGTTGGGGGCGCTCCCTTCAGCACCTCCTGTGAGCGCCACCGCCCACTCCCCGAAGACTGGGGTGAGTTTGGTCGGGCCATCAGAGCTCCTGCCCGAAGGCGTGCTGTCTCCTCCTCCGTCATGGTACCCAGCGCTAGGCTCATGCTCCGGCCCAGCTCTGGCCTCTCGCTGCCTTGTGCCCTGTGTCGGCCGGAGCCCTTGCCTGCAGAGGCAAGCTCACCTCCGTGGCCGTGGCCGTGGCCATGACCGTGGCCGTGGCCGCCGGCAGCTCGCGCAAACCGCGCCAAGAGGGGTCGCGGTAGACGACGGGGGCTGGGCCGTCGACGCTCTGGGCTGGGCGCCGGGGCAGTACGACCTGGGGGACTGTCGGAGTTGGAGCCCCGGGCCGCTGCCGCTGCGGCTGCCCGACCCCAAGGCCCGGTGAGGGCTTGCACACAGGTCCCGTGACCGCGGGAGGCGGCCAGCTGCAGCGCTGTGAGGCCAGCACGGTTGGTGCGGTCAAGGCGCAAGCCCAGGCGGCGGAAAGAGCGCACCAGGAACTCCAGCACCGCCCCGTGGCCGCACGCCGCCGCCCACATCACCGGGCTGTTGCCCGCCGAGTCCGCTGCCTCCGGATCGCCGCTGAACTGCACCAGCAGCTGCACAGCGTCCAGGTGGCCTCGCTCGCAGGCCAGGCTGAGTGCAGTGCGGCCGCGCTCGTCCCGCAGGTTCACGGCCGCACCCTGCTCCAGCAGCAGGCGCACGAAGCGCGAGCGCATGGCGGGGTCCGGCAGCCCCACCGCCACCATGAGCGGCGTACGGCCCTGCTCGGCGCGGCAGTCGATGATGCTGCGGTCCAGCGCGTCCAGCACGAAACGGGCCAAGTGGACTTTGCCCGCCTGCATTGCCTCAAGGAAGGTGCGCGTACCCGCCCGGGGGCATAGGTCCTTGGGCTTGAGCATGGCTCCGGCGACCGTGCCCGGGAAGTTCGACAGCTCCGCACGGGGGCGCCCCTGTTCCCTCACCCCCACGGGGCCGGAGCCCCGGCCCGGACACCCGTACCGCTCTTTCCGCGCGTAGGTGGAAGCAGCCGGGGGTCCTGAGATTCCCTTTCCGGTATCCCTGATGCTCCCGCTGCCTCGCAGCTCCCGGTTCGTCTTGCGCTCCTCCCTGGGCCTCCCGCCTGGAGGTGTGGGCTGCTTGCTACTCCCAGCTCCTGTTCAAGCTCGACCTCCTCAACTCTCGGTCCGTTTTCCCCGTGTCCGACGCCCCTCGGTCCCTCGTGGCGACTTGGAGCAGCGCCACTCACCCGCACCCCGGGCAGCCCCGGCTCCCCTGCTGAGCGCGTAGCTCCCGCCTAGCGCGCCTGCCTCCAGCCTCGGCGGGGAGCGCCGCTCCTCAAGCTCTCGGAGCCTCTTCCCGCCTCCTCCCCTCTTGCGGGGGCCGGGACGCTTGCTTTCTTACTTGGGGGTCTCAGAGGCTCGTGAGGTGCCCGACGCCTAGATACCTGGCTTTATAGCTTCGGGGGTCTCCATGGCAATGGCTGCCCAGGAAGCGGGATCCGCTGTCAGGACAGGGACGGACAGGGCGAAGGAGACCGCCCCTGACCCCCACCCCTTTGTGGGCTACGAAGTTGGGGAGCGGCTCCTCCTCCGCGCTCCCCTGGGAATGCGGCGGCGGTTGCGGGGCGGGGGCGGAGGCTGCTCGCCGGGGGCCACATGCACCCGGCGGGGCCAATCCTAAAATCGCAGTCTTCTTTCCCCGCCCCCCGCCTCCGCCTGAGTCGGTACCCTCCGCTGCTTAGAAACTGGCGGGAGCTCCTGCCATCGGTTCTAGGTTAAAGGGATTGGGACCCCCATGAGGATAGAACTGGACAATACAAGAGCTTGACTGGGGGTGTGGGAGGCAGCAAGAGACAGAGGAGTAAGTTGGGACACGAAGCATTTGTGCTTCGGACTGAGGGCGCTCAGTCTGGCTGTTAACTGCCATCCAAAGTGCAGCGAATCAGTCACACACAATTGTGCCTCCCGCACACGCTCACTCAGAGCAGGGCGGGGGTGCGTTCTCCAATCTCAGACGTCTCCAAACCTGACAGCGCTCCCGCATGCCAGTTCCACGGTCTCTGTGGAGCAGGCTGACTAGACGCTGGCCGCTGTGACCCAGGGCAGGTGCCTTAGGAAGGACCTGAGAGTGTGCAGGCATCAGGACTATCCGGGCACTACCTCCCAGTCCCCTCCAGGACAAGCTATGGTCCAGGAAAGGGCAAAAGACAAAAGCAAGAATTCCCCCACAGGGCTGGTTCTCTTGAATGTAAAATCATCTCTAGGCCACAGAACTCTAGGCCTGACCCCTAAAGAAAGGGGGTAAGCCTGAGTTCCATTTTCAACCAACAGTATAAAGCCACTGGATAGCCTCTTCCTTTGGTGAACCAGCTGTTTGGCTTTGGGCCGGACAGAGGGGAGTACTTAGATGAGATGTCTTACAATGAGTGCCTCATAACTTCCTAGGTCCAGAGGGCGTGAGGATAGCTGGAATGGAATTTAATTGCAGAGTAAGCGAAGGGCTAGGGATTTTTGCAGCTGGTAGAGTATTTGTCCAATATACACAAACTTATTGGCACTGCACCTGTAACCCCAGCACTTGAGAGGGAGAGGCAGGAGGAGCAGAAGTCCCAGATCATCCTCCGCTACATGAGACCCCGTCTTAAAAAAAAAAAAGAAAGAAAGAAAGAAAGAAAAGTGAACTACTGAATTAACTACTAAATTTATAGACGTCATAAACCCATTGTTGTGTTTCCAGCAACAGGATATACAGATGCACAAACTGGATTCTGAATGAATGAGATTCACATTCTCAGTCAGGAAGACAAACCCCAGGATATGACAAGGGGAGGGTGTTACCAAGGACTGACTACACCTGCCAAATACAAAACTCAGGCAGCCAGTGGAAGGAAGAGTGGGATGATGGGAGAGAGGGATCTGGGGTCTTCTGAAGACAGCAGCTAAGGTGGTTGGGCCTGCAAGGATGAGCGATGTTGGGCTACTAAGCAATAGGAAGATAGTCCAAACAGAGGGGTTACAGAGACAAGGGCACCAGACAGGAACAACTGCAGATAACAGTGTTGAGGGTTGTGTTCAGGGGTCCTATGCTGTAAGGGACAAGAGACTCAGTGAAGCACTGAGGGGTCCCCAGCTTGGGCAGGGCGGGAATATGCTTTGTAGGAGACTCCTGAGGCACAGGATTCTAAGGAGGACTCTTGCTTCTGGAGAAAGGATAGAAGCCCCCCACCCCGGGGAGCCCCTGTGCTTTCCAGAGCTCCCAACTCCAGGGATGCCCACCCTGGGCTAGATTGTAGAGCAGGGACTCACACTCTCCTTTGCCCTTTGTGGAGCATGTGCGAACTGCAAACCCTGTGAAATGAGCCCCCACGCACTTCTCGCACTTCTCGGCAGGAGAGCTAGGTCTCAGCCTGTGGCGTTTACTAGCAGTGTGTCGCACCGGGCCTGCAGATCCTCATCTGTAAGAGGGAGTGAAGACTGAGAGCTCAGCCCGCTCCACTCAAGGCCCAGGAGCCAGTGTTCCAGACAGCATCGGTAGAGGGTAGTCCGCCACACCTACGACCAGGTGGAGCCAGAAAGGGAACAGGGACCTCCTCCCTCTTTACCCAGCAGAAGGAAGGCTTTTTAATCCCTTTTGGACTCAGTTTCCTCTGTCTGTGTCATGGAAGAAAACACTTTCTTCCCTTCTGTCTGCCTCCGGGATCAGGAGAAAGATTAGACTATGAACCACTAGGAGGAGAAAAGCAGCAAAAACCCAGATGAGGGCATTGGCCAAGTCTTTCCTCCCAGTGGACTTCTGTCGCCTGTGGCGGGGAGGTGGGGGGTAGGGGGAGATAGTTGATCTAGTCCCCTCAGAGCCTCGCTCTGACTGTGCTGACTTCCCAGTGAGCAGCCATCCCCGGCCTCAGGCCCCACAGCCCCTGCTCTGACTTTCTTCCCTAGGCTCACTGTGTTCTGAACAGAACAGCCACCGCAAAGCTGAGACTTCATTGGAGCACAGAGGCACCGACAGCCGGAATTAGAAGCTGTCGCTTAGGGAGCTGAAGGCTGACAGGAGAAGGAGCGGCGCTGGCAGGGGGCAGGCAGGCACTTCACATTCCTCCCCTCCCACCTGCCCAGCTTCTCCCCCTGCAGGCCCCAGGCTGGCAAAAGGGCTTCCTCCCAGAGGTGCCTCAGACTGCAAGTCTGTCTGTCTGTAACTGCCCCTCCCCGCCCCCTCCTTTCCCCCTCAAGTGTCAGCAGCCCCCTCACCCTGTCACATTGCACTAGCTAGCTCCTCGGGGTTGAGCCTAGTGGCACGTGCCTGGGAGCTGCAGAGAGCTGGGGGGTGGTAGGGGGTGTGAGTCAGCAGAGGATCTGGTACTGAGTCAGCCATGGGACTGCTAAGGGGTGAGGACCCTTCTCCATGCAAAAGGCAAAAGGAAATCATGATGAAGAGGGAACCTGGCCCTGGCCCTGTGACACAACAGGCATGCAACCCAGGTGGCTTTCACCTGCCCATCACCCAGTGCCCAAGGTAGAGCATCAACTCTTCCTCTGCACATTCCCCCGTGGCCAGAGAATAACTTCTCCCCAGGTCCTAGAGACAACCCGGGGGGAAAGCAGCCCTTTTGGCATCAGACTGAAAACAGGCAAGTGTGCATCCAGACTGCTTAAGAAGTCATTCAGAGGACGCTTCAGAAGGCAGGAATGTACCCCCTTCCCATTCCTGGGCTGCTCAGTTCAACCCTGGCCTGGCAAGAGGAACCTGTGGTTTCATGGGTATTGACTGTGGCTGTTGCCCAGTGGGCTATGCTGGCTGTGATGGATACCCATGGACCTGGCACGCTGAGGTCCCCTCAGTCTGGATCCTCACCCCCACAGAGTTCTAACCCCAGGAGGTAGACGGAAAGGGGTTAAAAATAAGACTTCTGGCAGGGGGCTAAGGTCAGGGCATGGCTCTGGGGTGTAGATGCCACCCTGGTGGTATCCAATGTGGCTACGACAGGGAGGCTGGCCGGCAAACGCCAGGCTTTAGCAGTATAAATGAACACGCTTTAACTTTGCCCTGTAGTCAGGGACTGGTAGGGACCCCTGAGGTCAGGCCCTGAGAGGGACGGGGGAGGGTGTCCCTGTTCATTTTCCAAAGGCACAGGTGCCCACAGTTAATGACATCTGTTGTAACTCGGATAAGAAAACAACCTCTTCCCAGAATCACCCCACCCTACCAGTCCCATCTGGGATTTGGGATGGAGCTGTAGGTGTCGTGAATGGTGGCCACAAGCCCTGCCTTCAGCAAGAGCTGGAGTCAAGCACAGTAACAGCAGATCCCCCCACTGTGAGCATGTGTTCACTCTTCTTAAAGAGGCCCAGACAGCCTAATGGTTTGGGGTTACGAAGAGGGTGGGGTGCACTTTTGCACTGGTGTCTTCTGCTCTGGCCCTGAGAGACAAGGAAGGGCCGCATCTGTGTGAGAGCAGAGAAGGGGAAATGACATCATCCCCCAATGGTTCTGGCAGCAGGGCCAGCAGATAGGGAAGCAACTCCTGTTTAAAGCCAGAGGCAAGGCCATTTTACAGGGCCCTAGAAGGCTCCCGAGGGACCCACCCCCACCCCCTTTCAGGCAGCTTCATTTCAAAGGCCCTGCCGACTTTTCCTAAAGGAGAACAGAGGCCAGCCTAAGGCAGGAAATTCAGGTCAGGGGCCTTTGGTAGGCAGAGGAAGGAGAAAAATAAATAAACCACATCAATCCAGGAAAGGAAATGATGATGAACCCCTCAAACAACCCACCTGATAGGGACGGGGTGCTGGATTGGAAGTGCCAGACCGAGACCCAGAAAAAAGGGTGGACCTAGGATCAGAGGTGGGGGAGAGAGCACCCGAGAAGCTAGAGTCTCCATCACTCCAGTGTTTGAGCAGCTGAGGAGCCACCTGTCATAGGCAGGAGGTGCGGGCAGGGGCTTTTGCCTTTTGCCGCCACCCTGGAAGTAGCCACCTCCAGAGAGCTTCGAGGCAGCGCCAGGCTCGGCCTTAAGGAGCTGGCAACACTCTGCTCTCAAGGCAGGCCTGAGATGTGGCCTAGAAGCCTGTGCAGGGTGTTACGTCAAGGCAGGAGGCTTGGATTGGATTCTGCTGGAGCCAAAGGTCCAAGAGTAAAGATTCCTGGGAGTAAAACCACGCCTCCAGGAAAGGAAAATGAGCTCCTGGTGGGGAAGTGATTGGCGGCACACTCGGAAAGGCAGAGGGGAGACCAGATCCAAATTTTTCTCTCTTGGCCCAGGCTTCTTGGCCTTCAATGGGTACATAGCACTATGGGTGGGATGGACAGAAGAAGCCACCTTAGGAAAAGACTTGGCTTCCAAGTGGGCTCTTTGTCCTGGTGGTCTGTTCTTCCTGCCTTCATCTGGATGAGAAGGGGGCTACAGCATCCAAGGGAGCCACAGGCTCCCATGGCCCCCAAGTATTAATTAGGGTCCTTTTCTTCAAGGGAATAGAACCATGTTTCAGAGAAGGGTGTGGATATCCTTGCTAAAATGTCTGAGTGAGGTGGTGGCATCAGAGGCGGCTCTCCTGGGTGTCTGCTTTGTTCGTGAGTGGTTCCTGTGGACACAACTCCTTGGAGGCCTCACAGGCCCTCTCAGGCTGGTCCTCTGTTTCAGAGGGGAAGCAGGCCTTGAAGCAGGCCCTCACTGATTCCTTTACTTCAGTCTCCAGGCCCTTCATCCTGGCCTCGTACTCGGCCAGCGCCTTCTCCTGGAACTGAAGAAACAGTAGGGGCCACTACTTAGTCAGGAAGGGGTCCTGCCCACCCCACCCCCAACCCTATGGAGTACTAAGATACTTAGTCTACTCAGAGCTCCTGAGAGACTGGAGCAGATGGGAGTAGGGAAGCCCATCAGAAAACCTCCCAGGAGAAAGATCAAGCAAAGAAACCCATACAGATATCTCATTTGAAAGGGCCCCGGGACACCATGAGAACCTGCCTGTGACCCACTGGTCAGATGTGACGGTCCCCTTCCCTCACCTCCTGCCCAGAGCCACTGGGGTTGGGCCCCATCCTACCCTAGAGCTCATTGGGTTCCACTGGGGCCAGGACAGGGATCCTTCTCACCTGCTTTTCCAGCTCCCGGATCTTCTCCAGGCAGGCCGTCTGCTTCCCTTCCAGCTTTTCCTGGTGCCGCTCCAGGGTCTCTGTCATCTGGGTAGGGGTTAAAGGCTAGGTTGGAAGCCAGTTCTAATCTCAGCTAGCCAGCAGTGAGACTCGGGACAAATTCCTTAACCTCTGGGCAGGGTTTTTTTTTTTTTTTTGTTTTTTTTTTTTTGCAATTTGTAAAATGAGGTAATAGTATTTGGCTCCAGGGACTGTGAAGGATCACAAGGTCAAGCCACAGGAGGTACAAGCCTGCTCCTGTGGTCAGCGATGCCCTGGGAAGGAGCATGAGGTCCTTTCTAACAGAGCTGTCCTTCCTCTTTCCATTCCACAGCACCTCAGGAAGCCTTCCTCACCCACCCCATCCAATCTCATGCTTCCATGACTGGCTAACTCATGTTTTCCAGACAGTTCACTTCAGACTGGCACCCCAGCCTGTATATACAGGCCAGGACCTCAAAGGACTTCCTCCCATTCCTAGCTGTATGGACGCTTCTGGACAACAAGCCATAGGGCTCCAAGGAAGGACACCCACATAGCCACACACACCTATGCGGAGAGTATCTGGGAAGGATACAGCCCTACATACCTGCTTGATAGTCTGTACCACTTCCTGGATGTGGGAGCTGTTAATCTCTCTCTTGAGCCTGTTGATATAATTGGAGTTTTATATAGTGACCCTCCTGGGGGGAGGGGCAGAGTCCTAAGGGTTCGACAAATAAGAACTCGATTCTTGAAGGAGCAACAAGCAGAGAGACTAGCATGGAAGATGGAGGGGGTGGTACTGGGACCCCTGGGGCCTACCTACTTCCTCCCTAAAACACACTGACTTAAAGGCCTCCAGAGTGCACACAGGTCAGGAGCACAGACGCCTAAGTGGACAGGCTGCTGTCCCCAGGTGTCATCTCCCCTCTTTGCCCACGGTTTCCCTTCCATTGCTCTCTCAGCTTAAGTAGCGTTGGCATCTGTGTTTTGCTCAAGGGAGACTCAGAGATACAGCAGGGGGACCCACCAACTTGTTAAGGGCCAAGAGAGAGGCAGATCTGTGGGAAGCAAGTTAGGATCCCTTGTAGGGAGACCCCCTTCCAGCTGGAGGAGGATCTGCTCAGCTGGGCCTCTCCTTCAGGGTTTACCTCTCTTGCGCCACCTTGTCTGTGGTGACTTTGGTCATGGCCTGGATCCGTTCCAGCCTCTTGGCCTCCAGTCTTTTCTTCATCTCTTTGGTGTCACTGCAGGGAGACAGAGAGAAGGAGATATTCTGTGAGCTGCAGCCTTTGCCAGGAGGGAGGAACAGGCGGACATTGGAGGCAGTCTCACAGTTCTGAGGTCTCCTTGAAGGTCTTGAGTTCAGCAGCCTGTTTCTCTCTGGCCAGCTCCATCATCTTGGCGATTTGCTGCGAAGGAGGAAGAACGGGTTTAGTGAGAAGCCTTTGACAGTGCAGAAGGGGTGGGGTCGGTTGCTTCTGCCGCCACCACGGCCCACACCTCGGTCACGTGCTGCTCCTTGCGCTTGAGGACAGAGCGGTACTGCTCCTCGCCCTGCTGCTGCAGCTCCTGCTCCAGCCTGTCCTTCAGTTCCTGCACGCGCGGGTCCGCAGCCTCGGGAAGCTCGCTAGGCGCCACCACGACAGTCTCCTCACAAGGCTGGTTCCTGTGAAAAACACGTGGGAACAGGCCCTGAGCTAGGAGCCAATACTCGGGGGGGGGGGGGGGGCGGGGCGGGGTTAGAACACTGTTGAATCCTTTACCTCTTCTTGCGGGAACCCTTCCCCGGGCGGATCTTGCAGGCAGCTCCTGGAGCACCGAGTTCTGTCAGCTGTGCGGTGCCACGCTGCAGCAGCTCCTCCCAGCGCCGGGCTCCACGCCGCTCCAACTCTCGAAGCTCCTTTTCATGTCTCCGCTGCAACTTCACCACGCCCTTTAGTTCCTGCAGCTCCTCCAAGCTGGCTGTCTGTGGCTCTGAAAAGTACATAGCTATGGTGTCAAGCTGCCCAGAGCTTCCTCCCTGCCCTGCTGCCCCACCTGCAAGGTTCCAGGCCCACCTCCCAGATCCTATCCCAAGATCACAGAGCTCAGCAGGCCTTACCTGCCACTTCTTTGGTAACTTCCTCCTTGGCCTTGGCCCCAGGTGCTGAAAGAGTGCAGGACCGGACTGTCAGGTGCCTTGGATAAGGCACCTCCGTTTGGTTCCTGCAGGGTTGCAGTTTGCGCCCTCTGCAACTACCCCTTTCTAGTGCTGAGGCTCCAGACCTGGATCTTACCTCCCCAGATGAAAACGTTAGTCCCTGGGGGACTATGAGTGCGGTGGGAGAGGTGGAGAGCGATCCACCAGGCAGGTGGACCTGGAACTACCTACCTGTCGACCCGTTGCCTGCCGGGACTGAAGCCCCATTGGACTGTCTGGCAACAGGAATCACGGATGAGAAGGGCTTCTGGGTGAAGACAGCCTGTCAGAAAGGCGACTCTAACACCCCTCTCTCTGAGCAGGGGACGCTGCCCCTCCCCACGCATCCCTCAGCTCTGTGGAGGGCTTTCGTGGGAGGACAGCCTGTTAGAAAGGCGGCTCTAACACCCCTCTTCCTGAGCAGGGGAAGCTGCCCCTCCCCACTCACCCCTCCCCACTCATTCCACAGCTCCGTGGAGGCTTTTGGCAGTAGTCTAGGTAACACAGACCTCAGGCAGACTTCCTGTCACCTCCTTGAGCTTCATAGACTTCTTATCATGGGCATTGAAGTACTTGATGGGGTTGGCGAGAGCCACAGTCAGATCTGGGAAGCACAGGACATGACCAGCCTGGTACATATGAAGCTGGACCTGGAAAGATCCGCCTACCACGCTTTTTTTTTTTTTGAAAATGTACACTTTTTTATTTATTTATTTATTTATTTATTTATTAAAGATTTCTGCCTCCTCCCCGCCACCGCCTCCCATTTCCCTCCCCCTCCCCCATCAAGTCCCCCTCCCTCATCAGCTCAAAGAGCAATCAGGGTTCCCTGACTAGGTCTAGTAAGGTGAGCATCCAAACTGCCTAGGCTCCCCCAAAGCCAGTACGTGCAGTAGGATCAAAAACCCATTGCCATTGTTCTTGAGTTCTCAGTAGTCCTCATTGTCCACTATGTTCAGCAAGTCCGGTTTTATCCCATGCTTTTTCAGACCCAGGCCAGCTGGCCTTGGTGAGTTCCCGATAGAACATCCCCATTGTCTCAGTGTGCCTACCACGCTTTCTTGTTCCCCGTGAGATACTGGCTTAATAAAGGGAGAGCGAATGGACTGTGTGGGGCCCCTGGAATGCCACAGGTCTCCTACCTGCCCACGTGTCGGGCACATAGTCCTTCATCTCCAGGAAGACAAAGAGGGCAGGCATGGTAAGAGGCATGTTGCTCTCACTGCGCAGGCACAAGTGGTGGTATCCTATTGAACAGGACGAGGGGGATGGCAGCCATAAGTCTGCCCAGGACTGTACACAAACAGCACTTAGGATGTCTGGCTTTAGAGTCAAACGCCAGGGTTCTAAGCCTAAGGCGATGCTTCCCTACGGTGTGACTTTGGGCAGGTTAAGCTAACTCTCTGGGTTCTCATCCATCTGCCTCGTGTGTTTATTATGAGAATGTGTTGTAAGCTCCTCACACGTTTTTATTAATGTATTTACTGTGTGTGTGCGCATGCAAGCACAGGCGCGTGCAGAGGTCAGAGGACAGCTTGTGGGAACTGGCTCTCTCCTTTCACCGTGTGGGGCCCAGGGTCAAACTCAGATCATCAGGCTTAGCAGCAAGTGCCTCTACCCGCTGAGCCACCTCCTCAGCTCCTCTCACACTTTCTAAGTGCCCGTGGATGCCAGCTGCTCAGGAATCTGTAACAGTGGCTCCAAAAAAGCTTGGGCATTCTGTTAGGTGGGCAGAGTTCCCATGGGTCAGGTTCCTGGAGAAAGCATTCCTGTCCCACTCCTTAGACAAGATGGTGAGGCCACAGAGACCTTGCCTGAAGCCCCCCGGCCCCAACCTCTAAACAGGATACTGGTCTCGTCTCAGAGTCTCGGCAGGTCGTTAAGAGGTCCATTCCTTACCAGAACGCAAGGCATTGATAGGGATGATTCGGTGTCCAAGAAATCTGTTCCCTTCTTCCATCACAGCTATCCTAAGGGAGGCCAGTTCAGGCAGCAAGATCTAGAGGTAATTTATGACAGGAGAGGCTGAGGAGTGGACACAGGGGAGCCTAGCTTCCCTTCGCTGCTGTCTCCAGAAGTCTCTGTGCCAGGATGAGAACCTGGCAGCTTTACCAGAACGGTGAGGATAGGCAGAAGCCATGCCCTATGGCACATACAGGCATCTTACAGTTTGTGCCAGGCTCACACAGGGAAAAGGGCTCGATATGCAGCTCAGGACAGTGAGCCCCATGCAAATAGCCCTTGGCAGCTTTGCCAACCAGTGTCCAAGCAGACAAAAGAACCTCACCATCCCCTTACACTGGGTAGGGAGTTCATGTTTCCATCCCTAATCCTAATGAGTACACACTCTCCCCCCAGCAGACATGAGGCCTCGTGCACACACACACACACACACACACACACACACACACACACACACCCCTAATGAACTTGAGTTTGGGACATCTGAAAGTCAGAAAGCCATAGAGGGACAGAGAGAGGAAATGCTGAGTCAGGAGCCCCTCTCCCGTTGTTTCCTCTTATCTGTAAGCAAAGGACGAGAACTAGGGACAAGCTCCAGTGCCAACCCCCTCCCCAGCACCTTCTCAAAGACAAAGGGCTCCTCTTTCCAGACAGGATTGATGGAGTTAGTAGTAGGTGACAGCTTGGTGCGATAGCGCCTCTTGGGGTCCCCTGGGAGGCCAAATATTTCCACTTCCACATAGGTGCGAACACTGCGCTCTGAAAGGAACTGCCCAGAGATCACCTAAGGGTGAGGACCCAGGGGAGGCCAGCATTAGGTACCCCGCTTAGATTGGTTCCTAATACAAAGACAGGCCTTTGTCTCCGTAGGACTAAGTACCTATTGTGGGTATTAAGAAAGTCCCCTTTCCTCCAAAGCTACAGAGAAACCCTGTCTCGAAAAAAACTAAAAAAAAAAAAAAAAAGAAAGTCCCCTTTCAGCCCTGGCCATCAAATAGAAGCTGTGTGACTCAAGACTGACAGCCAAGCTTTAAGGACCTGGGTGCTTCTGGCACTCAGGGGAGAGGTGGGCCACCTCAGACAAGAAGGGAGCAACGGAACATTTTCCCCCTGGTTTGGAGCCTGGGCTCCTGCTGCCCAGCATGGACCAGTCCCTCTCCCCTCCCCCACTGGAGCCTCAGCCCTTCCCTTGGTTTCCATGGGGACCAAGAGGCAGACTCCAGTGTTGAGGAGGAGGCAGTTTCCAAGGCAACTTGCTACTGCACGAACTGGCTGGGGCTGAAGTCTTCAGGATATCAGGGAAGGGGGTTGGGGCAGAGGGGTGGGCTTCTAGGCTTTCCTTCTCCAGAGCCCAGCCCTCCCAGCCGCTGGTCAGCCCTGGGCCTTGCCGTAATGGAAAGGGTGGTGGCTACCACCACATCAATGCGGTCCACCGAGAAGGGGTTGAACTGCTTGTCCAGCCTGCGCATGAACTCATGCTTCAGGAGGTATCCACTCTGCCCGTTGAACTCAAACAGTGCCATGTTCTGCTGCATTGGCAGGTCTGGGGGTATGAGAGGGCACAGTGAGGAGGGTGGAGCCTGGATCCACTCTCAGGCTCTTTCCAATGCTTTCAAGCCTTGCTTGCCTTGGGAATGGGGACATTTGGGTAGATCACGAGGGTGAGACTTTCTCATGTCCCATCCCAGGTCCTTGGGGGTATCTAGCCTCTCAGGAAGGGAGTCCTCAGCCTAGAGTCAGCAAGGAGCAATGCCATCACTGGGCTACAAACTTGCAGTGGACCTGGGATAGCTGGCACAGGTGTTTCCAGAAACACAGCCAAACAGAGCAGCTAGGACCCATGCCAGCCTTGGTGGCTTGTGTATGTTCTGATAGATGAACAGCTGGCCAGGCATGAGGAAATGCTCCACTCCCCAAAATGCTCTCATACTGCAGCGAGCTCCCAGAGCCTACCCAGACACCATACCCAGTATGCGGCAAAGATTCCCCAGGGAAGGGATAAAGATGGGCTAGGCAGGGCCTGGGGAGGGTTCTCTGAGTCTAGGAGGGCTCTTACCCATTGTTTGGAAATTGAGGGCAACCATCTGGCACCCAGCATTCCAGAACATCTGGGGCATGTAGTTGGAAGAGTCCATGCGTGTGCCCTTGGGGTACACTCGGCTCATCTGGCGTTTATTGTAGCTGTTGCTGAGTATAGGATCTGGCCAAGGCCACTTGCACCAGCAGGACCCCAGGCCCGCCCCGCAAGCCCCATCCCACCAGGGACCTCCGCTGGTGAAGCCTCAAGGATACTCCACAAACTGCATCGAGGCCTTGGAGAGCAGCTCATAGGCCTTGAGCTCCGTGAAGGAAGAGATGACATAACTTCTGTTTTTCTCTATTCCACGGAGGAGGGGAGGTCCACATTAGGCTGTTCTCTCTCTCTCTCTCTCTCTCTCTCTCTCTCTCTCTCTCTCTCTCCTCCCCCACCCTCTCTGGACAGGGTTTCTCTATGTAGAGTCAGTCCCACCTGTTCTGAAACTCAGTATGTAGTTTCTGATTCAGAGATCCACCTGCCTCTGTCTCCCCAGTGCTAGGATTAAAGGTGTGCTCTCCCAGGAACTCTTACCTCCAGTACTGGGGCTCCTAGACTTGGGGCAGCATTTGGTATAAGTTAGGCCTGGGAACTGCAAAACTTTAGAAAACTCCAGAAGCTCCAGATAGGCCTGGCTAAGGTGGCCTGTCATAACGACCTGCCTGTCACTGACACACTCCAGAACATTCTATCTGCTGCCAAGTTCTTCAGTCCGATGCTGGGAGCCATTGCCACTTAAACAAGCCCTTTGTCTGACTCCTCCACTGAGTATTTATAGACAAGGACCTTAGTGCAAGGAGGGGGCAGGTCCCCCTTCCTTTCCTCCCACTCACCAAGCCACTCTTGAATGAGGGAAGCCCTTGCCTGATCCCAGCCTGCTCTCTCTCCCCCATTTCCCTGCACTAACATACGTACGTGAAGAGAACTCAAAGGAGATGAACTTGGTGGGCTGGATGTAATTGACCAGGCTGGACATTTCCTCATAAGCTGTCACCTCCAAGCCTGCTGTGCCCTAGAGATCAAGCAGGGGCGTGACTCTGAGTGGTGGCACCCAGACTGCAGTCCATGCCCACTGGAGAGCATCACAGTGCAGATTGCGGCAGAGTGACTGTCCCCACACACCTCATCCGACTGCATCTTCTTTATCTCTTCTTCGTCCAGGCTTCCTGACTCTTCCTCTTCCTCCTCATCCACCTCCTCCTCTGCCTCAGTCCGGTCCTCACCGGTCCACACTGCCACACACAGTTCTGTTAGCGCTGACTCTCCCCAAACCCCACCCCACCCTTGTAGCTCACGCACCTGTGTCGTCCTCTATGGGGACACTAGACGGGCTGTTGCCCTCAGCCTCCCCACTAGGCTTCTGCTCATCAGGGGAGCTGGGGGATGCTGGACCAGAAAACTGGTTCTTCTTATTCTTAATGAGAATCTTGCCCCGGAGGTCCTCAGGGCTGGGCAGAGGGATGCCAGGTTTCAGCTGTGGAAAGGGGAAAGGGTGGGCACCATTGCCTCTTTTGTGGTGTGTGCTCGCTACTCCAAACTGTGTCCCTCTGGTGTGAACCTGTCTGCTGGCTCACTTCCTACCATTCTCGGGTCATGATTTCCCACTTGACCAAAATGACCCGTTCCTTGGCAGTCATGTCTCTTTTACCCGTTCCTTCTGACTAGAATGTGCTTTCCCCATGCTCACTGAGCCTTTGTCAGCTTCCAGATTTCGCCTTAACCATCACATCCCTCCAGGAAGTCTTCCCTGATGCCCTAACTCTGGAGCACAGTTTCCCATAGTAACCGCTGGCTGTAATTGGCCTGGATGCTGTCCATCTCCTCGTGAAAGAGGGTCAGAAACCTGGGCAGCGACGGAAGAGTTCGGCTTTGTTTTATTTTGTCTTGTTTGGTTTTTGTTTGTTTGTTTGTTTGTTTTAGGTAGGGTCTCACTATGCAGCTCCAAATGGCATGAAACTTGAGATTTTCCTGCCTCGGGCACTTCTTCTTGATAAATGCCAGCACTAGGAGACACTTAATTCTAGCATACTCTCTGACACATGGTAGGTGACAGAAGCCCAGACTCACAATCCAACCAAAGAAATTCAAGTGTCTCTCCCCTCCTGACCCGGTTCCACCTTTCCCCAGGTTCAGATGCCCCCCTCTCAAGACTGCACTCACAGGAAATTTTTCCAGGGGTTCCGTGAGTAGGGTGTCTCCAAACATGGTCCTGCAGTACTCTGCCATCTTAGCCTGTTGGCGGGGTCTGGTAGCAGTGAGCAAAAGTAAAGGCAGGGGTTAGTTGCTTAGCGCCAATTCTCTTGCCCATCATTTGTGCCCTGATGGCTCAGATCAGGGGCCCAGGAAGCAGGGGAGGGAGGGACACAGGAAGGAGAAGCTGAAGTCCTAAAGGAGGCTGTATTGAGACTTGTGCAAGAGGCTGCGGTGCAGATGGAGAATGAGGCTGACGTGGCCTGGGTACTCACGAGTCCACGTGGTTTTCAAATGACAAGATGACAGGATAGGGGGAGGTCTTAAAGGCACTCTCTGCGATGGCTTCGATTGCTTCCTGGGGGGAAAAGAAACTCTGTAAAAAGGGTCTCCCCTCCCTGTGCTGCCCCTCCCCATAGTGCCTCCCTCAGTTTCAGCAAAGGCATGAAACTAGGAAGCCACTGTAGCCTCAAAGCAGCTTGAGGCCTTCCAGAGAGAGTCCCTGCCCTCGGCTTCACTCCCCTAACTTCAGAAGGCTTCTCCTCGGCCCCTTCCACTGCAATCACTCTCCATATCCCAAGACTCACCTTGAACAAGATATCTGTGGTCATGGTAAAGCCATGGGTGATGATAGGCTCCTCGTCAGGGGGCTTTCCCTTCCAACAGTCTAATTCTACACAGCGGCAGCCAGACAGCAGCACCTGGCGGTACATCTCAGCCGAGGAGAGGCCTGAAAACTGGCCAGCTGAGCGGGTGGAGAGAAGGCGCGAGGATGTCACTCCCAGCCAGGCTAGTCCCCTCACAACCTCACAGTCTGTCCCGCGAGCAAGCATCTGTGGAGAATCCAGAGGCTAGGACCCACCTGTCAGGTAGGTGTTGTGGGAGGAGTTGATAAAGTAGTGATTCAGGGGCTGTGTCATGTCCTGGTGGAGCAGCAGTGCATTGTGGTCCAGCATACTGTTCTCTGGGCCACAGAGAAACCAGACCATGCCCTCTGGCGACAGCTGGCCTGTGAGACAGTGGACAGCAAGCAGTCACGGCTGCAGCTCGACTCCCAGGGCGGGATGAGACTACAGGAAGTAGGGGTTCCTCAGTCCTCACCCCTCTGCACATTGATGCCGCTGGGCTCGTACTTGTCGATGAGGGCCTGCACCTGCTCAGGCCGGGCCGGTGGGAAGAGCAAGGAGTTGAGGCGAGAGTCTCGCTGCTTCTGGTTGATGAATTTGGTCAGGTGCTCCTTGGTCATGTAGGGTTTAGCTTTAGCGTGGCTGCAGGCCGGGAGAGGGGCACAGATGTTGTCTTTGGACCTAGAGGTTCTTCTTTTGGAAGGGAGGAACTGCCTTCCTTAACACCGCTCCATGCCCAGCCTAAGAAACTCACTAAGAAGTGAAGATCTCGTCAATTTCTGGCCGAGGACAGAGACTCATGAGGAAGCTCTTGTATACAGACTCTGGGAAGTCCTCAGGATTGATAGCGTCATTCTGGAAGAACCATCACCTTGTTATCCTTTATCTCAGCTGCTCAGAGCTAAGACTCACCACAACCTACCCCCAGCTCTGGGAAAGGTGGCCTGGTCAGAGAGAGTCCTCAAGGTACACAGGCAGCAATCGCAAGGGCACACACATCTCAAGGGGCTTCCCGTCTGGCGCCAGTACCAGCTAGCTGGCTTGCTTTGGCGATGACTTTGGATAGTGGCTAGCTAGTTCTGTAGCTGGAACAGGATTGGAAGGAAGCGTGAACTAAAGAGGATAAAATGTCCTAAGCAAAGGATGCGCTGCCTTCCTGTCCAAGTACCAGGCTTTCTTTTCTTTTTCCCTTCCTAAGTGAAGGACAAATTATCTGAAGAAACTGTTTGGACATAAACAAATATGTACCTGATAGCAGAGCCCTGAAATATGAGAAGAAAAACCTGACAGAGCTGGAGGGAGAAATAAAACAATTCAACAGTAGCAGAGTATTTGCCTAATATGCATGAGACCCAGCACACACACACACACACACACCACATACATACACATATAAATATATACATAAGCACACACACCACACACATACACATATACATACACACCACACATATATACACACACCACCCACATACACACATATGCATACACACAAATGCACACACACCACACATACACACACACCACACATACATAAACCACGCACACACAAACAAACAAAACACAAGTAATTGGGAAAACCAAGAGACACACACAGAGTGATAAAAATTGACTTCTTCAAAATTTAAAATATGTACACTTATAAGGATTTCATCAAGAAACTGAAGGCTAGCCTGAGGTAAGAAAGGAAAGAGGGGAGGGAGATTGGGAGGAAAAGAGAGAAGGACAGATAATCCACAGAATGAGATAAAATATTTACAAACCGATTGTCTGTTAAGTGACAATTCAACAACCAGAGGACAACCCAAAGGGTGAGGGGATGGCTTGACTGTTCAAGTACCTGCTGAGCTAGCATGGGGACCTGACTCAGATGCCCAGCGGCACGTAAACACTGGTCTCGGAACTGTGTGGTCTGTAGCCCCAGGGCTGAGAATGGGCAGATCCCTGAAGCTGATGGCCAGCCAGTCAAACATAAGTTCCAGGGCCAATGAATGCCTTTCAAAGAATAAGATGGAAATTGGAGAGGCAGCTAAGTGGTTAAGAGCCAATAGCGACCTTCCCGAGGACCTGAGTTCGATTCTAGGTACCCACATCAGATGGCTCACAGCTGCCTGAAATTGCAACTCTACAGGGCTCTCGTGCCTCTGACCTCTGAGGGCAGCTGCACTCCCGGGCACATATCCTCACACAGACATATACACACAATTTGAAAAATGAATAAAACTTTAAAAAGTAAGATGGCCGGGCGGTGGTGGCGCACGCCTTTAATCCCAGCACTTGGGAGGCAGAGGCAGGCAGATCTCTGTGAGTTCGAGGCCAGCCTGGTCTACAAGAGCTAGTTCTAGGACAGGAACCAAAAAGCTACGGAGAAACCCTGTCTCAAAAATTAAAAAAAAATAAATAAAATAAATAAATAAATAAAAATAAAAAGTAAGATGGAGAGTGATCGAGGACACCTGACATCGACCTCAACCTCCACACATGTACAAACTCACGCACATACACACATGCATACACCATAAACACACTTGCATACAAAAATTTAAATTACAGGTAGACAACAAATTTAAAATGATGTGTCTGCAAAGGAGATGTAGAAACAATCAAAACGGCCTGGCGGTGGTGGCGCACGCCTTTAATCCCAGCATTTGGGAGGCAGAGGCAGGCGGATCTCTGTGAGTTCGAGGCCAGCCTGGTCTACAAAGGGAGTTCCAGGACAGGCTCCAAAGCTACAGAGAAACCCTGTCTCGAACTGTCTCGAAAAAAAAAAAAAAACAATCAAAACGTACACAAAAAGATGTTCACACATCGCTGGTTATTAAGTAAATACAAATTAAAATCACAATGAGATACCATGTCTTTCCCATTAGGATAGCATAAACAAGAGGCGGACAGTAGCGGTGTTGGTGGGCTGCGGGGAGATTGAAACCCTTATTCAATGCTGGTAAGAAAGTAAAATGGTGCAGCCACTCTAGATAAGTTTTTCAGTTCCTTAAAATGGTAAAGATATTCACCCTATAACAGAGCAATTTCACCTGAATGTGTGTATCCAAGAAGGCTGAAAGCAAAATCATGTCAAATTGCATAGAGAGGCATTATTTATAATAGCCCCAAAGTGGAGAGAAACCAAGTCTCTGTCAACATGGAATATAATACTACAATATAAAAAAAAAAAAAAGAAGCGCTGATGCTACCATGCGGACAGATCTTAAAAACACGGTGCGGAGTGGATAGAGGCCAATCAAAGATCAAAGATTGTATGAGTCCCCTGACATAAGATATCCAGAGACGGAAAATCTGCAGAAATAAAAAAAGGGAAGCAGGCGGATAGTGCACACAGACCCTGTGCTTTCCATTGTGTTTCTCCAGAAAACAAAATAAACCGCACTGGAAAATCAACATGAGCCTTGCCCAGGAGGTGAGGGTCTCCCGCAGCCCAGCTCCGCCTCCAAAGCTGTCAGTGGCCTCTATAAGGACACACAGGAAGCAGACCAAGAACACAGCTAGGATTGGGGGCTCAGGAAAGAAGATGGGTGGGTGTTACTAGATTCAGGCAAGCGGTTAAAAACTGTAAGAACCACCTCAGGAGTCCAGCCCACCTTCTCCTCTGCCTTAGCCTGGCCTCCGGGGTGACTGGCCACGTGTGGGGTCATCAGTGCTGTAGAAGCTGGACCTCTAAGGGAGTATTCCTCGTGTGGCTCATAAGGATAGATGGTTAGAGTCTCAGTTTCACTCATTTCTACTGCCCTAAATTCTTGCAGGGAGAAATGTTTCACGGGGTGAGGGTTGTAATTACACAAGGGCACTGGCCAAGGTGGACAAGGGCTTGAGGACTAACACCACTCCCAGAGCCAGGTTTGAACCTTGGCCATGGGCCGCATCTACCCAGAGAGCTCTGTTTTTGGTAAATCACATAAGACATCTCATGGGGTGACCCTGCTTCTGACTTGTAATTAAAAATTAATTGCTTAATTAAAAAGAAGTGGGAAATGTGTTTCTGAATTGAGCTGAAGTCTGTGCCCTGGCAGCTTCCTCCCTTGGCCCTGCTCCTCTCCCCCTGCAAAGCTGGTCCCTTCCTGGAACTGTCAGATCCCAAGGTCTGTCTCCTGTCCTTCTTGACCCCATCTCGCTCCCGGACGATGAGAGCATCCGACTCCCATTCCAAGGCTAGAAGACTTGCAGTGTCTGCTGCTGTCCCCAGCCCTGCCTCTAGCACTCCTGGAGGCGGGCCTTCCGTCTCTGAACCCAGCACCGCACCCACCTGCCCTGCTCCCACCTTTATGCCTAGTGTCAGCAGCCAGAGGTTCTGGGTTACTTGGCTTTGGGAGCTATTGTCGGACGGGATAGTGATGCCATGGGAGCTATCGACAGGATAGTGGTGCTCTCTCTATCCATCACTATCCCTGCCCATGTTGTTGTTGTTGTTGTTTTCTGGTGGGAGCGAGAATTAGGAGATTGACTGGGGGTGGAGAACTACTCACCTTGCCCTTTGCAAGGTGACAAGCACTGAGGGCAGCTTCAACGCGTTTGCGGTCAGCAGGAAACATCTGGAAAAAACTGAGGAGGCAAAGAAAAGTCCCAGGCAGCAGAGAAGTCTTGCCTAGGAAGGGAAGGCCTGGGGAGCTGGGCGGCAGCCAGCGGGGAAACGCAAGAGACTCACTTCTTCACGGGAATCTTTCCTTCCGGATTGAGCTGCATTTTAAGCTTCACCAGGCTGGAGGGAGAGACAGCAGTCCCTCAGGCGGGGGGGGGGGGGGGGGGGGGGGGGGGGGGGGGGGGGGGGGGCAAGCCAACCCCTTGAGCTCAGGCAGGTACTTACATTTTGTCCAGGAAAGTGCTGCGGGGAGCGTTGGCTGTCATCGGGTGTTTGGTGAGAGTCAGTATATCCTCGGCCCAGTCCTGCAGAACACACAGCCCAGAAGTCACACTCCTGAGCACAGGTGCCCCTGAGTCCCTCGGCCCAGGCCGGTGACTCTCACAGGAGAGCCAGGCTGTCCCGAGTGCCAACACTCTACCCATGTGTTGCCAGTGCACCTTGCCCACGTTCTCCTTGTAAGAGACAAAGTTGTGGAAGGTGAGGTCCACCATGTCAGGGCCCGACACCACCGTGAGGGCTTTCAGCAGGAAGTGGTTATCTGGGAAGTCCATGTTGAAGACCTCCCTGAGTTTCTGGCTCTGAGGAAAGCAAGGACACAGCAAGGGTCAGAGGTGAGCTCTCAGTCTTGCCCAACAGGTCTTTTCCTTTATCTCCTCATCTGCCACTTGAACTGCAGGCCACTGGGACAGAATGGCCGTGGAACCTAGGAACTGGGAACTATAGGCCTCAGTATCCCCCTGACCCTGACTCCAGCTACTGCCATGGGAAGGGGAGGCCCATAGGAAGAGATTGGCTAAGACAGTGGGACCTGGGAATTCTGGGAATTTTGTTTGAGGAAAGATTCTTAGCTCCCCAACTCAGGAAATCCTGCTTCCTACTGTTAATCGCTTCAATCTTCTTACCAGCTTTAGGAAAATGTAGGCAAAGCAGTTACCAAGCAGTGAGGAGCAATGAGTAGAAGAAACACTTCCCAGATAGCGTGGCATAGTTAGGGACAGGGATTGGCTCCTCCTCCATCCCTGCCATCTCCACTGTGCCCGCTTCTCATGCTCAGTCCCCAGGCAAGCTGAGCAGCAGCCACCGCACCGTTCTTCCTTGGCCTGAGCTAGAATCCTTGCTGCCCAGCAGCCCAGGACCCAGTCACCTGGTCCCACAGATGGGCACCCCACCCCCAGGAGAGACATATTCTTTGCTCTGTGCGACTGGTAGCAGCTTCTGGGCCTACTTACCTTCGGTATCTTGGCAAACTTGCCAAAGCGAGTGTCCCGGATGCTCGTGATATCTAGAAACTCCATCTCCTGGCAGCAGTTCCCAGCAAAGCAGGGTGGGGACACAGAAATCAAGTTGAGAATGAAGACCGGAGTGGCGAGAGCTTCTACACCCCTTCCGGGTCCTGGCTGCTGCCTTCTCTATATGCCAAGGCACCTCCAGAATATCTGGACCCTCCCCTCCCTTCCTGCTCTCTGCTTCTCTTCCTTTATGGGGATCTTCTACTCCTTGACCTAGTCCTTCTCTGGAATAAGAGCTGCAGCCTGCACCATCTTCCACCCTAGAATCCCCCAGGCCTTCTTCTGTTGTTCTGTGTGGCCGCTGAGCCTGTCCTCTGAGTGCTGGGCTCTGATATGACCTGGAACTACCCATACATCATTGTCTTTCAGCTCAGCAACCAGTCTTTCCCCACTCTCTCCAGGGCTAGTATACTAACTCAGAGCTGAGTAGGTCCCAGGCAGCCACGGACCCAGGTGGCTGCAGCTTCCCTCCCCTGCCCATGAGAGCCCCAGGAGCTTCTCTCCCAGGCCACTCTCTTCTCCCCTACATCCATGCCCTCCCCAATGCCACGAGGGGTCTAGCAGAGTTCCCTGGTTCAGTTAGAGCTGAGGGCCATGTTGGGTAGAATCTTACCTTACTCTGATATGTCCAGTATAAGTAATAGCCCTTGGGATCCACACGGAGGATAACTGGGGAGGCAATTGAAGTTTCCTATAGAGAGAAAGGTCAGCTCTTTGCTTGGAGATCTCAGGCCCAATTCCCTGGCCTAGGCCAAGGATGCAGACAGAGACCGTGTCCTTCCTAGGAACTTGAAGACATTTCCTGTCATTCTCTGAGCTAACAGTGTGTAGTGGGGAGGCCTTGAGGATGGGAGATAGAATAGGTGGAGGAGAGGTGGCACACTTTCTGGACCCCAGCAACACCTCTATCTCTCCGTGTTCTGGACTCCAGCAATGCGTCTGTCTCTCCGTGTTCTCAAGGGTCATGACTCCACCAAAGCTCTCCCTAAGATTCCTTGCTACTGTCCCAGAAAGCTTGGCCCAGTGGGAGCCAAGAACTTGAACTCCAGTATGCACAGCCAAGGCCCTGTACAATCCAGCAGCAGATCTGCTCCTCAGAAGCGCTTCCATCCAACTGTGTGCATGGCCTACCCCTCCCATCCAAAGAACCCAGAGAGACTCCAAGTCCCTTCCCACCTCCAAAGTGAAGTACTCAAAGTCTGAACTGTCTCCAAAGGCCAGCCCACACCTCGCTCCTTCAGAAAAGGCTTTTCCTGAAGTGTGTTGTTGTTCATATATGGAGTGTGTGGTCAGGAACTGGTTCCCAGGTGTAAAGTCACACCTGGGAAATCCCTATGAGCTCAAGGACCCTGGAGCAGTGAGCCTTGAACTTGGAGTTTGCAGAACAGGTACACGAATGAATGAGTGAGCTGGCCTTCTGAATTCCTACTCCCCTCAGAGTACATAGGCCACCTTCTATTTTATAGTCTTTGCCGACACAAACAAGGCATTACATCTGAAGATTCCAAGAATCCATGATTATTGCTGCTGATGCACCAGACCAAATATGGGGTCTGCCAAGAAAATGATACAAGAAAGGTCCCCACATTAGAGGTCGTTAGCGCATGGGGGAATTATTTTGTCAAATGGCTGATTTGGAAAAGCTGTACAGTGAGTTCTGGGTTCTTTCCTTCCCGTGGGAAGGTGAGCAGCACTCTCTGACCTGAAGACTCTTTCGTGTGGAATGGAGGAGACTGGGAAACCCAGCAGGTGCCAGATGGGTTGCCTCTGAGTGCCAGTTGTGGTCCTCTGGGGTGAGTGTTCATCCTCAGAACTTGCTGGGCAGCAAGCGGTGTATTTGCTAGACCCAAAGTGGACTCATGGGTGAGGGATGGGTGACGGGCCCAGTGCTTCACGGAGAAGAAACTGGTAATGGAACTGTGGGTGGTCCCCTGAACAGAGGCATTGTGAGATTTCAAACAAGTGAGCCCCAAGACAGATTTTCCAAAAATCATGGAAAAGATTACCAGAGGAAGAATAAGTCATTTTGTTTTTTAGATTGAACTTCTGGATGTTTATTGGAGGGACTTTGCATTTCATAATTTTTCTTTTTTTAAAATTGTTTTTATTGAGCTGTATATATTTCTCCACTCCCCTCGCTTCCTCTCCCCTCCTCTTCTACCCTCTCCCATGGTCCCCACACTCCCAATTGACTCAGGAGATCTTGTCTTTTGAAGAATAAGTTTTAAGGTCTGTCAGGCTTAGAGATTCCAGTCAGTTGTTGACAATGTGTATTCAAGAATGAACCCCCACATCTCCCTGTGTCCCACTTAGAAGGACCTATAAAAGAAAGAGCTGAGAACCCAACCATTGGCCTTCCTAGGGAGCTGAGAACCCCACCATTGGACTTCCTAGGGAGCTGAGAACCCAACCATTGGCCTTCCTAGGGAGCTGAGAACCCCACCATTGGCCTTCCTAGGGAGCTGAGAACCCCACCATCAGCTTTCCTGGGGAGGTGAGAACCTCACCATCAGCTTTCCTAGGGATCTGAGAACCCCACCATCAGCTCTTCCTAGGGAGCTGAGAACCCCACCATCAGCCTTGCTAGGGATCTGAGAACCCCACCATCAGCCTTCCTAGGGAGCTGAGAACCCCACCATCGGCCTTCCTAGGGAGCCTGCGGTTGTCCTCACCTAGTCCTGGAAGGAGGAGAGTAGAACACAATGCTGAACCAAGGTTGGAGTTTCACCTATCGTTTGTTTCTGGAACAGGACTGGGTTTTGTGGGGACTGTCGGACTATTGTCCAAGGCTGAAGGTCATGTCTGATAGCTTGCTGAGTTTCTTCCCATAGCTAGGAGAGGTTTTCCCTCTAAAAACCGTTTTGAAGGGGCCATGGGAGACTAAACAGAGTCAGGTGTGGTTGTATCCTTTACACTACAGTTATCAATCTAGTGGGCTATATATCCCTCTATATATCCTCTATATATCCCTCTATATATCCTCTATATATCCCTCTATATATCCGTCTATATATCCTCTATATATCCTCTATATATCCTCTATATATCCCTGTCATAAACTAACTTGGCTCAAAGTAACCCAAGAACAGAACCAGGCTCATGGGTCATGTGTCCTGAGACCAGGCTTGGGACATTCCTGCTCATGCAAGTCAGGATCCAGGGATCACACAGTGCTCTGGCTTGGGGAAAGAGAGAGAGAGAGAGAGAGAGAGAGAGAGAGAGAGAGAGAGAGAGAGCCACACAGCATTCCCTACCTCTAGCGACCCACTGGCCACACAGGTTATACACAATGCCTAGAGGAACTGAGAGTAGTCACTTCACTTTTCACTGTGAGTCACCTCTCTCCTTCCATAGGCTCCTAAGACATGCCCCATCACCTCCATGTCACCACCATGCTAGCTCCACGCCACACCAACCAAAACACTTCTAGGGAAACAGAAAGCATCTCACCCCAGGGCATCATCCCCACAGTTTGAGCAACCAGATGCCTTAACCTAGCATGGCCCCAAAGGCTCTAAACTCATATTCCCCTTATTGCAACAGAGGAACCAGATGAGCAGGGAGCTGAAGTAATACTTGTAGGTGACCTCCCAAATGCCATGTGCTGTTGGAAACCCCAAGCTTTCCTAAGGCTAGTCTAGAGCCCTCTTAAGGGGGCCTAGCCTCCCTGAAGGACAGTCTTTCTTTCTTTCTTTCTTTCTTTCTTTCTTTTTTTCTTTCTTTATTTGTAGATCATGAGAGGCTGTGGTTAGTGGCAGCGTTTTCAGGGCCCAGAAGGACCAGAGGCCATTTAGGAAGGAGCAGGCTCAGTGGACTGGGGTACAATGCCGTCTCCCCCTTCCCTGTAGACAATTTACAGGTAGTAGCAAGTAGAAGGCTGAGTTGAGCCACCAAGGGGAAGCAGAAGTCAGTAGCTTCCTTTCCATGCTCCAGAACCTTTAGCCCCAAGTTTCCAACTGGGTCCGCAGCCCTTTTGTGACTGCCCCCCATAGTAACAGCTTCCCTGGGACAAGACACATCTTATTCTGCAGACTGGGGTGGTCAAGCTGGTTATGGGCCTTCTGCCAGAGCAAACTTGGGGTGTCTGGGCTGGGAAGAGGGCCCAGCTGACCTCTTTTCTTGCCCTTGCAAGGCTCGGTGTTTGTGTGTGTGTGTGTGTGTGTGTGTGTGTGTGTGTGTGTGTGTGTGTATGTATTTCCCTGCCAACACTGAAATTACTAGAAACAAACCTTCAGGGATTTGAAAAAGGGCAGATCAAGTCCAAAGAGATTACCTTTTCTGCTCCTGTGCCCCCGCCCCCCAAACACACACAGACACAGGCGCACACACACACACATGAACACACACACAGGCACACAGTCTATCTCCTCATTCCCAGACACACAGGCTCCCCAGCAGCAGTCAAGGACACCACCCTCACCCCAGACTTGTTTATCTAGGCTGTTGTGCCAGCTGCCTGGCCAAGCCACACAGGCGCCTGGATGCTGGGAGAGAGACATAAACCAAGCTACCCGTCCTGCAAAGCACCCAAGCTACCCAGCACCCACCACCCCCAGGGCTCATCCCTACTCACGTCGTCCCATTTGATGAAGCGTTCCCCTTGGCTTAGATACGCCTTCACGGTAGGGGGTAACAGGACAGGGTTGAGCAGTGACATGATGTCCAGTGTCCCTCTTTGGAGAGGTTGGGCAAATACCAGCAGACAGGAGGGGAGGAAGGAGGGTGAACAGGAGGGGAAGCTAGACTGGGCTCACATGGCACCCGCCCGGCACTGGTCCGGAAGTCAGCATGCTCTTATAGCCTGCAGGGTGGCAGTGGCTGGATGCGGGACTCAGAGCCTCAGGCAGGGATCTGGTCGATCTGCCTTGTAAATGAGCCTCCTCCTCTGTCTGAAATAGGGGGCTGCTATAGCTTCTTCTGCCCAGGGGGCTGGGCTCCTCTCCTGGGAGTCCCTCCCCACCCTCTGCCTCCGCACTTCCTGTTCTGGGCTTCCTTAGCTGGGCTGCTGTGAACTGAGGGGCAGGTCATGCGGTCTAGAAGTTCTGGGGCCAGGGCCTCTGCTACAAGGAGAGTCTCTCAGATTTGACCCAAAACGGTTGGGAGAGAGTGATGCGAGGCGTTGGACAGTAGGAGATGCCGTTCTAGAGCCTTGGAATGAGGTGGAACACAGAGCGGTCTCTAGGAAGAGGGTCCTCCACAGAGCAGGGCGGGAGCACACTGGAGGTGGGAGTCACGGATGGGCCAAGGCCCAGCTGGCATCGAGGGTTTTGAATAAGCAAAGTTACCCGAGCACCCAGCTCCTCTTTCTCAACGCTTCCTCCCAATGAAAATGAGGGTCAGGTGAAGCAATATGCCCCTCACCCACGACGGCTCTCTGGGCCTTTGAGCCTCTCAGAGAAGGCCTAAAGCCTTCATTGCCTACACAGCCTGGAGAAGCCCTTTGCCACCAGCCTGCCTCGAGTGCTCTGTCCCACACACAGGAACTTTGGGGGCCAGAGGTTCTGGAAGGCAGGAGCAGCCCTGCTCTAGACCCTGCTCAGGGTGTCACGATCCTCATACTGTCCCTATCTACCCCAGAGGTTCAGTCCCAGCCCAGCTTGGCCCCAGCCACTTCCTCTTACCTAACCCACTCTTATCGAATGTCAGCCCAGCTGGGGAGGCTAGAAGCTCTACCCATGGTTTCCTTCCCCTCTGAGGCCCTGGCTTTCTGCAGTAGGTCCCATCAGTGGTCTTTGTGCCACCCTGCCAACTTGGAGGCCCTCCCCCTGCCCTGGAATTACCTCTGCAGGTCAGAGCCGAGGTGGGAGAGTGGGGATGGGCTCAGGATGGGCACAGGGAGGGCAGCGGAGATGGACAAGTTAGTGTCAGTGAGAATAGAAGGTAAAACCAGGGCTGTGGCACATGCCAGTTGTCCCAGCACTTGGAGGGGGATTAGGAGTTCAAGCCAGCCCGGACTACAAGAGAGCCTGTCTCAAAAAGGAAATAAAAGGGGTAGTGAACACTTCAGGGGAAGCTAGCTCAGAAATGGTCCCCAGAACAGCAATTCTAAGACCAGAGGGGCAGAGCCTAGAACAAGAGCTAAATAAGGCTCCAGGAAATAGTTTCCAAACTACTACAGGTAATAGGTGCTCCAACCTCTCCCTCAATGTCTCTCCTTGCCCTCTCCCTTTAGCCTTCCTGGGGGCCTCCTGGGAGCCCCTGCATATCTGCCTGTCTCCCTGGGGTCAGGTTCCCTGTCTGTTTGAATGAATTTTGCAAGGGAAATCCCTGTCCCTTCCCAAAGCCTTACACCTGTCACCTGCAAGGGATCTGGCCCCCACATCCAAGTTCCTCCTTCCTGTCCTGCCTGCGGCCATAGGCCTAGAAGGGAGGGATGTTTCTGTTCCTCTTTCAATGATTTCTGGGCTCTGCTCCTTCACTCCCAGGCCCCAAGCCCGCAGAATCTTTACCCATTGATGGCAATCCCTGGACAGGTCCTGGAATTCCCAAGGGTAACCTCAATGAAGGCCTGTAGTCTCCTACCAAATCCTGACGCCAGCGCTAGGAATGGCGAGTCACTTGAAAGACCTTTACTGAA
Source organism: Microtus oregoni (assembly GCF_018167655.1). Classification (NCBI taxonomy): domain Eukaryota; kingdom Metazoa; phylum Chordata; class Mammalia; order Rodentia; family Cricetidae; genus Microtus; species Microtus oregoni. The sequence continues at coordinate 20,016,076 of NW_024543090.1, forward strand.
CAGGAGGTTTCCTCTTTTAAAACTGCATATAGGTTTCCCAGCATGGTGGCTCATGCGTGTAGTCAGAGCTCCTTGGAAAGCTGAGGCTAGGGGACCGCTAGAGTTCCGTCTGGAGTTCTAGGCCAGGCTAGAGACTCTGCCAGAAAAAAAAAGAAAGAGAAGCATTAAAGTTCTAATTCTAAGTTGACAAAGGAAGACAAAGGAAGAAAAACAATGTAAATAATAGTAGACTAGTTGTGGCAGGAGGAAGTCACGGGAATACTTTGGGGCAGTTGGCCTTGGACTGACTCCTGGGCATCGCTGATTGGAAGGCACTGCTGGCAGCAGGCCAATCTGGCCCCCAGGGTGGACAGTGGAAGGACAAGGATGCCCCCTGCTGGGTGCACTCGAAAGCCGAACCCGCAGGGGAAAAGGGGCGGACTCGGGAATTAACCGCTCCAGGAAGCTGCTAGTAGATCTGTGTCATTTGTGATGCTGAGTTTGACGTGATGGAGCTGTGGGCTGCAGACAGGAAAGGAGCTCATATCAACAGCTGTCGGGGAGGGGGCTGCGGGGGGCGGGGTCCTAGGTCCCAACTCCCGGCGTTTGCCAGTCGGTGCTGCTCAGAACTCATGGGATGCCTGAATTTCCAATCTGCTCACCAGAGAAGTCCAACAGTAAACTTCTGAACTGAGCTCATATCTCCAGACGCAGAGTTACCTGCCAAGTAGATGATCGTCCTGCCCGATGCAGCAGGAGTCAGGAACGGAAGACCCACTGTGTGCTGTGGGCCAATGACTGTCTTGCTCCTGAGATAGAGAAGGGTCAGTTGATGCACCCTCTGGAACCCGTTTTCCAAACACTCCTCTATGAACCCAGCCAATTACCAAAGTTTATCTTGTGATACTTACCTTCTTCTGCAGCTCATCTTTCTCACCTGTAGTGGGAATAATCCTACCTTCTAGGGATGCCCCCGCCTGCTGGGGAAAGGGGTGGGCCCAGCCACCGCTCCAGGAGTCTGCGGATAGATTCGCCATCTGTGAGCCCATGTGAATTTGACATGTGAGATCTGTGGGAAAAGAACTTACGCTCAACAGATGCCTTCCAAGGATAGGTCCCAACTTCCTGTGCTCACAGCCTGACCTAGGACACCCCCCCCCCGCCTCAGTTTCTCCAGTGCTGGAAGTGCAGGCATGTACCACTCTGTCAGTATTTTTTATTCCTCCTCAGAGTGGTTAGCCCCTGAATCCATGGGTTCTTCATCTGTGGAGTCAACCAAACACAGATATTTAAAAAAAGTGGCATCTATACTGATTATGCAGACGTTTTTTCCTTGCCATTATTCTCTAAGTAATAGGACAACTATTTATGTGGCATTTACATCATATCAGGCATTAGTGATCTAGATATGACTTAAAGACGTGCAATGTGCAAAAGCTACGCTGTCTTATGTAAGGGGTTCTGCTGCATACAGGGGATCCAAGAACTAACACCCCATAGCTACCAAGGGACAATTTTGTACATGTTATTCTTTCCACGTGTCTTCCTTGACTGACTTCCTCTCTCTCTCTCTCTCTCTCTCTCTTTCTCTCTCTCTCTCTCTCTCTACACACACACACACACACACACACACACACACACACCACTGTTTGTATGAATCAGGTGCTGAAACCCCTTACCAGATCAAGCTGAATTAGAGATTCTCCAAGCTGTAGTCCTGAAACTGCTGTCTCCAAGCTGTCTGAACTCGGGGAGTTATGAGCACTGGGGCTCAAATCATTAACCAATGGCAGCTTCCCGTGAGCATCTCAGCTCAGCCACCACAGCTGGTGAGCCGCACCCAAGAATGAGGGACCAGGGCTACTGCTGTGTACAGCTGTGTAGCAGCTGAGACCCCACTAGCTGCCCACTGCAGGGCTGAAGGCAGAGTGGGATCGGAGGCAAGGACCAAGATGGAACAGGTGCCAGGGTTCTTAGACAACCAGGAAGATTCAAGCGCCTTTCGAAGCTGGTATGGCTCATGCCTGTACTCTCAGAATTCAGAAGGCTGAGGCAGGAAGATTGCCACAAGTTTGTGGCTAGCTTGAGCTACAGAGTTGAGACTGTCTTAAAAAAAAAAAACAAGAGTTCTCTGTAGCCAGGCATAGTGGTACATAACGGTAAATCTAATACCCAAGAGACTGAAGCGGGGGATCACAAGTTTGAAGGCAACCTTGGCCACATAATAAGACTCGGCCTCAAAAATACATAGTGAACAAATAAAACTTCTCTAGAATTCTAGGAGTAAGGTGTTGTTTGTCCTCCGCTTCCAAGCCTCTGGACTTCAGGAGAACCATCTGGAACTTCAAAGCGGAAAAGAACAGTCTCGGGTATGGTTTTTGCTTTTGTTTTAGTTGTTTTTGAGGCAGGATATCTCTGTGTAACCCTAGTTACCCTGGTTATCCTTGAACTCACACTGTAGACCAGGCTGGCCTTGAACTCACAGAGATCCACCCGCCTCTGGCTTCCCAGCGCTGGGATCAAAGGTGTGGACCACCACTCCTGACTGTATGTTTCCTTTTTTTTTTTTTTTTTTTGGTTTTTCGAGACAGGGTTTCTCTGTGGTTTTGGAGCCTGTCCTGGAACTAGCTCTTGTAGACCAGGCTGGTCTCGAACTCACAGAGATCCGCCTGCCTCTGCCTCGCGAGTGCTGGGATTAAAGGCGTGCGCCACCACCGCCCGGCTTGTATGTTTCCTTTTGAAGTGCCATTTTGGATCAAACTTACCCGGTCTATGCTCAAGAACCCTGGGTGGTGGTCTCAAGTGTGGCTAATGTTTGCTGTGGGCTCTTACAAGTGACTGAGCTTGGAGATCTACCAAACTTAATCGTGTTCTGATTCCTCTAGTTCTAAAGCTCTCTTTCCAGTCAGGAGGGCCAGCCTTGCCACCCATGTTTCCAAGAGATGGTCACCTTAGGGGTAAGAGTTTCCGATGGCAGAAAGAACATGACACTTGTCTCAGTATGTGTTTCTTTAGACGTGGTCACTTAGCTTGTCTGCTTCTGTTTTTACATCTGTGAAAAGGGCCAGCTTCCATACTCACAGGGAGAATATGTTAGTTGATAACTGCCTCTGAGTGGGCGTAGTACATCACACATATGAAATGTCCTAGGTATGATTGATTGCTTCTGTCTTTACTCCTAATTTGGTCCACCCCCACCTTTCCCCCCACCCCCAAGCAAAACCACAGCCTCTCGTTTCTGTGACTAGCAGGAAGCCGGTGATTACAGGAATATTTCGGGAGAATGAGGACCAAACGCAACCTACTCTGGTGGAGCAACAGCCCAAAGCCACAAGGTAAGATGAAAGGGTTTCGCGGAGAGAGATCCAGGCTTGACTCCAAGACATCAGCTGTACAGGGACAGGGTGGGGAAGTGTCAGTTTAGCAGAAGCATGTGTGAATAAAACAGGGATTTTGCTGACAGCCAGCTCCATCTGAGTCAAAAGATAGAGCTGCCAATAAAATCGGCCACTCTTGAGTTGCCGGATTGACGCTGACTCTGAGCCTAGTGGTCTCCGTCTTGAAATTTCACCAGAATCACCTGCCAAGGCTGCACATTCCTGCCGCACCTGAGCCCTTGGAATCAGGATCTAGAAGGAAAGGAGAAGGCAAGGCAGTTAGGGAGCTGAGGCTTCTATAGATCTTCACTCTTTGGTGGCAGGAGCAGGCAAGTGTTCTAGAACTGAGGAAGACTTTGCTCTGTTCTCACGCTCTGCATTATCAGCCCACATCTGATAATATCAGATATCATCAGACAGATAATATCAGATATCATCAGACAGATGATATCAGACCCATTTCTGTCTAAGTTGCTTTATTACAGGAGAGGCATAAACTGGAGAGCATTTGGTAAAGATCAGCCAGGATGTAGGATGTATGCAACCTTTTGTTGGACCAATACGGAAATGCCAGGAGAGAAAACACAAGTGCCTAGAAACTCTGTCTTCATATGGGCGAGTCTTATTCTCTGGGTCCCAGAGGCCAGAACTGGAGATGAACTTTGGGGTTGGGAGTGTATGGGGGTGTGCTTCCAGAGAAAACATGTCTAACATGGGAAACAAGTAAGGAGAAAGAAATGATCAACGACATGGTCACAACCCAGAATGCCTCCCTACGAAGTGTGATGGTCTGAATGAGATTGGCCCCTGTGGGTTCATGTATTTGCCTGCTTGGGCCTCCGTTGGCAAACTATTTGGAAATATTAAGTATTGAGAGGTGTGTCCTGGTTGGAGTGGGTGTGTGCCTGGGGGTGGGCTTTAAGGTTTCCAAAGCCCATGCCAGTCCTAAAGACAAGACTGAGGGTCGACCTGCGTGTCTACACGGCTCCGCCCTATGCCCTTTGCAGAGTGAGTTCCTTCTACCAGAACCGACTCCTTCACACTGCTGGCTTTTTCTCTGAGCTGCAGGTCCCACCCCCACAGTCAGACCGTGATATTATAAAGGTGTTCATTATCCATCCCAGAACTTTAGTGCCCATTTTGAATCTCTTTACCTTCGGTGCGTACTGTCACTGGTCTAGGCGGGTTACCTTTCCAACCATGTTTCTATACATGCCTGTTTTCCATCAGAAGCAGATAAGGGAGCATCAGGAAGACACCCCAGTGGACCCCCTAGATACCAAATACAGTTTTCTTCTCCATTACATAATGGCATTCGAAAGGACTGGGGTCAGTTTCCCCTGCCAGCAAGTGACTCCTGGTCTTGCTTACTGTCACTTTGCACAAGGATTCTAGATAGAAAGCAGCACTTTTATGGGGGTTTTGTTCTGTTCCCTTGGGGAACTGTTCCACACTCTGAAGCCAAATCCTCCGAACACTGGGGTTCCTACCTAGAACCGTGGGAACAGCAAATGACAGATAAATGGGGTCGCTCTTATTTCCACCTCTGACCTCCCACTTTATACCCACATTTTCAGACATGGTACCATATAATGGATATCAATTAGGGTGCATGCACCCCTGGATCCCAGAGGCTCATCTTCTTAGCACCTTAACTCGAAGAGGTTAGCCCATTCTTGTCTCAACCTGTGGTATCAGGGTGATGACTTGTGAAATAGGCCTGAAGACCCTATAAAGTGACCTGTTCAGTGAGACCCCTTGTCAGCAAGTTAACACTTTCTAAGCATCCCAGACAGTGGCCTTTCAGGTGAGAAGCCAACTCTCCCTCCAGGATATACCCCAGCTCTTCTAGAACAAAACAGGAGCAGCATACTCAACTTGTTACCTATGACAGGTGGTCCTGGGGCTCGGGAGGTCATAGGTCAGTGCTACTGCATGGGAGTCCACTCTGGAGAGCCACTCTGACCATCACACCTGTGCACAGCCTCCGTCTAAGCCCCCACAGCCATTCATAAGACCACTATGCCATCCGTGCTGGTCATTCTGTCTGCTTGGTTGTGGAATATCTCCTTTGTGCTGTATTCTTGCCAGTGGGCATTCACATGTGATACGCAGATTTCCCCACCGTGTACCTACTGCCATCGATACAACACCTCATCACTCCCCAGACTTTCTTGCTATTCATCCTCATTTGCTGCAGCTCGTGAGCCCGTGTAGATGTTCACATCAGACCTCATACTGGAAGGTCATGATGGTAATGCAGTCTCCAGTCAGGTGTATCTTCAGTATCAAGGTGGACACTATATCGAGCAGTTAGCTTTCATGCCTGCTCCAGTACTCAAGTATACACAAACACACACACAAACACACACACACGCGCGTGCACACACAACCTCTGAAGAAGTAGGAAAATTACAACTGCATTCCCAGAGTGCCGTGGCAGCCTTCCTCCGGGACACGTGACCTCTAAGCCAATGTGTTAGTCACTGTGATCTGGATGCAGAGAGACACCATGACCACAGCAACTCTTCTAAAGGAAAGCATCTAATTGGAGCTTGCTTACAGTTTCAGAGGCTTAGTCCATTGTCATCACGGTGGAGAGTGTGGTGGCATGCAGGTAGACGTGGTGCTGGAGAAGTAGCTGAGAGTTCTACATCCGAATCCAACAGGAAGAGAGAGACACCAGGCCTGTCTCAGGCTTTTGAAACCTCAAAGCCAAGCCCCCCAGTGACACACTTCTTCCAAAGCCCAGCCCCCAGTGACACACCTCCTCCAACAAGGCCACACTTTTTTTTTTCTTTTTGAGACAGGGTTTTACTGTTTTTAGCTCTGGTTGTCCTGGAACTCACAGAGATCCGCCTGTTTCTGTCTCCCACGTGCTGGGATTAAAGGCGTGGGACATCACCACTGTCCAGCTTCTTAATCCTTCTCAAGTTGTGCTACTTCCAGGCAGCCAAGCATCCATTGAGCCTATGGGGGCCATTCTTACTCAAACCTCCACAGTCAAGTTCTACATGTAAAAATGGAGTCAGGTTTAAAAATTGAACAACATGTATAGCTGTTTATTGGAGCAGCTATTGTCTGTCTCGTGGCCTTTCATCCATCACTTTCGTTTGAAAACATTTATTCGTGCATCTTTACTACATTTTAAAACTTATTGTGTGTGTGTGTGTGTGTGTGTGTGTGTGTGTGTGTATGGTTGTAGGCACCGGTGCGCAGAGGTGTATATATATGGAGGTCAGGGGACAACTTGTGGGAGGGGGTTCTCTCATTCTCTCCTACCAGGGATCAATCTCAGGTCATCAAGCAGCTGGCGTCTTTACCCTGTGGGCATATCTTGACAGTACAAAATATGGGTCTTAAGATGATATATTCATACATATGAAAATGTATGAAATATGCTCTGATCACCTTCGGTCGCCATTCTCCTCTCTTCCTTCCCACTCCTCTTGGTCCCCTCACCTCCTGAACATTCTCTCTTCTGCTTCCATGTCTTTTTAAAATCTAGATCTCTGTGATGGCTAATTTTGGTTGTCATCTTGACTGCATCTGAAACTAACTAAAAGCAAGCTGCCGGGCTCTCTGGATTTTCTGAATCAGACTATGTGGGGTAGGAAGACCTGCCCTATATGTGGGCAGCACCTCTGATGGCAGAAGCTTTGCCTTGTCTCTTGTCCCCACTCCTGCTGGCAGACCCATCTCCCCTTTGCTGTGGCATCCCTTCACCGACTTTAGGAGCAGCATACCCAGAGTTTCAACACAGACTGATTATCAGCAGCACTCCAGGGCTGCAGGCGTCTAGCCTGGCAGACTGAACAACCACCGGATTCTTGGCCTCCGTGTGAGGCCGCCATTGTTGGACCACCTGGACCACATCCCAGTGAGACGATCCATTTTCTCAGTTCTGTTCTTTTAGAGAATCTTAGCACAATTCCTCACGTGAAAGAAAATGTGACATTTGAGTTTGGTTTATTTTAATTAACATTATGATCTCAGTCTATATCCGTCTTCCAGAAAATGACGTGACTTTTTTCTATTCATTCATTCTTATTCTTTTTGGTTTTTTTAAGACATGGTCTCACTATAACCATGACTGGCCTGGAACTCACTCCATAGACCAAGCTGGCCTGGATCTGACAGGGATCCGCCTGCCTCTGCCTCCCAATGCTGGGATTAAAGGCGTGCGCCACCACACCCAGCTTATTATTATTGCTTCTCTTGACGATGGTTAGCCTTACTTGGGTAAGATAGAATGTATTTTTAGTTTGTTTTTTCCTGATGGATAAGGATAATCATCTTTTCGAGTATTCTTTTCTATTTTAATAATTTTAAAACCATCTACCTTTAAAGATTTTTAATCTTTATGTGTATGAATGTTTGTCTAAGTATACATATGTGTACTATGTGTGTGCCTGATGTCACACAAAGTACACACACAGGCTAGAAGAGGGTGCTGAAACCCCCAGAACTGGAGGAACAGTTGTAACTCTACGTGGGTATTGGGGACTGAACTCAGGTTCCCTGCAAGAGCAGCAAGCTTTCTTAGCCGCTGAGCCATGTATCCAGCCCCCTTTTCATGTATTTCTTGACTATTTGTACTTTTTCATTTGGAGGGCTATATGTTCAGTTCATTCACCCATTTATTGATTGGATTATTAGTTCTCTTGGTGCTCAATTTTTAAAATGCTTTTAAAAAATCTTATTTATTTAACATGTATGGGTATGTTGTCTACATGTGTGTCTCTGCACCACATGCATGCCTGGTGCCCTTGGAATCCTGGGACTGGGCATACAGACAGGTGGTTTTGAGGAGCCATGTGGGCACTGGGAATGGAAACTGGACCCTCTGGGAAAGCAGCCAGTGTGCTTAACCATTGAGCCATCTCCCCAGCCCCTGAATTTTTTTCTATATTCTGGATAGTAAACCCCCTCAGATGAATAGCTGCAAAGACACCCCCACTTCTGACAGTTGTCTCTTCACACTGGCGTCTGTTTCTTCTGCCATGAAGAAGCCTTTTCGTTGATGGAATCCAAGATGTCAGTTGTGTTTATCTGAGCTCCTGGAGGCTGATTCAGCAGGAACTTGTCCATCCCTACACCCTGAATGGTCCCCTCTAATAGTCCCAAAGTTTCCAGTCTTACAGTAAGTTCTTAGACTTTTTCAGAGATTTCACAAGGGCAAAATGATTTTCTTAATACCAAGATGTTCATTTGCCTTTAAAACTGCATTGACATTTGCACCAAAGTTGCAAAGTTAATAGTGCATAAACTTTTGGCATCTTTAAACTACAACAACAAGGCAGTGGCACCAAATGGAACCAAATGGAATACCAATGATAAATTACTAAGTTAAAGAAAGAAAAGGAAGGAAAAGCCAGTTTCACTTAAGAATATACTCCACAAAGCAACAACCACTGTTAGACTAAATTAATCATGACACTTTACATGCATCTCTTTCTAATACTCCGAGTGACGGAATGTAAGGCGCTCTACCCCCGCGGGAGCATGACTGTCCTTTGGGGGAAGTCACTCGAGTGACTGGGTTGTGAACTGAACTAGCCACCTTCTCTCTTGGAGAGTAACTGACAGAAAGCTATTGTCAGCCAGACTTGACTACTTGGCAGATGTTTCCTCAAATGTGAATCAAGTGTCCCTGTCACTTGGAGAAAAACTGACATCCGTTACTAAGGATAAAAACCCGACCTTTCAAGTAAAAATAGATTTGGGGTGACCTGTATGTACCATATTATGACCTTGACTGATTTCCAAGGGTTTAAACTCTTTCTGGTATTACTACATACGATTTATATATTGCATAATTAAATGTTCCAGTATTTGAAAATACGCATATATCAGTAAATCAGTATTTTCCTAATAGCCAAAGCAGAATGTTACAAAATAATACATAGGTAAAAGTGCCATTTCAAGAGCAAGGTGGACAATGACTTTAGTGTCAAGTACCAAAATTACACTAATATAGTAAAAATAGTGCATATTTTTTGTTTGGTTGGTTTGGATTTTTTTTGAGACAGGGTTTCTCTGTGTAGCCCTGGCTGTCCTGGAACTTGCTCTGTAGACCAGGCTGGCCTCGAACTCAGAGGTCCACCTGCTTCTGTCTCCCAAGAGCTGGGACTAAAGGCGTGGGCCACCACCGCCTGGCTAGTAACGTTTTATAGTCTGCATTGCAACTTCCACTTAGTACTCATTGAGATTTGGTGTAGTACAAAAAATAGCCACACTGATCTGAAAGACTACTAAAATACTCGTCTATTTTCCAACCACATATCTACATGATGCCAGATTTTCTTTATATATTTTGACCGAAGGAACACAGTGCCAGCAAAAGTAAGACTCCAGCTGTCTTCCATAAAGCAACATTCAAGGGAGTTGTAAAACGGTGAAACTGGCCAGCCATAGTGGCACATGTCTTTAATTACAACACTGGGGAGGCAGAGACAAGCAGATCTCTGTGAGTTCAAGGCCAGCCTGCTCTACAGAGCGAGTTCCTAGAAAGCCAGGGCTACACAGTGAGATGCTGCCTCAAACAAGCAAACAAACAAACAACAACAACAAACAGGGACCCTAAGCCAGGCATAGTAACATCCATCTGCAATCCCAGCATTCCAAGGCTGAAGCAGGAAAACAGTGAGTCCAAGGAGAGCCTTGGCCACTTAGTAAGTAAATAAGTAAAGCCAAGCCACTTTTTAAAAACTATTTTCAAAATAAATATACTTATTTTCACAAAAATATGCTCTTTGTTAACATGCAATGGAATTATAATGTCCTAATAAAATATTATATAAATTCCTGCCTTCTTTTCCATGTGGCAATATACCAATAACTATAACCCACACAAAGGTTTTTTGTTGACCTCAATTTTTTTATATCTGACTCGTGTTGCCAAGACTGGTCTTGAACTCCTGGCCTGAAATGGTTTCTCTACCTCAACCTCTCAGGTAGCTGGGACCACATGATTGTGCTACCAAGGCTAGCTCTGGAAACCTGAATCTAAAATGCTTGAGAACCCCTGGCACAGGTGAGCCAGTGTACCATAGTGAGCTGTCCAGCTAGCTCCCCCGAAAGATGCTGTGGTATCAGACTGTTCCAGAAATCTACCAGCCTGAACCCCAACAGGATGCTCTTCGTATTTGCTGTGTCAACAATCTCACCTTCTGGAAGGGCTTCTGCTGGCCTACGGAGGGCAGCTTGCTCTGAGAAGAAGCTCCACCATACCGGCATCCTTTCCACCAGACATTCCTTGTTGCTTTGATACCTAAGTATTGTCTGAGTCTTCCTGCCAAACTTAAATAGGTTCCTAGCCATACTCATATCACCCACTGTAGCACCCCCCCTCTCATTTTTGTCTTGTTTGTTTTTGTTTTTGAAACATTCTTCCATGGCAGTTCTGGCATTCCATTTTCTTCTGGTGTTTCTCCAATCTCCCAACGTCTTTGTCAGGGTGTAAAATCCTGACTTTATAGGACAGTGTTTCCATAACAATAGGCTGATTCAAGACTGTGTTCAGTCCTTCCCACACCCACTGACCTGCAGGTCTGTCTCTGGCTCCTGCCAGCAAGTGCTAATTTCACTCCACTTATTGGTCTAATAGATGGGGAGACAGGCAACTTCCTTTGGTGCCTTCCTAGGGTCAATTCCCAGGAACAGTAACAGCGGGGAGCCATTCACAGCCAACACCAGCCAGAGGAATGAGTGTGTCCATCCCATGGGCTACCTGGCTGGTGCCTCACAAAATCCACCACGGAGACAAGGTTTGGCTGTGCTGCCAAGCAGAGAGGAGCAGGGATCAAGCACCCAAGCTAGGTTTTAATTGAATTCTAGTTCTGTGACCTTGGGTAAGTGCCTTAACCCTTTCAAAGCAGTTTCTTCTAAAAATGGAGATAGATGGTAACTACCTGATAAATTGAGAATACTTCCTCTCGACACAGTGTCTGTTACACCCATGGCCATAGTTCCTGCTGCTGCTTGGATTGCTTCCCCGGAGGCTGACGGGGCTTCTTCAGGGAGCAGACAATGAGACTCGCAGCAGAGACGGTCATTGAGCTGACGCCGCAGAATGCTCCACAGGGATGATGTACAAGAGGCTCCAGGGTGGTTGAGGATACTCACCAAAGATGGCCTTTTGGGTCCCTTCTGTCCCCAAACTTGCCTTGATTCTTGAGTTCCTGCCTAACCTTGGTGGGGGAGAAGCACTTAGAAAAGCATATTCACTTTCAGGCCACTAGGGGGCCATTTAGTTGCCGGCAACAGAAATACACTAATGGTTTCTTAATGGCTCAGGCACCAGGGAGATCAGGCTCAATTATATCTGAAAGCATTTTGAGTTCCAGGGGTAAAAGACACTATGTAAATCTAGATAATAAATAGTTCTTATTGACGATAGGTTAAAGAACCTGGCACCGTTTCATTTGGGGAAGAATAGGGAGAGGAATTGAATAAAGGCTTCAAGCACATCATTGTTTAGAAGAAAAAAAAGAGTGACGTGTTGTTTTCCTACTCTGCTGGGAAGCAAGCAAGAAAAAGGAAGTGTAATTTGCAACAGAAATATGGAGAAACAATATGGAACTCATTCCAGGAAGTGGATCAAAGGGGCTCCACAGGCGTCTTATGTGGGATCTTAAAGCGTAATTCACCTTGGGATGGTGGTATGATCAATCCTGCCAGGAAGGTCAGAGAACCACAGAGAAAACAACATTCGATGGTAGTTCGTGGATGTTAACTCTATAGGCCACCTTCAAGGCCAGCTCTGGCTGCCCTGGGAGCAGGGTAGGGAAGAAAAGCGCTCTCTCTCTCTCTCTCTCTCTCTCTCTCTCTCTCTCTCTCACACACACACACACACACACACACACACACACACCACCTATCAATCCACAGAAGCCAATAAGCACTCCAAACTCCCACCATCCTCGTCATTTCTCAGAAAGTAAAGGGCAAGCTTTTCCTTGAAACAGCGTCAGTTGGGCCGTTTTGCTAATGGCACAGCCCCACCTGAGCCTCCACCAGGACTGGATTAGAAGCTTGTGGTACCAGCAGCCCACTAGTAGCTGCTTCTGTGCCTAGGGATAAGGCTTGGGTAAGGAACGTCAACGTCAAAGGCTCCTGGAATGGGAGAGAGTCCTGTCCCACAAGGTCAGAAGCCAGCCAGGCCCTCCTTCGCAGAGGCCACGGAGAAGGTACCCCCACCCCACCTCATCAGGACCACAGTCCTCCCTCCCATACACTTAAACCAGCAGTTCTCTCAGCCTTTCAGACACCCAGGCTCACAAAGACAGTTTGGGGAAGATTCAAGTGGAGGGCCCCCGAAATCATAATGAATCCCACAGAGAGGAAATAGGAAGGAAAGAAGCAAAGAGGAGGTAAAGGCATAGGGAAAGTGGTCACTGACAGTCCCTGCATGCAGAGGGGTGTAGGCACCCAAAGGGCCAGAAGAGCAAAAGTCTAGAGCCTGGTAGGACAAACCTCAAGTGGGAAAAGAATTCTCTAGATCCTGGGGCTGGGGGGAAAAAAAAGTAAAAGAAAAAGAAAGAATGAAAACCCTAGGAGACGCCCTCTACCAGCTCAGTGCAGCCCCAGGAGCACAATTCAAGGACAGCCCCGGGAATCAGAAGACCTGAGTAGGACTTGAGACCTGTTGTGAGACGAGATTAAAGTGGCAGGCGAATCTAGGGAACAAACTTTCGCTCTGTCCCTGAGGCTCACGACAAACTGACTCAGGGGTCCTAAGAGGCCCCAAATAGGCAAGATTCGTGGAGTCTCAGAGTCCAGTACATCAGGAGAAAAGAATCGCGACAGGCAGCGGTTTGGGTGTACGCGCCGGGTTTCCAGATCTGAACCGGGCTCTTCGGGGTGAAGGGATCTGGGACACTACTGCACCCGCTCCGCGAGAGCTAGTGGGAGATCAAGAGCTTAGTGTCTGCCCCACTTCGGAGGCCTAAAGGACCGGGGCCTGGTTGGCCCGATCACCTCCTAGCCTGGGGCGATGTAGGGAGGTGCAGGAGTTGACAGCTCCCCGCCCAGCTGGCCCTACCCTCCGCCTCCCGGCTCAGCACTCCCTCCAGCACAACGCCGCCGTTTCCCCCTTTAAAGAAGCGCCCATCGCCCCTTTAAGGCCCAGCCTTCCTTAACTCTCTCTTAACTGGGCGTCCCCGCGGGTCCCGCGACGCCCCGCTGCAGCCGCCTCCCCGAGCGGCACTTCCGGGCCTCGGCATCGCCCTTTTAAGAGGCAGCCCCCCTGGCAGCGCGAGGCCCCGCCCCCTGCACCGGCGCGCCCCGCGGGGGAGCCGGGTAGGAGCCGGAGCGCGCGGTACGCGCGGCCACTGGAGACCAGGCGGCCGGCGGCCGAGCAGGCGGCGACAGCGGATGGGGACTCGGAGTCGGGCGGTTGTGGCTGTGGCGGCGGCCGGGAAGCAGCTGGCGGGCCGGCGGCGGCGGCGGCGCTGGCGGCGGTGACGGGCCCCGGCGGCGGCGGCAGCAGCAGCAGCAGGAGCAGCGACGCGGTGGCGGGCTGCGGGCGGGCGGCGTGAGGAGCGGCGGCGGCGGAGCGCGGGGCCGCCGGGAAGCTAGGGCGCCGAGACGCCCCCTGCCCAGTCCTCGCAGGCCGTCAGGCCCCCTCCAGCCGGGGCCGTGGAGCACCGGGGCAAAGGCCGGGGCCCCCCCATGAAGGAGCGCGACGCGGCCCCGGCCGAGCGGGGCAAGCCGGCCACCTATACCGGGGACAAGAAGGCGAAGATGGCGGCCAAGACCAACAAGAAGTGGGTCCGGCTCGCCACGGTGTTCGCCTACGTGCTCTCCGTGTCGCTGGCCGCCATCGTACTGGCCGTCTACTACAGCCTCATCTGGCAGCCGGTGGGCGCCGGGACCTCGGGGGGAGCCGCCGGCCCGCCCCACAGCGTCTCCAACGCCACTGGCCCGTCTGGGACTTCGGGGGCGGCGGCGGGGTCCAACACCACCAGGTCGTCCCACAGCGAGGCGCCACGCGACGCTCCCCCACTGCAGGCGGAGAGGCCGGCGCCCCCGGAACCCGCTGCAGACAACCCGCTAGTCGGGCCGCTCGAGCGGCCGCGGGGGCCGGACGAGGACGAAGAGGAAGCGGCCGCGGCGCCCCGGAGTCGTTGAGCCTCTCCGCGTTGGGGGCGGTCGGGAATCTTCGGCCCCCAAGCCCACAGGCTGGACTTTGCGGCAGGACCGGCTCCGGAGCCCTCCGGAGTGACCCCTACGCGAGCGAACGCCCCCACACACCTCAGCGGTCGCCAGCTCGCCCCGGGAGCGGGTAACACACAACCGGACCAGCCAAGGGACCACGATTCGCCGGGGACTCGGGGTTTGATCTTCCCAGCACCCGTGCTGCGCCAGGGCCCAGAGCCATAAGGGGAGCTGGGGGTGGGGGGGTGGGGAGAAAGAGCCTAGCACCCAGCCCTTCTGCGCCGCTAGCTCTGGTGTATCCTAAAGCAGGGGGTGACTGGGGCGCCCCATCCCCAAGACTCAGGGGAGGGGAGGGAGTTGTGTAGGGGCTCTTTTTTAATAAGCTGAAGCTCTCCAAAAGGAGAACACCAAAAGTAGCGGAGCTCAGGTACGTCAACCTAGTTGCAGTGGCCAGACATGCGTTTAATTTATAGATCCCTGTATATAGTTGTTGACATATGCACTAGAAGCTATAATCACACAGAATTCTATGTATTCCCCCTCACCCTGGGTAGCTACTGAATGGTGGGGTCCAGCAAGGGCTATTTGCTTGGCCTCCAAACTGCACTTAGTCAGAAGGGCACAAACACAGCTTTTTTTTTTCTTCATCACCCACTCTTTCACCTGTTCCCTGCCCGGTTCAGAAAGATTAAGTTCCCGACGTTCTTACACAAGTATAATCGTTCTTAGACTGCTAACATGACAGTGGAAAAACCTCAGTAGTAGAAACCGTTTAGGGAGGGTGGGGGAATGTATTGATCCCCCTCCCGTTCCCATCCTAAGGCTCCCACCAAAGTGGTTTCCTGTTGCAGCCCCGGGTGTCTGGATGGATGCCAGGGGCAATGGAGAAGGAGTACGCGCTGTGTTTAGATCAGTCTCTTCCCTCACAGAATTCCTTTAGGAAGAGCAAGCCTTTGTAAGTGCAGTGATTGGCAAGTGTTTTCTCTCGTTCCTTTTCTGGCTCCTCCGTTATCTTATCTGGTTCCAGATCTTGTCTTATTTAATTTCTTGCCCTCCTAGATCTTGTCTTACTCATTTTTGCATTTTCTATTTTCTGAGCCTGAAACAACACAGCATCTTGCCGTTAGGACAAAATCAGTTTCGAAGCCCAAGCTTTGATATGCTCTGGTTTTGAGTTACTTTATAGGACTCAAGCCCGAGAGTGTGCTAAGATAGCCAGTGAGGGGACCAGCCATGGGAAGATTGAATTGGCACCTTGTCTTTCTCGTTCCTGATAAGCTCCCACTTAAATGCAGCAAGGTTTCTAGAGGTGTGACAGATGAAGGGACACACACACACACACATGCACATAGCTAGCTCCAGGGCAGCAGGAATTATACTCCTTCAGTTTGGATTCCATTTCCTCTGCCACTTGCTTTTAGGCAATTGAGTGTGGGTAGTGACAGAGATCTAACCCCTTAGTGTTTCCTTTTTGGGAAATGAGCTACTTAAAAAAGAAACCAACAGGAACCCTGCCCACCTTGGTCCTGAATTGTCTATCCAGTTTTCTGGCCTACCTTGTAGTAGTTAGCTCTGATTCAGGTTTACAGGACAACAGTCTTGATTTAAGCCATGTCCTGTCCTGGGCAAGAAAGTAGCTCCTAAGCTGGCAGCCTCCCAGCAGGCTGCCAACACCCCAAGGTGTCTGGGCTTGGAGATTTCTTCACAACTGACTAGGACTTCGGTCGCTAGGAGGCCCATGGGGACTTTTTAAATTTTTGAGGAGAGACTGGGGGGGGGGACATAAAATGCCACTTTATAACTTCAATAATAGCCTGTAATTTATATTTATGGTGTGAATTTTTAGTCCTATATTTTAATAATTTGTAAATTGATCTCTTATTCCAAGAATCCTCGGGACTCGTGGGAGACTATCTGGGAGTCCATTCCTCCTACCCTTGTGACCCTGCTTTATGGACTGTTTAAATCCACTTTGGGATGAATCAGAGTCCAGCCAGACCACTCGTGGTCCAGCTGGCCTCCCGACTCTCCAAAGCCTTCACTGGAATTGGGACATTTTCTCCAGCCCTAGCTGTGAACATGACCAGAGACATTATTTATAATTCAGCCATTCAAGATATACCTGTACTTTAAAAGTCCTGTATATTTTTTAAAAGTTTTATTTTTCAGGTGAACAAAATACATTCTAAGAACTCTGCCTAAGCCTGTGTCAGTTGGTCCTTTCTCTTACTGACTTTATGGAGAAGGAGTAGAGGTGGTCTTGGGTGCCCTGGGTAGGTGGTGATGAATAGGTGCAGAAGGAAAAGGCAATTGCCTTGCTGTTCTCGGTGCCTGCAGTTGAGCAGATTAGAGGAAGATGGCAGGATCCATCTTAGTCAGGTCAGAAGAGGATGCCAGTTTCTGCTAACCTAACAAGGCCGGAGGGCAGAGAAAGTTCTACTCCATGGTACTCTTAAGCAGATACCTAGCAGGAGGACCAGCAAGTGTGAGGATTAAGCTTTAATCACAAACATTTAGCTGTCTGAGGTGAAGATACAGTTGCCTGCTGGCGTCGTGTTCTCACCTTAAACTGTTGGCCTTTTGCTAACTCAGGAAGTGCTGACACGGAAAAAGACAAACCCAGGCCTCTGAGCTGCCTTGTGGAGCCTGTCTCCCCAGGGCCAAGCAGCTAAGAGGTGTAGGTTGCTTCAAAGGTGCAGGGTTTTTTTTTTTTTTCCTCCCCTGAAAGCAAACAACAACAACAAAAAAGATGTGGGTGAGAAGCATAAATCTAAGGGATTAGTTATGCTGCAGAAATACATGGTATGAAATTGAGTTCAGCTCCTTACGAGACAATTGGTACCCAGTACAAATCCGGAGTGAGAAGCCAGTGTTGGTGGAGCCCCCTGTGGCCTGCACTTCTCTAGAACTGTGAGGGGGTAGGCACTGTGCATTTACTTCACCTTGTAGTCTGCGGGAGGCTAGGGAAAAGTCCCGCCCTTCCTTTATTTCCCTCTTCAGCCTACACAATGGCTTTCTGTGCGAGGCCTTGGTAAGGTAGGAGTGAGTTCGGTGGCTTTCCACTCACCCCCTCCCATCCGCAGATGGGGACATGTGGCTTCTACACCTGCACACAGCTTACCACATTGGCCAGAGATAGCAGTAGGTACACGGAGAGCCTGGTGGCTGATTAGAACAGGGCCCGATGGAATGGGAACAGGCTTCGGAAACAGCTTTCTTTGCAAATGTTGGGTAGGAGCAAAACTGTCCATGTGTTTAAGCCTGGAAGGCCTGTGTGAAGGGCATTAGAGATTTTCCCTCTTAACTGCTCTGCACTGGGACGATCCCTGGGTGTCTGCTTATACTGAAAGTTACCGTGTCTGTTCATTCCCTGGCAGCCTGAAAAAAAAGAATGAAGTTTTGAAAGTATGGGGTCAGGGAGCCCTTTGGATGAGCTTGTATCTTTCTCCTTCCTCCATGGCTGCTCGGGTACAGAAAAGTGTTTCTCTGAAACCTTAAGCAGTGTTATCCCCCCCCCCCCCCCCCCCACTAAGAGCTCCACGGTATGGATGGCACCACGGTTTGGGAAGCTTTTCTGTCTACCTTGGTTCTCGGTTTTCCCTGGGGAATTGTAAGCTGGTGTGTTGTGTCGTCGAGTATTTATATCCTGTTTGGAAATGCTGGAGGCAGAGCATCTACGTGTTCCTACACGCTGCTGTTGCTGCTCTGAGGAGCTGGAAGGCTGGTGGCTTTAGGGCCACTGCAGCTCTTTAGAGGGTAATAATGGTCCTCCCTTCCTGTCTGCAGAAAATGGAGGTATTTCTGGAAGTGCAGTTCTGTGACAAAGGGCCACAGCTGTACCGTTTAATTGGCCTCCCTCTGGGAGGGGAAAGGGCTGCAGTGGCTTTGCTCATTTCTCATGGCCAGTGCCAACTCAGTGCCTGGCACAGAGCACCAAGTCCTCAGAGAGTGTGGATCACCTGGGCGGTCACCGTGATGGAGGTAACGGCACGTCGTCATGGTGCTCCTGTCATGGTCCACTTACGGAACCTGCACCACAGCCTTAGTCTCTTTCAAGCTATAGCTGCCCTTACCTGGTTGAACGGTTCCTTCCGTCCGTGTTGATAGGCTTGGTCCAGGAACCAGAAGTCCATGCTGTCATCCATATGGCTGCAGCACGGGCTTTGTGACCCATTCACTGTCCTCTCTGTCCCAGCCTTAATGTAGAGCTACAAAAATAGCTGCACTGTTGACAGTTTTTTGGTCACATCTGTTTCCCTCACAGACATAGCCTGTGGTTTTCTGCTGCAGAGAGCCTGTGTTACGATTTTTGTTCCCTCCAACAGCTGGTCAAAAAAATAAATAAACAAACAAAGCCTGCCTTTGCCACACACCCAATGCTATTAGGATGTCCATCGTCGCCACCAACCCAGCCCCCAGTGGTCCTTCTCACACAGGCGTCACCTGGTCAGTCATAAGCGCCCTCGCTGAGCTAGTTCTTGTGGTCCTGTTCAGTTTCGAAAGCATTTATTAAGCTACAAGAAAGGAACCAGAAGATTAGCACACACTTCTTGCCCATGGCCGTCATGCTCTATTGCCTAAACAGCTCCATTTTCCTAATTTCTCTCATTAGTTTTTATTCCGGCAGCAAGATTCTGCTTAATATCCTCAGGAATATTTTCCACAAACCATTACCATTAATTTAGTATTTATCAAGTGCCCAGAGTATGCCAAGTGAACTTCAAAACTCTCAAAACAAACTTGTCAAAAAAAAAGCAACTGTATTCCTCAGAAATGATTTCTTTTTAAATATACCTTCTTTTTCTTCTACTCCCTCAGTGTTCAGTCATTAGATACAATTGTCCCCTGTGTCCCAGAAGCCACCTGTCCCTTAGGTACCTGCTGGGATGTGTCAGGTTACAGAAGCAGGGCTGGAGAGATGGCTCAGCAGTTTAGAGGGCTTGCAGCTCTTCCAGAGGTCCCAGGTTCCACTCACAACACCCACGTGGTGGCTGACAACTGTCAGTCACTCCATTTCCTGGGGTCCCCCGCCCTCTTATGGCCCCCACAGGCACCAGTCACGAACGTAGTGCACAGACATGCACACAGGCAGAACAACCATACGCATACAACATAAATTATATATATTTAAAAAGTTACAGGAGCCCATCTGTGAGGTCTAGTGAGCTCATGGCGTGACCAGAACCCTGGTGGGAGGCAGTGTGTTCTCAGAAGTGACCCCTGAACAGGAAGTTAAGAAACCTCACAGCTCATCGGTAGCATTGGAAAGGCCTTGGCCTCTTCTGCCAACCAAATGGGATATCCTAAGAGCAAATGAGGCAGCGGGTGTGAAAGGGCTTTAAGGCCTTGGGAATAAACGGATGGTACATAACACAGGAGGTAATATATTTTCAAGGGCATATCCATTCCTGCAGTAGAAAAAAAACAGAAGGAAATGTGAAGGGGAGGCCAGCAAAGATGACACCCCAGACCAAGAGATCAGCATCTCCTGAGAAACTGGGAGAGCTATGGCACTGTAAGCCACATTCCAGATCAGCTGAGCGACTGTCTCAGGAAGCAGAGGCAGGACTTTTGTTTAAAAACCAGCTTTCCAGCCAGGTGCATGCCTTTAATCCCAGCAGAGGCAGGCAGATACCCGAGTTTGAAGTCAGCCCTATCTTCAGAGTGAGTCCCAAGAGGGCCCGGGCTACAGAGAAACACTATTGTGAAAAACCAAAAATAAGTAAATAAATAAAGCAAAAAACAAGACTCAAAAACAAGAAAAGCCAACCCAGCTTTCCAGGTGATTCCAGTGCACACTGGAGTTGGAGAGCCCCCGCTGGCCCAGCCTTTCCCTCTGATTCGGTGACGTGGGGACCTTCCTGTTGGGCTAGCTGGTCATCAGTGTGATTTTTGACTCTTTTGCTTCATTGGAGCCAGCTGCCCTGCTTGAGGGAGAGGAAACACTATGTCCCCAGAGTTTGTAAGAAGGAAAAAGCTTATGCCGTCCATTATTTTTGACAGTTTGCCCTGGAGAGCTTGTTAAGATGGAGGTAGGCTGTAGTCTCCTCCCTCAGCCTCCAAGGTGCTGGTGTTCTTGCTCACCTCCCTCACCTCCTGCCCCGGGGCTGGCTGCTGCTCCAGCCAGTCCTTAAAAGGAGCAGTGGGTGCCACGCTTGTTCTTTCTGGTGCCAGGTCTGCGCTTTTTCACCTCCCTGGCGTCAAGTGGATGTTAATGAGAGCTGTGACGTAGGCACAGCAGACTTGAGAGAAAGCAGCCGCAGTCTGGACTCTGCTGGCTCTCCTCTTCACCGTTCCCAGCCCTCAATTTTTGCCTGTGTGGGGAAGCTGCGGTCACCATATCTGTCCTTCCTCTGTAGCCTAGAGAACTCCGACTCAGAAGGAGATGCTGGGGGACACCGATACATGACAGTGCGAAATGGCCGTGCCTTTGTTTTCCTCTCTTCTCTTGGCAACCCCCACTCCCAGAAAAGACAGTCCATATGAAAAAGTTTGCCATTTCTTGGTGTTTTTAAGGCCCAGTGTCATCTTTTCCTATAATTCTCATTCCTGAGGGTGGGACCGGGGCTGGAGTTAACTAGTGGTCAGATCTTCCTAACTTGTATGTTGTTTTAAATAGCTGAGGTTGACCATAAGAAGACCAGTCATTTGCTCCTTTGGGTGGCAGAACTTGCTTCTGGGAGACTCAGAGGAAGCTCCCTAGCGGGTGGGCTTCTGGAGGAAAATAATGAAAGGAAAGGAAAATGCCATCCTCTCCGAGAGAGCACTGATCCCCAGTAAAAGGAAAGTAAAAAAAAAAAATACGGCAGAACACAAGCAGACATCGACATTGTATCCAAGGTCCACCTTGTTTATTAACATTCTGTGTGCCAGCTCCTCTTCCCGCAGTCTACTGAGTGCAGGCATAGTTTGCACAGGCCAGCTTTCTCAGCAACCCCTTCGAGGTCCTGCTGCAAGCCTCATTGTGCAAATGGGGAAACCGAAGCTCCTAGAGGTTCAAGTTGACCAAGGTGGATGGGAGGTCCAGGGTTCATATTTAGAGTCTCAGACTCCAAAGTATGTTCTGCTCTACTACAGGGTCTGGGATCAAAGCACACACCTTTCTTACAGCATCATCTCCGTTTCCTTCCTGCCTTCTTAGTTTCAAGGTTTCTGCATGTGATCTGTGTCCTCTCCCTCCGGGGTCCCCCTGGGGACTTTCCTTGTTGGCTCCTTCCAGCCCTGCATCTGGTTCCCCAGAGCTGGGTTTAATGAAGACTCCTACTTTTGAAAAGTAGTCTTGTCTGGTTGTTGGAGAGAAGAGGGCTTCCTAAGGGAAAGCTCCGGGTCAGAGCTTTCAACAAAGCCACCAGCAAGAGTCACCTCAACGAGCTCTTTGCAGCCTCAAGAGGAATGACTGACAGGGATTTCTCCTGCTCAGAGTTGACTCTGTCGCAGAGCAGGCTGGCCACACCCAGAGAGCTGGGAGGTGACACCCTTATCTTATCTTATCTTGGAGAAAAGCTTCCCTTTCTCAGGGAAAGCTTGGTGTTATTGCTGGCACTTGCGGCTTCAGTGATGAAGATGCCCTGTGTTGGCTTCCGGCTTCCCTTTTCTCCAATCCCTAGGACGGCTTCCTGCAGTCATCTACTTAATGGCTGTTGCCCATGAAGAAAAGCCCCATGCCCTCAGTCCTCCTTGCCAGCTCTTTCTCCTGCTTAGGTCCCTTTGTAAGGTCTGAGCTAGAACCCTGCCAGATGTTTACATCCTCAGCCGGCGGTCAAACATGTCCTGCTCTGTGTGGTTTAATGAAGTACATTGTGCAATTGGCAGCATCCAATGGGGGGGGGGGCAAATTGTGAATCCTCTCTCTCTTTCTCTCCTCTCTCTCTCTTTCTCTCCTCTCTCTCTCTTTCTCTCCTCTCTCTCTCTCTCTCTCTCTCTCTCTCTCTCTCTCTCTCTCTGTCTGTCTGTCTGTCTTGAGGATCCTAGAGATTGAAACTAGGGCCTCACGTATGCTGAGAATGAGCTCTCCCAACCTGCACCCTAGCCAAGAATTCGAATTCTTGATCACCATCATTTCTTTGCAGTATCTGAATTCAAGAACTCTGCCTGACCCTGCTCTGTTCCAGTCCCATCTCTTAGGAGTCATGAGCTCCAGGGCCCGTGTCACACTCCAAAGACCTAGACTTGAGACTGGAAGGCAGGATAAAAACTTGAATTTGGATCCTTCATTCTGGCCCAGGCATGTCTCACATGTACAAGAATGTTTTTCTGCCTCTCCAAACTTCCGCTGACCCTCCTGCCCGCTTCATCCGGTCACATCCCTCCCTAGCCAGCTTCCTTTTCATCCACTGTAGAGCAGACTCCACTACCCACTACCCAAAGGTTCTTCTGCAGGAGCCTCAGAAGCCAGGAAGCCTCTTCTACTCGGCAGGGCCAGCACTCCCCTAGTTCCAGCATAGCCAGCAACTGGCCTTAGAGTGTAGACTTCGCTCTAACCTGAATCCTTCACACACTCCACTCCAGAACCCAACTCCTCAAAGGGTGCTTCAGGCCAAAAAGAGCAGCCATGCCTCCCTCACCTGGGACTTACTAGAAAAGCAAACACCCAGACCTTCCCCAGACCCCCTGGGTTCAACCTGCACCCGGAGTGCGAGAAGTCTCTAAACAACATGACCTGCTCGAAGATTCACACTGCCTGAGTAGAGGCAATAGACCCAAGAGCCAGGAAGGAAGGCCAAGACTGGAGCCCAGGTTTCAGGCCACACATGTAAAGATGGAGATGGTGTGGGCTTTCCCTAGAGTTTCAGAGGATTGTTGTGAGACCCCCACCATACACACACACACACACACACACCCTGTAGAGAAGAAAGGGGAGGGGCTGCATGGTGCTATCCAGATGAGGGCCTGGGAGCAAGGGCACAGGCCATATCAAAAGAAGGAAGCAAAGGTGGGGTGGCTCTCTCAGGCTGCTACCCTCGTCATACCCAAGGCTGCCAGGCATCTACAGAGGAGAACAGCACTTGCCATTCAGCCTGGAGCTGTCGATGACTGAGCTCCTTCCCTCCCTCCTGCTGGCAGAGTCGCCCTCCCACTGACTGGATCACTGGGAGAAGATGCTCAGGAAATGTTTGTTGTATTGAAAGGAAGCCACAGCTTGTGCAGAGTCTGGATAATTCACCAGACGTGGGCCCCGTGGGAGGGGCCTGGATGGAGACTGAGCGAGAACAACACATCCCGGTGTCGTACTGAGCTGAGGTTGCTGTTCCTCTGTCTCCGCCTATGTTCTGGCTTCTGCACGGCCCTGGTGAGGGGAAATGTGGAAGGAAGGAAGGAAGGAAGGAAGGAAGGAAGGAAGGAAGGTCAGGAAATGGCCCTGTCTGCAGGGTCCATTCAGGGCGCCCACGATGTCTGATCTGGATATAGAAGAGGCAGACTCAGTACCTGCCAGTGAACTCTTCCATTCACCTGTGGCCACGGACAAGAGAAGCCTAGCCCAGATCAAAGAAGAGGCCCTCCGATGCCTCCCTTCCTTCAAGAAGCCTTCCACTCCAACCTTGTTCCTGACAGCCATGAGCCCCAACCCACTTTCTATGGGCCTTGGGCAATTGTTGAAATCCCAGTTTGGCCATCTTGGAAGGCCAGGACTGTGAGTCACCTGGATGCAAGGCATGGGTATCAGAAAGGGGCTGGGCTGGCCACACCAGCACTGAGACTACCTAAAGCTGAAGAACCCGAAAGCTCTGACTGGGCGGGGTGACCTGGCAATATGGAATGACAAGGAGCCAGGAGACCCACATTCTGGGGTACTACCAACTCTTGCTTTGTGGGAAGGGCCCTATCCTAGGTAGCAGTAGGCCCAGGCCAGGGATACCATCCTTGGACAAGAGAGCCCAGTGTGGCAAATGTGCCAGGGTCCTTGCCCATATGTAAAAGCCCACTTGCGTAGAGAGATGTGCAGAGGAGGCCCTCACGCGGTGCCCCTGCGGAATTTTGCCACACTGCTCGACCACAAAGGTACAAGCCACAAGCAGCCAGACCCCTGTCCTGCAGAAGGTTCTTGATTGAGCTCTCTCCTCCACAGCCTGGCTCCCCAACTCCCATGAGCTTTGCTCAGCAGCTTCCTGCAGGGCCAGGGCCTCCTGCCCCGGTTCTTCTACTTGTGCCTCTTGCCCTTTGGCCAGTTCCTCTGGGGGGGCCTGCTTCTCAGTGCCAGGTTCTGCTGGGCCCCAGCTTTACCTGCCTGGTCCTCTTTGGACCCTGAGGCCTCTGCTTCTTTCAGTGGCTCAGTATAAATGCAGCCTGCCAACTCAGACTGGTGGTCATGCCTTGCCAAGGTCTGCTGCTCAGAACCAGTTGGCCGTGGTACTGGACTTTCTGGAATCCCACACCTTGTACTGAGTCCACATGTACTTTTTTCAGGCTTGGGGCTGCTAGCTCCTCCTAGAGAGAGGTCAAGAGGAGCCAAATCAGAATTTTGTGGGGTGTCTAGGGCCACACTGACTGTAGTAGAGGTTCCTGACTCCTCTTTTAGCCCCTCTGGGGAGGCCAGAACTGGACTGATGGCAGGGATGGTCTCCTGTCTGCCTGGTTCCATTTCATTCTGCTTTTGTTCATGCTCTTCCTCTGTACTGGGAGTCTTCGTGGTGCTCTGACTTCCCTGAAGCAAAAGAAGAGCCCAGCTGACTAGTAAATTTGGGGCTCCCATCCCCACACTGCCCTATCCTATGCCTAAGTACCCACCTCCTGGCTCTGCAGCTTCTCGTCTTCTTTCAGGCCACACCTGTAGAAACACAGCAAGTGGCAGTTTCTGTGCCAGGCAGGTCCTGGGCCAGGCGGGCCCTTGCCAGGCGGGTCCTGGGCCGGGCTCTATCTTGCTTCAAGTAACCCCCTTCATAACCCCAAAGAAAAGCTAAAGCCCAGAGGTTTCAGAGTAGGGCCAGAACCACAATGAGGCTCCAAGATGCTTCCTCCCCAGCCTGATCTTGGTTCTCAAACCTAGCCATTTCCTCTGAGCATCCATCCTGGGTCCCCAGCTGCTGTTTATGATCAAGCCTGTTGCACCATGAGATCCATAGGGACTCCAGGCATGTCCCTGCGTGCTCCGCCTGGGAAAGGCGCACCTCACATCTCAGAGGAAGCAAGATGTTGTAATTACCACAGTCTCTGGGCACCAGGCTCTCACCAACACCACCTATGATGGTGGCCTTTCTCGGTATCTCATTAACCTGTAACAGGCAGCAAGAAGCCAGGAAGCAGGGGCCCTGGGGATGAAGCGGAGGGACCTGGGCCAGTCCAGGAAATGAGGACACCTAAATGCCTGCCTTGATTTTTGTCCCCTGCTGCTTCTTAGCTTGTTACCTTCGGGCTCTGCCAGTCAGCCTCTCCTTCCCCTGGGCTTTGCTGCCTATGGTGGGTGTCACCGAGGGTCTTCCAGATTGTTCATCCTGACCTGCAAGACATTAAGGACAGAGGGCTGTAGCCACTGCCTTCACCAGCGAAAGCAATCCTGCTCCTTTTCTTCTCCCAACTCACGCTTTCCATCCATGGATGGTGGTGGGGGCTGTAGCTTCTGAGGGGTCCTAGGACCTAAGAGAGACAAAGGAAATGGGGATGGGATGTCAAAGGGTCAAACAGAGACAGCAGTTCCCTAGTACCAAGACGCTACCAGTAGTAATCCTGTTAGGAGTTCTATTTCCTCCAAAGTCTGAGCCGCCTCCCCGGAAAAGCCTGGCCAGGCCTGTAGTCCTGGGTTGTTTTTCCACTCCCCAGCTATGAGACATGGCCAGCTCGTTAGCCCCCAGGTTCTACATACGAGGCAGGAAGACACCAGAAGTCCGCAGGACAGTTTCCACAGCAGGCCAGGGAGGACCACTTGGACATATTGGGGTTTGGGTTTTTGTTGTTGTTGTTGTTGTTTGTTTGTCTGTTTTTTGAGATAGGGTTTCCCTGTGTAACAGTCTGATTGTCCTGGAACTCGCTTGGTAGACCAGGCTTACTTCGAACTCACTGAGCTCTGCCTGCCTCTGCCTCCCAAGTGCTGGACTTAAAGGTGTGCACCACCACCGCCCAGCTCCACTCACACTTTTACCCCACAAGGACCAGCGTCTGGAAAGACCCAGGTCAGCTCCCACAGAATCCAAACTGAGGTGTGGCTCAAAGGACTCAAGAGAGATGGAACAATACGGGAGAGGAAGGAAGGAAAGGAAGATATTTTTCTGTGTTTCCTTTCATCTTTGATGAGACAGAAAAGAGAGGAGAGTGGGATCCTAGATGAGACAGGAGGGTCATGAGTTCTGGGCCAGCCTGGGCTGAGAATGTCCCAAAAGACAAACAAACAAGGCACAGGACACACGGTGGGTATTGGCTCACCCTTTCTGCCCGGGGTCCAGTCCTTATCTCTAGGCTTGCTGCAGTTCTGTGGCCTGAGTTAGACAGAGGAGGGCATTAGGTCCGTCCACCGGGGCCAATGTGAACAGAGGCTGCATCAGCCTCCACCCTGACACTGCCTCCCCTAACCTCAGGGCACAAGGGTGGTGGACCCAAGAGAGGGGGCACACAGAACCCTGAGCCCAGGGTCTGACTAGGAGTCCAATGCAGGTCCTCTCCCTCCAAGAGGCACCCACAGTTAACCCTACCCGGTCCCTCAATCACAATGTCTCAGCAAGCTACTCAGCCATACCACCCACATGGACTTGGCTTTATCCAGGTCCCACGGGCGGCTCCAGTCACCCTGTGCATTTTTGTGCCTGGTAAGACGGGCCAGGTCAATCTGCTCTCGCTCCTGCTTCCAGTGCTTGTAGTCCCAGTTGGCCTCTGGGGGGAGTCCCACAGGCTGTTGGGGAGGTGGGCCTGGGGACACGCCTGGACTCCGGGGCTCCAGACCGCCCTGCAAAGGAAAGACACGTAGGCTTGTGGGGGCGAAGAAAGGAGATGATTCAAGTGGAGCTCCAGAGAGTCCGCTAAGCCCTTCCTCTCTCAGGGTGTCCACGTCCCAGTATGTGATTAGGTTTGCCTTGTCTCTAGCATGCTGTACTTGCTATGGGCTGTTTGCATCTGAACGCTCGTTAGCTGTCTGTTTGGGACCAGTAACTTAACCTCTGTATGCATCACTTCCTTATCTGTAAAAGGCGGTGTCTCCTTTCTTAGTTGTTGGTGTGGGTAGACTGGCCCCTAGATAGGAGGGGCACCCAGAGGCTGTGAGCAAGAGCAAGAGCAATTACAAGGGGTTGCTGCCACCTAGAGGTCACAGCTGGCACATAGCCAGTCGCCTACACATCCCACTGACACTTAGGATAATGTTGAGGTATGGGTCTTTTCATGGCCGAATCACAGCTCTGGCTTAAACCATTTCTCACGGCAAGGTGCACCCAAAGTGAATTTAAGTCAGAGAAGGGGAAGAGGGTGAGAATTCTCGAAGGTGGTGCCTAGGCCAGGCTCCCCTTAGGCAAGGGACATATCTGACTTTGTTTCTCTGCCTCCTCCCAACAGGGATTGCCAATTTGTGTCTCCTATCCCTTCTTGAAAATGTACCTTCCCTGCTGAATCTGGGCTGAAACCCATCTGCAGGGGAGAGCTCTGGCCCCGGACTCCTCCAGATGTCCCCTTCGCCCTTGGGGTCCTTGCTTGGGTGGTGGGTTTTTCACTCACGATTCGTTTGGCCTGTCGAGGGTGTAGATGGATGTCAAGTCTGAGCCAAAGGGGAGGAGACTGCCCACCCGGGGTCTGGAAGCGCCAACGCTCACCCTGGCTTTGTTTTCCATGGTGACAGCTAGTTCCACCCGGTCCCCCATGCAGAAAGTGCCCGTCAAGGCGGCAGCATTGTCATCTGTCAGCGCATCAATCCTTCCAGGGGGCACCCTGGCCCAGTTCCTGCTGACCACCCTCTTCTCCTGCAGAGTGAGACACCTGTGTCCTCAGGTCACGTGGGCAGTCCTAGGCAGGGCCAGGTTCTGGGTGCTAGGTGCTGGGCAAGGGGTTCCAAGGTTTGGGTTCTAGCCCTGGCCCTCTCTGGAATGCCCGTGGAGAAACTTGACCTTTCAGGAGTCCACGTGCCAATGGCATTAGCTATCCAAAGCTAAGGGCCAACCCAGGCACCCAAGATGCCATGAGGACTTGTCATCTCCAGAAACCCAGAGCGCACAGACAATACAGCCTTATCTCTAAGGCACGGATTCTTTTGCTTTTAGCCTAGATTTTTCTGTCCTCTGCTTCCAGTGAGGTTTTAGCCTCAGGGGCTGGGGTAGGGTGATGACTGTGCTTTCTGGCTTTTGTACAAAGTCATGGGGCTGGAAAAGGCTGTAGAAAGCCTCTGTTGGTGGTCTTTCATCTGCCGTCCTTTGGGGGAGCGTAGCAAGACTTGGTTGTTAAGGAGGCCTGTTGCTGGGGGGACACCCAGAAAGGCAAACAGGAGAAAGTGGGGTAGTGGTAACAGCCCAGGAACGGAATCATGCCTTAACTCTGCCACTCTCCAGGGTGAACTTACACCAGGAACCTGGCTGATGGTCACTGTGAGGCTGTCAGGTTGGAAGAGCCCTGGTGTGGTCACAGCCATGCCCCCCTGCTCTGCCTGGCGACGATCTTCCTCGATCTCCTGTGGGAGGGCCTGGGATCAGCAAGGCCACGGCCCCCCAGGCTCACAGACACACAGACACCGCTGACAGGCCTACACAGAGAAACACCAGTGGGGCACCAGGGGGCAGAAGCACCGGCCTCACCAGGGCCCGAGACTCTGACCACGCCTCTGAGAGGAACGATCCACCCAGACCCTGGGTCAGGGCCTGGAGTCGGGGTCTAGATGTCTCAGAAAGAACCTACTGCATGAACAGGCTTTGAGGGCACTCAGGGATGGGAGTCCTCTCAGCCGCTACAACCCACTCACCTGGTACCTGCGCAGTAAGGCCTGGTTCTTCTTGCGCAGGGCAGCTATCCTGCGGTCCAGCTCGGCGTCTTTGTCCTCGTGCCTGCGCATTGTGGACTCAGCTCTGTGAGGTCCCTGCAGAAGACAAGGAACCCAAGCTCACCAATGACCTAACTTCTAACTTTCCCGCTCAAAGAACAGGCCATGTTCCTACGTTAAGGCACACAGAAGGTAAAGGGGCTGGCCCCAAGCCCCATCCTAGTGAGGCCTATCTGCCAGTCTGCCTCCTGGGGGGCTCAGGTCAGGGCTCCATACCCAGGGCCTTTGCTCCCATCAGCAGGCTGCCCCTCCCCCTGGCTCCCCAGGGAGTTCTGCTGTGAGCACAGCCTGGAATGGGAGTTAAAAATGGCTCTGGCAGCAGAACCCGCAGTGACTGGGAAGCTGCCAGGGGATTCAGGAGGTCGAGGGGGTGGGGGGAACTCTTTGCCTCCCAAATCTAAACACACACACACACACACACACACACACACACACACACAGGTCTCAGCTTGGTTCTGGCCTCCTGGGCACTGGACCCCACAGTCTGTGGGCAGTCTGCAGGAGAGAGCTGCTCAAGTGGGCCCAGCCAGCCCTCCAGGTCGGAGCTGCTGACTGGTGGGCAGGACAGCAAGCGGGTCCATGGCAGCTCCAGCAAGGAGCTGCTCTGGGAAAGCCACATCTCCGCGTCCAGATCTGAGGTCCTGCTCCCGTCTGGCTGCGGGGTCTGTGTTCCGCCCAGTGACGTCCCCAGCCCACCACCTGCCTCATCATGGCCTTCTTCCTCCCAGGCCCAGCTGTCACCAGCTGTCTCCAGACTGTGGCTGCTTAGTAGTTCAGCCCCCTCCCATCCCCCAGAAGCCCTCTGCCCAAGACAAGGTGCCACTCACAGCCAAGTTCATGGAAATAGCAGTCACTGAGAGGATTCCAAAGCAGCCCCGGGAGCCAGAGCTGGAGGGAAGCTGGAGCCACCAGAGCCGGGCCTGTCGGCCTCTCCCTGCCGGCTTCAGCTTCTCTGCTCAGCACAAGAGATCATGTTGTGATTACCAGAGAGTGCTCTGGGCTCCCGGCCAGGAACGTCTGGCCAGCCGCCACCCCCACCCTTCCACTCTCAGAGGGCGAGGACCAGGGCACAAGCAGCCGGCTGGTCTTGTCTAACACCTCTCCCTGCCCTGCCTCAGTGTCCCCGCACAGGAGGCCTGGGCACCCAGGGCCCACCTTAACCTGTGGTCCTGAGCCCCGGGAAGACCCCTGCCTGTATTTGCCTGCAGCAGAATGGAAGGCCCGCAGAGGCCTTCACCCTCTCGATAGGAGAAAAGGCAAGGGATGCAGGCTCCACACCCTGAGGGCCCCACCTCAGGCATTCCTCCGCTCTCCTACTGGCCGTCCAATCAGCAGAGGCTTAAGTCATTAGCCAAGCGTGAAGAACCCTCTTCCCCAGCCGGCACACACCATCACAGACCTCAAAAGCCCCTCCCCGTCATCTGGTCCCTGAGGTTGAACATGGTTTCTCTGCACTCCAAACACAACCACTCCTGGAGGCCTAACTCTCTGGGTTACCAGCCCCTTACCAAGGTTGAGATGGCCTTTCTCTGGGGTCCCTAACATTTCCACTCAGGAGCAGTCAGGACCCTTCTCTGTCTTGTACTCCAGGGAGGACCTTTCCAGACCCTCGGATCCCCAGAAAGGACACGGGCTCCTTCCCTAGCAGTCCTCACACAGCCGAGGCCAGTCTCTCAGCCCAGGGGTGCCTAGGTCAGCTTCAGTACTTATGAGGACATAGGCCTTGAATGAGGTCCCTGACTGACCAGCTCAGCTATTTTCCCTCACCATTGCCTCCTGTCTCTGTGTTTTCTTGCCACCATCCTCAGCCCCTTTGCTGTCCAGGCTTTCCCCCCTGGCCCCACACCCCATCTCCGCAGCACAGCTCCCAGTTCCCGTCCTGCTTGCAAATGCTACTGTGTACCCTCCTCCCTTCCTGCCGGATGTTCCCACTGAGTCAGACTGTGTCCTTTCCCAGCAACGGTGACGCACTGAGCTCCTAGATCCTCTCTGTCTCCCTCCCCCTTTGGTCTACACACACACACACATGCACACACACACGCACACTCGCATGCACACGCACACTTGCATGCATGTGCTCGCAGGCACACATTTCTCCCACCTTCTCTGTGCCCTGCCCCACAAATCCAGCTGAGCTCAGCCTTACCCCACCCATCTCTGGAAGTCGGAAGTCGCGAGCCCCCGCCATGCTTCCTTCAGCGAGAAAGTCCACAGAGCCCAGTGCGAGAAGGAAAGAGACCTAACGCTGTCCACTCTCTTTAGAATTTTAGTCCCCTGACCAGGTGTAGGGAGGAGGGATGTGGACAGACTGCAGAGATAAGGCGAGGTCTTTGTCCATCTCAGCTCCCAGTCCTGACCAGGGTCAGAAGGTATAGGTAGAAACCTGGCCACCTTGAAGAGAGGGTGACCCAACCCTCTCCAAAGACTGCAGGAAGATATCCTGAATGTAGAAGCCAAATTTTCCCAGCCGTCAGGCGGAAAGACCATGTACCCTGAACAAACCTGCAGTCAAGACCGAACCCACAGTTGCTGACCGTGTTTCCGAGAGTCACACAGTTTGCCACGCTCTTGAGCAGCCCCCACCTTCTTTTACCAGTTTCTCCACAGCCCACCGTCTGCCTGTCTGCTCTCACACGGGACAGAGGCTGAGAGCAGAGAGTGGTATGCTGGATGCCCTGAGATTCTCCAGGGCCGGGTGCAGGGCCCCCAGGCAGCAGAACCTCATTGCTGCAGGAGGAGGATGGAAAGAGCCTGCCCTACACTTTATGTCACTGTGGGTGCCCTGTGCACAGGCTGTGACTGCCTTTCTGGCCACTCAGAACACACACAAACTGAAGAGGGCAGTTGAGTGGCAAAGAATCCCGGGTGGAGGGCACAGGAAGTTGGCCTTGGAGGCAGGAGGATTTCCAGGCCAGTATCCCCAAACACAGATCTTTTACTGAGTCACCACTAGGAGGCAGAAGCATTCCAAAAGCTTAGCTATGGTTGGGGGAGGGGCCCCCTTTCTTGCTACCATCTCTCAACCTCACTTTCCAGCTTCATCAGGCTAGATGATTACTCCGTGGTAGAAGCTTTATTTTACTGAGGAGGAAACAGGCCCAGAGAGGTGTTGCATCTTGGGCTGTCGCGCCTGGTCCGCCACAGACAAAACAAGCAGCCAGGGCAGTGGACTTGCCGTCCTAGGCGGGCCTCCTTGCCGCTTTCCACAGCCGCCCCACCAAAGCTAGATTGATGGAGACTTCTCTCTCTGCTCTCGCTTTCTCCTGCTAGGCTTGGGTGGGGTGACCTTGCTTGGGCTTGGATCATTCCTCTGTGGTAGCTCCCCACCTTCCCAGGCCACCTGCCAACTCAAGCAGCAGCCACACCTTCAGGTTCATGTGACCCTTATAGGTGGCATCTGGAAAAACACAGCTGAAGATGGTTGTAAGTCCAAGCTTCTCTCTGGGGGGAAACAGGGAGATCTCTCCAGGAGAAAAAGCCTAAGAAGTCCACCACGGAGGCAGGGATGCTCAGGCCCTCCTCTCCACTCCCGAGAGGCTGTCCCGTGGATGGCTGGTTGATCAGGTCTAGTACTAGGGCCTTTGCCCTACTCCTCGGTCTTGGTCTAGGAAGAGGCAGATGGGATGGCGGATTCCGGTCCCTTATCTTTCCACTTCTATAAAATGAGATGGCTATCCCCCTCAGTGAGTCATATGATGATAACATTTAAATACCTAGCAACATCCATATTAGGAAAACTGTGTGGCCCAGAGTAAGGTTCAAACAGTTTTCTTCTTGGGCCAGATACCTTCACGCTAGTCAGCCACTCAGTGTCCTTTAATGAGTGTCCAAGGCTGCCTCGCCCTGTCAGGGGCAGGAGCACATTGCAATTATTTAAAGCATTTGTAAAATACTAGGGCCATCCTGAGGGTCCTTTTGGGACCTCCTTTTCTGTCTCCTGCCCAACAGATCAAAGCCCAGCTTCTGCACCACCGCCCCTACTGGGAGATCCTCTGTATCTGCTCCCTTTCCAGGCCCCAGACTGTGCCTTCTCTCCATACCAGCATTGGGACCTCTGGAAGCAGACCTCGTCCTTTATCTGCTTGCAGATCCTAGCAGGCTGTCCCAAGCTCCCATGCCTGTCCTTAGGAATGGCTCTGCTTTGGGGGGGCTGGGTCCTTAGAGGTCACCGGTGGGGAAATGTTGAAGAAGAGGACAGGCAAGGGCGGGTTGTATTAGGCCCGGCTACTAAATGGGCCACGCTCCAGGTGGAAAGAGATGGTAACTCTAAGCACATTCCTTTCCTGCATGACCTTCCACCTCTGCCCGCTCCTAATGTAGACATTCCTGTCACATGAAAGATTGTTCCGGCTCCTAGGCCTGGAATGTACTCTGGTCCTCAGAGTATAAGGACCAGTCCTGAGCAGTTGATAACCTGAAGGGTGGAGGGAGAGACAGGGTGACTAATTGTCTTTGTTTGCACGTATCTTTTAGTAAAGAATTCTCTGCTAAGAAAAAAATTCATTCTCCTGAATGCCCTAACAAAGGAGATGGGGACAGCCAGGTGTCCCTCAGGAGCAACCATGCAACATTCTGGAGGATGCAAGAGCCGGAGATGATAGTGTGTCCAGCAGGAGATGCCCAGTGTGAAGCGAGGGGAGGCGTGCTGGGTTAGAGAGTCCAACAGGCCAGGGATGATCGCGTTCACTGCAGAAACTCATTGCACCACGGCTTATGCCTGCTGAGCCCCACACCTGTGACATCATTCGATCTCCTCAAGTTTTGGAATCTGTGGACGAGCCTGAGCTGGTGCTATTGACATCTCTGTGGAGATCAAGGTCAGTGACCTGAATGAACGTCTCTGTGGCACTTCCTGAATCATCGAAGCTAACTGCCTGTCAGCTCTTTCTCCAGCCCATGCCCAGGGTGAGCCACTTTTGTCAACACGGCCGCCAAACCAAGGCATCAGCCTGCTGGGCAGGCCAGGGAGCAGAGAGGCCTGGCTACCCCTCCAGACAAATACTGGAAGGTCATAGAGAGGGTTAGTGTCCTGCTTTGGGAGACTATTGTATGTCCCTATCAGCCCAAAGACCCCATGTGCTGCCCGCCCTGCATTGCCCCAGGAGACTCCCTAGCATCTCTCTTTCCTGATCCTGCTTCCAGCTTCTCACCACAGACATGCCCTCCTCACCCTCCACCAGGGCAGGAAGTTGCCCTCTGTCAACCAAGCCTTAAGCCAAGCACTTTGGAACCATTTACTCTCTGTGAGGTACAGGGCTGAAGGGTAGAGGGGATACACATGAGACTCGGGCTCTGTGGCCTCCAAACCCTTAGGACTGTGGAGAGCAAGAAGCAAAGCTCACTCTGCGGTGGATGCGTCAACGTGCCCACCACCACTCTGGCAGCTTCCCGTCTCCTGAAGGTCTCCGGCCCCAGTCTACCCACAATGCCTTACTGTCTCCATCCATCCCATCAAGACAAAGTCTAGCTCCTCTCTGAAAGCCTCAGCATCTCTACTTTGTCCTGCCCTACTCTGGGCCAGGGGCTTAGAGCTTGACTCCAGAGAAAGCAGGAGCGGAGGCCCCAAACCTGGAGCCCAGAGCGCTGCTCCCCCTCCTTCCTGAGGAGGTTTATGAGGACACGGAGCTCTCTTTTCAGCCTCCTGCCCAAGGCTGGCAGCGAAGAAGACGTAGTAGCAGTGTCCCTTAAAGAGAACAGGAAGATTCCTGAAAGAGGGGGGCTAGTAAACACAGGGGATGGCGGGCATAGGAAGTACCATCTGCTCAGCGTGGACTAGAACGTGGGAGTTCGCAGGCACCACACCTTTGCAAACCTCTTCTGGGGTTCTGCCTGTCTGCTGCCTCTGCCCTGGCTCTCTCTCCTCAGAATGGCAACGACTGTACACAAAGCAGAGTCATAGCTCCCCGCCTACTCATAAACCAAAGTCCTCTGCACAGACGTTTCCAAAGCAGGCTGCTGGAGTTTTTTTTTTTTTTTTGTTTTGTTTTTTTTTAGAAGTGCCTTCCTGAAAAGGAAGATGGTTCAACCTAAGAAATGCCCAGGCTCTAGGCTCTAGACTCAGGCAGTCCCTGATTAGGACGACTGCACACTGGCAAACATCTTAACCCCTGAACCAAGGTCCTTTCGGAATCTGTCAAAGAAGGGAAGATAAAGCCCGCTGTGGTGGTACAAGCCTGTAATTCCAACACTCCAGAGCTGGAGGCAGAGGGTCGGAAACTCAAGGTCAGTCTCAGTGTGAGAGACTAAGTCTCAGTGCAAGCACACACACACACACACACACACACACACACACAGACACACACCAAAGACAGGTTGGGTGTGGTGATATACACCTGCAATCCCAGTACTTCGAAGGTGGAGGCAGAAGGATCAAGTCTATCCTCTGCTCTGTTATAAGTTTCACACCAGGCTGGGATACTTGAGACCCTGTCTCAAAAGCTGAAGTTCCAGTCGGGAGGTGGTGGTGCACGCCTTTACTCCCAGCACTCGGGAGGGAGAGGCAGGCAAATCTCTGTGAGTTCGAGGCCAGCCCAGTCTACAAGGACAGGCTCCAAAGCTACAGAGAAACCCTGTCTCAAAAAACAAACAAAAAAGCTAAAGTTCCACCTCGGAAGAACTAAGGATGAGGAGTCTGGAGAGATGGCTTAGCGATTAGGAGCACTTGACAAAGACCCAGGTTTCACACCCAGCCCCCACATAGTGACTCAACCATTAGTAATCAGGCTGACACCAGGGATCCAACAGGCGTGTGTCAGATCCCTATATGCGTGCAAGCAAAACATTCATACACATAAAGCAAAATACAATACTGCCAAACAGTGAGGGTAATCTCTTCTAGAGGGGAGCAATTAAAAGCACTGGCTGCTCTTCTCAAGGGCCAGGGTTCAATTCTCAGCACCCGCATGACAGCTGATAACCATGTGTAACTCCAGTTGCAGGGGATTCAACTACCTCTTCTGGCCTCCAAGAGCACAAGGCATTCATTCAAGTGGCATACAGACACACATGCAGGCAAAGCATCCATAATATATAAATATCAATACCACCTAGAGTTTATATACATACATATATAACAATACCACCTAGAGTTTATATACAAGCATATATTACACATATATAAACTCTAGGTGGTATTTGTATTATATATATACATGCAAGCAAATACTCTGTGTGTGTGTGTGTGTGTGTAAAATAACACCACCACCTAGAGCCGATCTGAGCTCCCTGATAACGTAGAAGATCCTGGGGTCAGCCGGAGCCTCCCTCCCCGCCATTGAGATGAGGAAGACACACCCTGTTCCTCAATACTTTCATCTTGTCTTCTGAAAATGGCTATGGGACTCTTTATTTTACAATTCTAATTGAAGTCAAATTGACATGCCATAAACAATGCGTATTTGAATTGTGCAAGCTGTTTTGATCTGTGTTTACTTCACAAAGTCATAGCAGCAGCTCTTGCTTCTTCCTGCCCTTCCCCAGTGTCTCTCCTCCACTCTCCCCTTTTCACTGCCCACTGGTCGGCTGTGCTCATCAGTTTTCTGGTTCTTTATTCAAAAACATATGGTATGTATCCTTTGTGCGTGGCTCCTATCACTCCACATAACTATTTTGAGACGCTGCCCTAGTATGGTTTGCATCAACTGTCTATTCTTTCGTTTTATTTGATGTATGCACCACAACTAGCTGATTAACTCATGATGGGGAAAGTTAAAGATTGTCTCAGTCTTTAGCTATTCCCCAAACCAAACCATTGCCAGCCTTGTTTTTATTTTGATAGGTTCTCGCTCTGTAGCCTGGCTGAGGAGCATTGTAATTTCAGGGTAGAGCACAGCCATATTCAGAAAATAATTTTTAAAAATACAGAAACAAGAAAGGGAAAAATTCATACAATATAAACCTCAAAAAAAAAAAAGGAAACCAGTTATTACCCAACAACAACTAACTTCAGCAAACTTATCAAAATTTGTTCACCAAGGGCCTAGAGAGATGCCTCCGCAGTTAAGAGCACAGGCTGCTCTTCCAGAGGACCTGGGTTCAATTCCCAGCTTCTGTCTGACAGCTCACAAGTGTGTGTAACTCCAGTTCCAGGGGCTCTGACTCTTCAGAAGCCAGGGGATTCTGGCTAACCTTTATGAGCACTGCATGGATTGCTTGCACAGTCATACCTGCAGGCCAGACACCTAGACACATAAACTTCAGTTGTTCTGTTTTGTTTTTCAAGGGAGGGGTTCTCGGTGTAGCCCTGGTTGTCCTGGAACTTGCTCTATAGAACAGGCTGGCCTCGAACTCACAGAGATCTGCCTGCCTCCCGAGTAGTGAGATTAAAGGCATGCACCGCCACTGCCCAACCACATAAACTTTTAAAAATAAAATTTTTTCTTTACCAAATTACTAATACCAGGAGGGTTATCAATGGCCAAGGGACTGAGGAAGCCACTGTGTCCCAGAACCTGAGGCATGCAAAGGTCCGTGGAAATAAAAAAAATTAGAAGAAAGGCTCCCGGAAGGTAGGGGCTCCTGATCTGCTTGAGGGAGCACACAAAGCAAATCATCTGGGCAAATAGAGGTGCTGGGGCAGCCACACGGGCAGCCTACAAAGGGCTTGGTACAGGCAGAGCGAGATGACAGCCTGGGTTCCGAACTTTTTCATCCTTTCTGTCCTGTCCTGACTTTATTCCCACTGTCCCCTTTTCTGGGTGTGATTGCTGTTTCCAGACAAGCTTGCTGGACTGGGCAGCAATTCAAAAACTTGTCTGGGCCTTGGAATCCAAGGCAAGAATGTACTTAGGGTCACTTTTCTTCTTCTGCGTGCTGGGAGAAGTTAATGACCTGTCCACGTGACCTTGAGATGGCTCTGAGAATGATCCCCACTCTCCTCATCTACTCCACCCAAAACCTCCGCCCCACCCCACCGCACCCACATCCTGCTTCCTAGTGAACTTTGCCCAGGTAGAGATTATCCCATCCCTCTTCATTCCCTGGACCTTCTAGTCTAGAATCTCCCAGAGCTAGTGACCTGACCCAGCCCCTCCCTCTTTTGTACAAATACTCCCCTGGGGGAGACAGAGCCTCAGCCTTGCTGTCCCTGGCTCTGCACTCTCAGGTAAGGACCTGACTTATTTTACTAAAGGTAAATAAAATAAGAGGGTGTCTGTGAGAGTGAATGAGGTACCCGTGTGGTCTTAGTCTCTCTGGGTATGTATTTGTGTATTGGACTGCTGCCTCAGGGTCTTTGTGAGGACATCGTACTTTGGCACAAGTCAGTCCATTTCTAAAGGATTGTGTGTGTGTGTGTCAGGTGCTTGTGTATTTGTATGCATGTCTGCGTTTCTGCCCTCCCCACCCTCCAGGCTGGCCCCTGTGCCTTCACCCTGCAGGAGTTAGGACTGACTGCCAGGCAGAAGGGTCACCTGGCTTGCATTTTCAGTCCCTTCTAGAGCTGACCATTCCTGT
Organism: Microtus oregoni; assembly: GCF_018167655.1. Taxonomy (NCBI): domain Eukaryota; kingdom Metazoa; phylum Chordata; class Mammalia; order Rodentia; family Cricetidae; genus Microtus; species Microtus oregoni. Next base: position 20,054,986 of record NW_024543090.1, read on the forward strand.
TTTTCAGAGAGCTAGGCCTGAGTGGAAACATCCCAGGGACTGTCTTTTCACTGCCTTTAGTTCAGGTTTGGATTGAATCAAGGGTTTCCTTTACCTCCCCAAGTTCAGCCTTATGAGATCCTTCAAGCTCAACATTAGTCAGGGGTGAAAGAGTAGGGGCAACCTGGACTGGAGAGATGGCTCAGCAGTGAAGAGCACTGGCTGCTCTTCCGGAGGACCTGTGTTCAATTCCCAGCACCCACAAAGTAGGAGTCTTCCAGCCACATGTAACTCCGGTTTTTGGATATCTGGTATCCTCCCCTGTCCTCTGTGGGCACTGCATATGAACATGGTGCTCAGACTTAAGTCCAGACATAACACCCATACCCATAAAATTAAAAAAGGATCAGCAAGTGAGAAAGACTATGGTCATAAAGTGGGACTGATTTCAACCGGAAATAACAAATCAATAAGAATGAGTGGTTTGGTGGGGCTGGGGAGAGGCTCAATGGTAGAGAGCCTGCTTTCCAAGTACGAGGCTCTACATTTGATCTTCAGCTCTAGGTCTTTTGTATTGGAGGTGAGTGTGTGTGTGTGTGTGTGTGTGTGTGTGTGTGTGTCTGTAAGTGTGGACATCTGTACTAAAACACTCATTTGCCATATGAGTTCAGAGAGCCGCGATAGCTTTCATCTTCAAGTGTATTGTGTTGTGGGTGCTGGACCATTTTGGGCTTGTTAATTGTTATTTGCATGCCAGGCCCCAAAAGATGAGGCTAGATCGCAACAGTTTCCCATGACAAGAGACTGGCAGTGGATGACAAATTGATTCAGACCCTAAACCTCCCACACTCTCCCAATCCTTACAAAAGGAGACAATAACAAGCAGTGGGAACCCTGGAAGGTTCCATTCCTCTCTGTGGCAAGAACAAAGTCCTTAAGGTCTCCTGGGTCCCCAGAAGCCCAATACTCATCAGGTTGTCTGCACCTCCCCACTCGGCTATAGCAACCTCTCCAAGTCTCTGCATCCCACCTCTATGCAGGTGTTTATACAGAGACCTACAGAGGGCAGGGTATCATCACCAGGACGCCTGGCAGGCACCCCTTTTGTCTTGTGAAGGGACTATGTGTGTGCAGTCCTAGGAGGGAGAAGCAAAGCAACCAGATTACTGCCAACTAAAACGTTCTTGTTAACCACAGGTGTTGCGTGTGTCACTTCCTGCACTTGCCCCATAAAGATGGATCCAGGTAAGCATCATGGAGGCTAGGAGGTAGAAGAGGGGAAAGAAGAGGAAGGAGAGTGGGGAGGGCCGAGGCAAGCAGTCAGCCATATCTACTGAAAGCCAGGTGTGCTTGCATGTGTGTAAAGGTGTGTGTGCAGGGTGCCAAATGCAAACAAACTTTCATATTGCGAAGCACACATTATAGTTGAAGAAACAAGTGTGCACGTTTTTCATCTCACTAGCTCTTCAACTTGAGGAGACAAAAAGGTGGGTTCATCTCCCAGGGTACACATGAGGCCAGGGATGTCAGGCATGATGCTCAAAGTGAGCTCATGAAAAGCACTGCCAGATCTGGAGCCCAGAGCCCAGCAGCTATGCCACTGGATTCTCTCAAAAGAAGCAAAAGAACGGGGGCTGGATAGGTGGCTTAGAGATTAAGAGCTTTGCCTGTTCTTCCAAAGGTCCTGAGTTCAATTCCCAGCAACTATATGGTGGCTCACAACCATCTGTAATGCGATCTGATGCCCTCTTCTGGCTTACAGGCACACACACATATAGAATATTGTATACACAATGAATAAATAAATATTTTTTTAAAAAAAAGAAGCTTAAAAAAAAAGAAGCGAAAGACCTAGAATTCCCACCAAAGGTTACCTTTTGGGACACCCAGTACCACATAGGTGGCTTCTGCAGAATGAACTGTTGTGTCCACTCTGGGGATCTCCACACCCCAGTGATGTGGAACACCTGCTGGATAGTGAGGTAGAGCCATGCTAGAGAGATTTCCAGGCAGCAGACAGTGTGAGCAAAGGCCCTGAGCTGAGAGCAGAAGGTTGTGACCAGGATGTAACAGCAGCCACCACACAGCTCTGAGGGGCTATAGTGGGATGGACAGGCATGAGTGGGGGAGACTGCCTGGGGCCCAGAAGAATTGGGGTTTGCAACAATAGAATGCCTCCATGATGCCCTGAAATCTGACCAAGGCTAGGATAGCAGACCCCTGGCAGTGTGGAAAAAAGCCTCACCTCCTGCCTGGCCTGATGCCACCTGGGGGACTCAGCCAGCCTTGAGCCCATAGGGACACACAAGTGAGCTTCATATTGACTTCCAATACAAATCTGCTGTTAGTGGATGGATGAATGAAGGAATGTTTGTCAGGTGAATGGCCAGGTCTGAGGAGCCTTGTTGAATGTGGGATGTGGACACAGAGCTAGCATCAGGGAGAAGGCAAGGAGTCCCCTTCAGAAGCAAAAGACTGACCCTGCTGTTTCTTTCCCCATTTCTCTCCAACAGGTCACAAGGTAAGAACATTCGCTAACCTTCTTCCCCTTGCCCAACCCAACACCACCATCCTGGCCACTTCCTTCAGGCCCACCTCATTCTTAAACCAGCACTTCTGCCAGATAATGTCAGGAAGACTCAAGCATCAGCCTGGGAAGGGCGGGATACTGCCTAGCCACCCACCCCCTGCCAACTGCAACCTTCTCTTTGGCATTCTCTCTGTTTTCCCATCTGTCTCTCTCCATTCCTTACTTCCCTCCCCTGGCCCAGCAGCTCACTCTCTCTTCTTGCTGCTTCCCAGCCTGCTCTGTGGTCCCCTGGCTGGCTGCCTGGCTCCCAAGCCCCAGTCCCACTGCAGGGCTCCTAGGAGAGGCAGGCTTCTGCTAGGGAAAGAAGGGAAGGCTACCTGCTCACCACCTCTCCCTCCCAACAGGCAGCAGTCACCAAGCTTCCTGGCTGTATCTATAACCTTCCACAGAGTGGGGATGGGGGATGCTGCTGTTTCCTAGCACAGCTGAGGAAGGGACTGCTGTAACTGGAAAGCCTTCACTTCTGGAGACTGTCTCTTCCCATCTGTATTCCACTTCACTAAACCCGTGAGGTGGCGGGGGGGGGGGGCAGGTTAAAGCAGAATAGGGAGTCACCCTACTTCCAGAATAGGGGGTGTAACTCCATCTGTACCCCACTGGACTCCATACCTCAGTGCCCTAGCACTAACTCTCCTGGCTGGACTCCAGCTAAGAAAGGTTTAACAAAACTTTCCCGGGCCTCTTTGGTCTGAGAAGTGGACATTAACCTTACTTTCACTTCTTCCTGTTCGAGTCTGGCAGGTGTGCAGAGGCATTATATAGGCAGCCGGTGCATGCATCTGTGTGTACATGTGTGCATGCTATGTGCCCACCACGGGAATATACCCAGACATAGCTATTTTGTTGTGCTTTTTTTTTGTTTTATTTTGTTTTACACAGTGTTGTGTTTGTACTTTCTGGACAAATTCTCTAACATTAAACTCCATACCCAGACACACTTTCAGAATAGTATTCATTCATTTTTTAATTTTCATTGTTTGAGAAAGGGTCTCACCACAGAGAATGGCCTGGAGCTCCTTATGTAGACCAGGCTGGCCTTGAACTCACAGAGATCCACCAGTCTCTATCTCTTGAGGGCCAGAATTAAAGCTGTGTGCCACTACTTTTGGACAAAATAAAAAATAAATTAAAGACAGGGTAACATTCTGTATATACATACAGGCCCTGGCTGGGCTGAACCTCCCTGTAAATAGATCAGGCTAGTCTCAAACTTACAGAGATCACCCTCTGCCACCTCAGAGGATTAAAGCCGTGTGTCACCACATGCCACATATATAAATATATATATATATATTGTATTTGAATACACTTCCTATCTACACACAAACACATCCTTGATTTCCACCTCTTACCTTTGACCCACCACATCTCTCCTCAGAGCCTGGGTTTCCCCTACCTGGTGTCCGGGGAATTCTTCTCCAGCCTCCCCAGCTTCACCTTTGCTGTAAATACAGCAAGCTACCACTTGTAGCAAGGCAGAACCTGTAGCCTTTCTGCTAGGACCCCTGGGCCAGGGTAGGGGTCATGAGATAATTTTGCTTCTTGCAAACAAATAATGATGTGGGAGTGTCATATATCAATCTGTTGATTTCATTGGTTAAGTAATAAACAAACTGCTTGGGCTCATAGCTTAGAACATAGGTGGGTGGAGTAAACAGAACAGAATGCTGGGAGGAAGAGGAAGTGAGATAAGACGCCTCAGACAGAGTCGCCATAATTCTCCCACTCCAGGCAGACGCAGGTTAAGATCATTCCTGGTAAGCCAGCTCGTGGGCTAAACAGATTATTAGAAATGGGCTAGTCCAGGTGCGAGAGTTAGCCGAGAAAAGGCTAGATATAATGGGCCAAGCGGTGTTTAAAAGAATACAGTTTCTGTGTAATTATTTCGGGGCATAAGCTAGCAGGCGGCCGGGGTGCTGGGGATGCAGCCCCTTGGCTCCTAATTACTACAAAATAACTCGAGGTCCAGGGAAAGAGGTCAAAACTTTGCAAAGGGAATAAATCTAAAACAACAAGACTCTTCCCTTTTGCTAGCCCAGTACTTAAGAGACTTCTTTGCAAAAGGGGCAGGGCCAGGAGCAAATCCTTTGCTATCCAACTCCCCACCACAACCCCTTCCAGATGCCTAGGAATCCTGAGGCCCTTGGGGAGGGGAGGTAAAGAGGAGTTGACCACAGCCATTGGCGGTGGCTTTGAATTCTGACATTTCCCTTTTGGTTTTCCACAGGGTCCGTCCCCTCCTCATGGTCCACCACCCCCTGGTCCTGGGGGACCCCCACATCCAGGACCTGCTTGCCCAGCCCCTGGCCATGGTCCTGGGGGACCTCCCCCTCCAGGACCTGCTTGCCCAGCCCGTGGCCATGGCCCCGGGCACCCTGGTCCTCACCATCCCCATAGCCCCGGACACACTGGTCCTCATCACTGAGAAATGAGAAGACAAGAGGACACAAGATGAGGAAGCTACACAGAACCCCCAGCTGACCCAGCTCCCAGACTTACCCAGAATTTTCCTTTCCAAATAAATAGACTTCTGTATGCCATTTTGTTCTCATCTGAGGTTGTCTTTCTTCATATCCAACCTGGTACTCAGGGTCCAGTTCTATCTAATTTGTAAAAACAGATGTCCATCTTGACATTCCCAGAAGCATGACTGCTGGTGACCACAACACAGGGCTGATTAATACTACTGATCCCAGGGACAGCGCCCTACTCTCTGTCCATCCACTCCTGTCCGGCTGCTCCTGTCAGTATGCATACATTCTCACCATTTCCTGAAAACACACTGATCTCCTGACCTACTTATTATTTTATTGAGCTATCCATTTTTCTCTGACCCCTTCCCCGACATCTTTTTGTTGCTATTTTTGCTTAGCTATTGTTTGATGTCAGTCGTAGGGGCTGCAGCAGAGAGAGAAGCTCACCAAGATGCTATGCCTTCATTTTCTGAAGGAACAGTGGGGTTCAGCCTTCTTGGAGAAGGATGACAGCCAGCTAGCTGACTCCAGTTACTTTATTCAAACATACACAAGGCTAATAGGGGCTGGCAAAGGTTCCAACTCCCAAAGTCATTTGCTCCTGCTGGCCATGAGAGCAGACAGCACACACAGATCTCAGTCCCTTCTGATTATGGCTAGCCATAACCAAAAGTACAGACTCCAGGTGAGCCAGGAGTGTCATAGGACCAAGGTCGGTGTAGATGCAAGCACTCTCATGTAGCACCAAGTGCAGAGTCTCCAGAGAGACATTTCTTCAAGGTTTCAACAGTCTCAAAACAATTTTCAGCCTTTACTGATTAACCCAAACATAGCAAAGGCTTTGCTGAAACATTTCTCTCAAAGCCAGACACAAAGTCTGCGCATTACCTATCACTACAACGCAAACCAAAAGAAAGAAGACTTAGCTTTATCATTCAGGCCTCAACCCTGCTGCAAACCCCATGGTCTCCAGGCAGTCTGCCCTGTAGCCATCTTTCCTTTTCCCTAAGACTGGCAATCCTGCTGCAGAAGTGAGACTCTACCTCCTCTTGGAGCAGAAGACTGGAAAGACAACTACACAGTGTCGTCTTATGACTAATTTGGGGTCATCGCTGACTTCTTCCTGCCATATTCCAGCTCCCTGTCTGAACTGTGCACACCTTGACTAAGTAAAGCCATGCTGTACAGGGCCCCGGGCCGGGGCTGTCAGAAGGGCAGCACTCCTGTTTGCTGAACTTTCTACCTTCCTTCATCCCCATTAAGATTGAGCCATCCAGATTTCTCTCTCATACAAACCAACAGTTGGTCTGTCTGCATCTCCCAACTACTGCAAATTCCCAGGGGCAGGAACGGAGTCTTATTCATCACCACGCCACACCTCACAGTCAATCTGGCACTGTGTTCACCTAATGAACATTCCCTGGCCACCTTCTGAGCCAGTGAGCTGATCAAGGCACTGAAGCTATGGGGATGAACCTTTCTAACCATCAGCTTCTGCATTCCCAGCCTCCACCACCCAGCTGAGAGGGGGACAAGTCTATGATCTGATAGTCAGCTGCATCAAATACGTGAAGAAATACCCAGGAGGCCAATGGAACACAGAGGGGCAAGTGACTGGTTTAGGGGGAATAATGACGGATGCAGGTGCTCAAAGACATGTGCTGGACACAGTGGAGCAGCCCTTTAATCCCAACCCTGGGCAGAGGCAGGCAGATCTCTGTGAGTTCAAGGACAACCTGGTCTATATAATGAGTACCAGGACAGCCAGGTATATACGTTAAGACCCTGGAGAGAGATGGTGTGGGGATAAAGAGACAACCATACAGGAAGGTCAGAAGATCTTGAACGTGGCTCATGGTTCTAATCTTTACTTCTCACTGCATCTGCTTTCAAATCTGTAAAACGAGAATTTTCTTCTTTTTGTAGACAGCGAATAAGATCATGTATGCAGTAACAGGTGTGACAGCAAGCAGGGTTTGACACATGGCAGGTTGCCAGCGATAATTTTTGAAGGCACAGATGTTTGGATGAAAGCTCAGGCCCCAGCATGCAGGCCTTGAGCTTCCACCCTCCTCCTCTGCCCTCAGAACTAATGGAAAAATCAGCCCTGAGCTCTTGTCTCCTTGTCTTGCTTACTGAACAACCCTGGGACACAGATAACCACAACACTCCTCCTCCCCTGCCTGCCCTCTCCCAGGTTCCAGACCAAAGGCATGACTCCTGAGGCAAGCCCTGAGAGAAGCTGCTCCCTCCACACCTGTCCCCTTGAAGACCCAGCAGATGCGGCAGTCTCGGTGCCCACAGTCTCCACCCTCCAGGCTGTCGACCCAACCAGCCCGCTAACAGCTGGACATTTTGCCTTTCCTCGAGCACCTCAAGACTATCAAGAAGGCAGTTCCTTACCAGGTTTAGGCGATCAAGCCTCTCTGTGTACTCATGACTCCTTTAAGGGATCTTTAGCTATAACATTAGCAAAATATAGTTTTGCAAATTGTAACAACTATCATCTCGGAAAATATTATTACTCTGGCCTTTAAATTGAGCAAACACAGTTGTCCAAGAATCATTATCCTAAAATTATCAATTAATCTATTTAGTATAAGAAACTTTGATCATAGCCAATATTCTATTAAGCTATCTCTGAGATTTTATCTTGCTCTTCTCTATTAGACAAGCTACTGATCTAATTAAAACTTTAATATCTTAACTGGCAAAAACTGGGAAGATGCAGCTCTAAAAAGCATTCTATTCTTTTCATAAAACCGCTGTAGAATAAGTTTTGTACTTAATACACACTTGTCATAGCTGAATCATAATTAATATACTGTACTTGTACATTATTGCATAATTTACCTGTTGATCTATATTTTACCTGCTTGAGTACCTGTCTGGCAGCTTCTATAAGCTCTCTATTGGAAATTGGCTCATTGCTTCCTTTAAGAATTTTACTTAGTGGCTCAATATCTCCCATAAGAATATTGTAACTAAGGCTTTAACCATTGTATAAATAATTAAAAGTTTGTGAACTATCTTCCTGTAAAGTTGTAAGTCTGCCTAGCCGATAGGAAAATGGAAAAAGAACGCATATTTAACTAATGACGCTGGTCTAACAAGACATCAACATGTGGAAGAATGAAAACAGATCCATATTTATCTCTATGAACAAAATTCAAGTTTGAATGAATCAAAGATCTGAACATAAAACCAACCACACTGAAGATCACAGAAGAAAAAGTTAAGAGTACACTTTGGCACATCTCAAACACAGCCTCAGTGGCACAGACCTTGAGAGAAACAATTAATAAATCAGATCCGAACTGAGAAGCTTCTGTATAGCAAAGGACATAGTAACAAGACATATTATCAGTCTAAAGAATGAGAAAATACCTTTACTAACCACTTAATCCACTCCAAAAACATACGAAGAACTCAGGAAATTAGTTATCAAAAGAATAATCCAATAAAAATATATGTTACAGACCTAAACTTAAAACTCTCGACAGATGAACTTAATGCTGACACATAATAACATCCTTAGTCATTAGAGAAATGCAACTCTGAGATTCCATCTTTTCCCTGTAAGAATGGCCAAGATTGCCGGGCCGTGGTGGCGCACGCCTTTAATCCCAGCACTCGGGAGGCAGAGGCAGGCGGATCTCTGTGAGTTCGAGACCAGCCTGGTCTACAAGAGCTAGTTCCAGGACAGGCTCTAAAACCACAGAGAAACCCTGTCTCGAAAAACCAAAAAAAAAAAAAAGAATGGCCAAGATCAAAGACACCTGTGACAGTTTGTGCTGAAGAGACTGTGGGGGAAGGAAAAACTCCTCCACTGCTGGTGGAAGTGCAAACTGGCACAGCTGCTTTGGAACGTAGTACGGCAATTTCTCAAAACTAGGCAACCCTCTACCTTAAGACTCAGCAACACTCCTTTTGTGCCTATATACAGAAGATGCCCAACCACACCATAAGGACACGTGCTCAACTCTGTTTACAGCAGAATTACTTTATCATAGCCAGAACCCAAAATGCACCTCTTCTGCACATATGATAAATGAGAGACATCATCCTTTACAATAGCCATAAATACAACAAAATATTTTGGAGTAACTCTAACCACACAAATGGAAAAACTTGGATGATAAGAACTTTGAATCTTTTAAGAAAGAAACTTAAACTGGCGGTGGTGGCACACACCTTTAATCCCATCTCTCAGCAGGCAAAGACAGGCAGATCTCTGTGAGTTCAAGGCTACCCTGGTCTAAAATAGTTAGTTTCAGGACAGGCTCCAAAAAAAAAAAAAAAAGAAAAGAAAGAAAGGAAAAAAGAAAGAAAGAAAGAAGAAAAAAGAAAAAAAAAAGAAAAGAAAACTTAAGACATTAGAAAAAAGAAAGATCTATTCTCTTGGAAAAGTAGAACCAAGATAGCAAATCTGACAATCTTACTGAAATTAATCTACAGATTCAATGCAAATGTCCATTAAAATTATAACAAAATTTATTTATTTATTTATTATGTATACAATATTCTGTCTGTGTGTTTGTCTGCTGGCCAGAAGAGGGCACCAGACCCATTACAGATGGCTGAGAGCTACCATGTGGTTGCTAGGAATTGAACTCAGGACCTTTGGAAGAATAGGCAAGGCCGGGCAGTGGTGGCGCACGCCTTTAATCCCAGCACTCGGGAGGCAGAGGCAGGCGGATCTCTGTGAGTTCGAGACCAGCCTGGTCTACAAGAGCTATTTCCAGGACAGGCTCCAAAACCACAGAGAAACCCTGTCTCGAAAAACCAAAAAAAAAAAAAAAAAGAATAGGCAATGCTCTTAACCACTGAGCCATCTCTCCAGCCCATAACAAAATTTTTTTACAGACCTTGAAACAACAATCCTCAACTTTATAAGAAAAGATAAAAACTCAGGATAGCCTAAACACTCTTAAAATCCTACACAATCATGGCAATTCTAAATGCATCACAATCTCTGACTTTAAAAACTTTACTGCAGAGCCACAGTACTGAAATCAATCCACCTTGGATACAAATTCACAAACCTACAAACAGCAGATTGTTGACAAAGGAGCTAAATTGTGAAATGAACAAGAAACGTATTTAACCTACTTATTTATTTTTGATTGTCATGTCTCAGGGATACCTCAATTCAAACCTGCCTTTCAGCTTCTGGTTGAAGCTGCGCCACCCGGCAGGGGGTACGACACAGGAGCTGTCTGCCTGTCTGCCTGCCTGTCATCTGCCAGCTCTGGAAGGCATAGCAGCCTGGATTTTACCCTTACTCCTCCTGTCTTGAGGGACTCCTTGAGTCTGTGGAAAAACAAATTCTATTTACCGAATGCTTGTCCCATGGTATGATTTTTACCTTGCATCACTGTGCAGAAACCTCCGGATCTGATGGTGGGTGGTCCATGGCGATTCTTCACTGAGCAGGTGCTGAGCTGCTGACTGCAGTGGCTCAATGGCTGGATAGGCCTGTCCCCTGTCTGCAGCAACATTCTTCAAACCCACACAGTGTTGTCAGGTCCCTGTTTGGGCGCCATTTGTCCCGACCAGTGACACATGAATGGAGATTCTGAACCCTGTCGACAAGGAATGAAGAGACAAGAGACATGAGAAACAGACAGCAAGTCTGCATTCTGATCAAGCTGCCAACTTTATTTTTTTCTCAGGAATATTATATAGCAGAAGGCAGGGGGAGGGGATGGGAGATTGCTGGAATGTCAGGTCTAGAGACTTCCCAAGCTGATGGATGGGAAGAGATAAGGAAATGCTGAGGGTCTGTCAATAGTTACTAACAAGGGGATGCTAATTACTTCTGGGGCCTGGGACCCCCATGTCTGCAGGGGATCTTAACTCACAGGGGGATAAGGGTTATCCTAGGCCCTGAATTTGCCCTACAAGGGTTTCTGAAGAGCTAACTTAATTTATGACCGAGATGGCTATAACCAAATACAGGTCTTTGCTTCCAGCAGGTTTTTCTGTATGTCCTGTCTGTCCTAGAACTCGCTCTGTAGACCAGGCTGGCCATGAACTCACAGAGATCTGCCTATCTCCCAAGTGCTGGGATTAAAGGCATGCACAACCACTGCCCAACCACAAAAACTCTTAAAAAAAAATAATACAAAATTTTCATTTACCAAATTTACAAGACACTTACTAATGCCAAGGGGTTGTCAATGGCCAAGTGACTGAGGTCAGTGAAATAAGAAAAATTAGAAGAAAGGATCCCGGAAGGTAGGGGCTCCTGATATGCTTGAGGGAGCACACAAAGCAAATCATCTGGGCAAATACAGGTGCTGGGGAGGCCACACGGGCAGCCTACAAAGGGCTTGGGACAAGCAGAGCCAGCTGGCATCCTGGGTTCCGAACTTTTTCATACTTTCCATTCTGTCCTGACTTTATTCCCACTGTCCCCTTTTCTGGGTGTGAATTCTGTTTCCAGACAAGCTTGATGGATGAGGTAGCAATTCAAAAACTCATCTGTGCCTTGGAGGCAGGAATGTACTTAGGGTCACTTTTCTTCTTCTGCGTGCTGGGAGGAGTTAATGACCCTGTCCACAACCTAGAAATTGTTCTGAGAATGACCCCCAATCCCCTAACCTACTCCACCCCAACCCCTCCCCACCCACCACACCCCCATCCTATTTCCTAGTGCTCTTTGCACCAGTAGAGATCAGCCCATCCCTCTTCACTCCCTGGCCCTCTATTCTAGACTCTCCCAGAGCTTGTGACCCAACACAGCCCCACCCTCTCTTGTACAAATACTCCCCTGGGGAGACAGAGCCTTAGCCTTGCTGTCTCTGGCTCTGCACTCTCAGGTAAGGACCTGACTTATTTTACTAAAGGTAAATAAAATAAGAGGGTGTCTGTGAGAGTGAATGAGGTACCCGTGTGGTCTTAGTCTCTCTGGGTATGTATTTGTGTATTGGACTGCTGCCTCAGGGTCTTTGTGAGGACATCGTACTTTGGCACAAGTCAGTCCATTTCTAAAGGATTGTGTGTGTCTGTGTCAGGTACTTGTGTATTTGTATGCATGTCTGCGTTTCTGCCCTCCCCACCCTCCAGGCTGGCCCCTGTGCCTTCACCCTGCAGGAGTTAGGACTGACTGCCAGGCAGAAGGGTCACCTGGCTTGCATTTTCAGTCCCTTCTAGAGCTGACCATTCCTGTTTTGCAGAGAGCTAGGCCTGAGTGGAAACATCCCAGGGACTGTCTTTTCACTGCCTTTAGTTCAGGTTTGGATTGAATCAAAGGTTTCCTTTACCTACCCATGTTCAGCCTTATGAGATCCTTCAAGCTTAACATTAGTCAAGGGTGAAGAGTAGGGGCAACCTGGACTGGAGAGATGGCTCAGCAGTGAAGAGCACTGGCTGCTCTTTTGGAGGACCTGGGTTCAATTCCCAGCACCCAAAAAGTAGGAGTCTCCCAGCCACATGTAACTTGGGTTTTTGGATATCTGGCATCCACCTCTGTCCCCTGTGGGTACTGCATATGATCACCTCTATCTGGCATCCCACCTCTATGCCAGGTGTTTATACAGAGACCTACATAGGGAGAGGTATCATGACCAGGGCACCTGGTAGATATCCTGTTTTGTCTTGTGAAGGGACTGTGTGTGTGTGTGCAGACCTAGGAGGGGAGAAGCCAAGCAACCAGATCACGGCCAACAAAAGCGTTCTCTGTTAACCACAGGTGTTGCGTGTGTCACTTCCTGCTCTTGCCCCATAAAGATGTATCCAGGTAAGCATCATGGAGGCTAGGAGGTAGAAGAGGGAAAAGAAGAGGAAGGAGAGTGGGGAGGGCAGAGGCAAGCAGTCAGCCATATCACAGCTCTGAGGGGCTATAGTGGGATGGACAGGCATGAGTGGGGGAGACTGCCTGGGGCCCAGATGGAGACAGAGGAGGAAGAATTGGGGTTTGCAACAATAGAATGCCTCCCTGATACCCTGAAATCTGACCAAGGTTAGGATAGCAGACCCCTGGCAGTGTGGACAAAAGCCTCACCTCCTACGTGGCCTGATGCCACCTGGGGGACTCAGCCAGCCTTGAGCCCATAGGGACACACAAGTGAGCTTCATATTGACTTCCAATACAAATCTGCTGTTAGTGGATGGATGAAGGATGGAGTGATTGTCGGGCAAGTGGCCAGGTGTGAGGAGCCTAGTTGAACGTGGGGTGTGGACACAGAGCTAGCATCAGGGAGAAGGCAAGGGGTCCCCTTCAGAAGCAAAAGACTGACCCTGCTGTTTCTTTCCCCCCTTTCTCTCCAACAGGTCACCAGGTAAGAACATTCACTACCCTTCTTCCCCTTGCCCACACTAACACCCCCACCTTGACCCCTTCCTTCAGGTCCACCTCATTTTTTTAGACCAGTACTTCTGCCAGATGAAGTCAGGAAGACTCAGGCATCAGCCTGGGAAGGGCGGGGTACTGCCATAGCCACCCACCCCCTGCCAAATGCAACCTTCTCCTTGGCATTCTCTCTGTTTTCCCATCTGTCTCTCTCCATTCCTTACTTCCCTCCCCTGGCCCAGCAGCTCACTCTCTCTTCCTGCTGCTCCCCAGCCTGTTCTGTGCTCCCCTGGCTGCCTGGCTCCCAAGCCCCAGTCCCACTGCAGGGCTCCTAGGACAGGTAGGCTTCTGCTGAGAAAGAAGAGAAGGCTACCTGCTCACCACCTCTCCCTCCCAACAGGCAGCAGCCACCAGGCTCCCTGCCACAGAGGGGGTGGGGGAGGATGAGGCTGTTTCCTAGCACAGCTGAGGCAGGGACTGCTGTAACTGGAAAGCCTTCACTTCTGGAGACTGTCTCTCCCCACCTGTATTCCACCTCACTCAAACCCCTGAGTCGGGCGGGGGAGGTCAAAGTAGAGGAGGGTATAATTCTACTCCCAGAATAGAGGGTGTAACCCCACCTCTACCCCACTGGACTTCACACCCCAGTCCCTAGCACTAACCATCCTGGCTAGTCTCCAGCTAAGAAAGGTTATACAACACTTTCCCGGGCCTCTTTGGGTCTGAGAAGTGGCCATTAACTTTAATTTTACTTCTTCCCGTTTGAGTCTGGCAGTTGTGCAGAGGCGTTATATAGGCAGCCTGTGCATGCATCTGTGTGTACATGTGTGCATGCTATGTGCCCACCACGGGAATACACCCACATATAGCCATTTCGTTGTGTTTTTGTTTTATTTTGCTTTTTTTTTGAAATGTTGGGTTTGTACTTTCTGGACAAATTATCTACCATTGAACTCCATACCAAGACACACCTTCAAAATTGTATTCATTCATTTATTTATTTTCATTGTTTGAGAAAGGGTCTCACCACATAGCTTTGACTGTCCTGGAGCTCCCTATGTAGACCAGGCTGGCCTTGAACTCACAGAGATCCACCAGTCTCTGTCTCGTGAGTGCGGAATTAAAGGTGTGTGCCACCACTTCTGGCCAAAAATAAAAAATATATTAAAGACATGGCCTCATTCTGTATATGCATACAGACCCTGGCTGGGCTGAACCTCACTATATAGAGCAGGCTAGTCTCAAACTTACAGAGATCACCCTCTGCCACCTCAGAGGATTAAAGCCATGTGCCACCACGTGCTACATATATATAAACTGAATACACTTCCTATCTACACACAAACACATCCTTTATTTCCTCCTCTTACCTTTGACCTGCCACATCTCTCCTCAGAGCCTGGGTTTCCCCTACCTGGTGTCCGGGGAATTCTCCACCTCCCCAGCTTCACCTTTGCTGTAAATACAGCAAGCCACCACTTGTAGCAAGGCAGAACCTGTAGCCTTTCTGCTAGGACCCCTGGGCCAGGGAAGGGGTCATGAGATAATTTTGCTTCTTACAAATAAATAACTCGAGGTCTAGGGAAAGAGGTCAAAACTTTGCAAAGGGAATAAATCTAAAACAACAAGACTCTTCCCTTTTGCTTGCCCAGTTCTTAAGAGACTTCAATGAAAAAGGGGCAGGGCCAGGAGAAAATCCTTTGCTATCCAACTCCCCATCATAACCCCTTCCAGATGCCTAGGAATCCTGAGCCCCTTGGGGAGGGGAGGTAAAGAAGAGTTGACCGCAGCCATTAGCATTGGCTTTGAATTCTGACACTTCCCTTTTGGTTTTCCACAGGGTCCTTGCCCTCCTCATGGTCCACCACCCCCTGGTCCACCACCCCCTGGCCCAGGACACTGTCCTGTGGGACCCCACCCTCCAGGACCTGCTTGCCCACCCCATGGTCATGGCCCTGGACACCCTGATCCTCACCATCACCACGGCCCTGGGCATCCTGGTCCTCACCATCACCATGGCCCCGGGCACCCTGGTCCTCATCATCATCATGGTCCACATCACTGAGAAATGAGAAGATGAGAGGACACAAGATGAGTAGACTACACTGAACCCCCAGCTGAACCAGCTCCCAGACTTATACAGAATTTTCCCTTCCAAATAAACAGCCTCCTGGAGGCCATGTTTGTGCTCCTCAGAGGTTGTCTCTTCATATCCAACCTGGTACTCAGGGTCCAGTTCTATCTAAATACCTTGTTGTGAAAACCGGATGTCCATCTTGGCATTCCCAGAAGCATGACTTGGTAGTGACCACAACACAGGGCTGCTTAAGACTACTGATCTGAGGGACAGTGCCCTACTGTCTGTCCTTCCATTCCTGTCTGGCTGCTCTTGTCAGTCTGCAAACATTCTCCCCATTTCCTGAAAACACACTGAACTCCCAACCTCCTTTTTTATTTTATCTTATTTTATCTTATGGAGCTATACATTTTTCTCTGCCCCCTCTACCACCAGCTTTTGTTGTACTCTCCTGACTCCCCCTCCAGGTGAGACTTGTTTCTGCTGTCTTTCATACCTTCGCGGTTTCCAAGCCTTCTGAGTCAGTCACAGCCCCTGCTCTTTCTCCTGAAAGCCCATTAGGAAGAGGAACTTCTGTCTTTGCTGTACCCTTCCCTGCCCCCTTTCTGCTACAAACAGGCAGACTGAAGCTGGTAGGCGCCATCTCATAGGCCCAGCCACACCCTGACCCCCTGGTGCCAATTTAGTACCACCCTAAATCTCTCCAGCCATCTGTAAGTCACTTGAAGCACTTGGTAAACCCCTAGATCCGCTCACGCCATGCCCTTGACCCATGCCTTGCCTAGACCTGCACTTGGACACACTTGAGAGACATCTTCCATTCAAACCTCTTGAGTCTGTCTCTCGGTCCCTCCCTTTCAGTCTTTGCCTATCCAAATCTATCCAGGATTCTTTCTACTCTGCTGTACACAGGCTTCTCATACATCTGCTATCCACCATAATTCTGCTCAGTCCTCCAGCCAGGCCTGTCCTATGACCAGCACCCCAATGTTCTTTTCCTTCACAGCTGGTCTCTGGTGAGGGCTGGCAAGTGCTCCGGAGTAGGTGGCTATCAGGTCTCTAAAGGCAGACACTGGGGAGTTGTGGTGACTGCCAGAAAGGGGCTGGACATGTTTCTCTCCTCCTCTCACTCCCTTTTCCCCTTGTGGCAAGACACTCTAAATAGGAAGTGGCCACAGACTCAGGTCCAAAGTGCTAGGATAGACCCAGCCTGAGCATCTAAATACATAGCCCTAACCAAAGTACAAACTCCAGGTTTGCCAAGCGTGTCTTAGGACCAAGGTCGGTGTAGATGCAAGCACTCTCATGTAGCACCAAGTGCAGAGTCTCCAGAGAGACATTTCTTCAAGGTTTCAACAGTCTCAAAACAATTTTCAGCCTTTACTGATTAACCCAAACATAGCAAAGGCTTTGCTGAAACATTTCTCTCAAAGCCAGACACAAAGTCTGTGCATTACCTATCACTACCACGCAAACCAAAAGAAAGAAGACTTAGCTTTATCATTCAGGCCTCAACCCTGCTGCAAACCCCATGGTCTCCAGGCAGTCTGCCCTGTAGCCATCTTTCCTTTTCCCTAAGACTGGCAATCCTGCTGCAGAAGTGAGACTCTACCTCCTCTTAGAGCAGAAGACTGGAAAGACAGCTACACACAGTGTCGTCTTATGACTAATTTGGGGTCATCGCTGACTTCTTCCTGCCATATTCCAGCTCCCTGTCTGAACTGTGCACACCTTGACTAAGTAAAGCCATGCTGTACAGGGCCCCGGGCCGGGGCTGTCAGAAGGGCAGCACTCCTGTTTGCTGAACTTTCTACCTTTCTTCATCCCCATTAAGATTGAGCCATCCAGATTTCTCTCTCATACAAACCAACAGTTGGTCTGTCTGCATCTCCCAACTACTACAAATTCCCAGGGGCAGGAACGGAGTCTTATTCATCACCACGCCACACCTCACAGTCAATCTGGCACTGTGTTCACCTAATGACCATTCCCTGGCCACCTTCTGAGCCAGTGAGCTGATCAAGGCACTGAAGCTATGGGGATGAACCTTTCTAACCATCAGCTTCTGCATTCCCAGCCTCTCTCTCTCTCACCCTCTTCTCCCCTTTTTCCTTCCCCTCCATAATTTAACTAATAAATAATCCAATTCTATTCTGTATAATGTGTCTGTCAGCCCACGTTAGCACTGTACACCTGGTGCGGTGCATTCAACAGGGGACCCAAGGTCCCTCAGATTCTTCATCTTTTTTTTCCATTTCTTCTCTTTTCTTTTTCTTCCCTCCCCATAAAAGGCCGCTCAGAGCAGGCTCTGGTCTCTGGTTTCTGAGTCACCAGACCAGATCCAGCCAGGCCATAACACCCCACCCAGAGTTGGGAGATGCCCAGCTCACAGGTCCTGGGTGTTCACGCCGATTTGCACCCCACCTATACGGGGAGACGTTCCTGTTATAGTGTTTCACAGGCTTTCACGATTTCGGCTGTAAAAACAACCATTCATGTTCCCCTGCCTTTGTAAAATTCCATCTAGCTTTTTCAATTTCAGCCATGACATGGTGCATTTTTTTTGGTTCCAGCCTTTTGCTCCCCTCTGCAGCTTGTGGTGTGGCATGGCTGCTCAGCGACAGGGCAGGTCACACCTTTAGGTCCCTCTTATTAGGCTTCAAATCCTTATAGCACAAAAATTATGGCTTTTTCATACAACGCGTGGCTGCCGCTATTTTGTCCAGGGTCAGGTGACTTCGCCACCATCTTGGCTAAGAGCCAGGTCAGGTGACAAAGCTCTCCCATCTTTACTGAAGTATACCCTGCCTTGTCCCCCAGTTTTCACTAAATTCCTCTTGTTGAATCTGTTACATGTGTTTTGTGCAGTGGCATGCCTTTGGTAGGGCCCAGTAAGAGCATCCACTTTGCCCAATTCCTGTTCACTCTTTCTGTGTATAATAATTGTTCATTACATATCCTTTCAGACTACAAAATCAGTAAGTCTCATGTTTTAAACTGGTATGTACTTTTAAGTCTCTTAAAATTATATTTAATCCAAACCTTGAAGGCGTAAGTCAAAAACAATGCCACACCAGTTTGGAATTATGATTAATAGGGTGGAATTTATTTAAAGGGGAAAAAACTTACAGATCACTGTCCCATGCAACAGCCCTCTATGCAACCAGGAAGGGAGTCTAGTCACTGGCGGAGCAGGAAGTGAAGAGAGAGAGGAGAGGGAAGTGGCCGCTTTTTTAAAGGGAGAGAGACCAGGCCCCAATGGGCTGGTATCTCAGCAGCTATAGGCTGGAGGAGTGGGAGGACCTCCCGCAACACCTCCCCCTTTTGTTTAAATAAGAGAGTTCTAAACCTACTATGAAATTATATACAATAAGTACAAATATCCTATTCTAACTAGCTTGGTCTTGTATAATAAATAACTTGGCCAAGTCATAAGAGAAAGTAACTACATTTATATAGTCTTCAACCCCATCGAAGATCTGAGAAGGGAAATAATGTTACCTGGGTAATTAGGAAGTTCAGTAAAACAACTTCCAAAACATGCAACAAATCACAGAGACAACTAGCTACCTGGGCAATCACCCAAAGTCACATTAGCAGCGTTGAAGCAACCAACTTTGGCTAAGGCCTAACATAACTGACATACCATTTTCTAAGGCAAGCAACTTTTCAAAACTATCTTACCCTGTCTTGGCAGGATATGACAGTCCTGTTTTATCCATTGATGCACGCTCTGTATCTTTTGTCAGTCGTTGAGGTATGGGCATTTCTTTGCCCAAAGGCCAGTTCTGCCAAAAAGAAAGGCTCCAGGTGGAGTGTCTTTGGTGCTCAACATTCTCTCGGGAATAGAGCGGTGTTGCCAGGAGCAATTGTGTCTCACAACCACAAAACTCTGAGTTAGATTAAAGGCCATTTTCTACAGCTCTTTGAAGAAGTTGAAGATTATCTATCTATACTGAGTATAATCTCTATATATCTAAAGAACCTGATTAGTCTAATTATAAATGACAAACTTAAATGACTATTAATCTATATAATTCTCAATATCTATCTAATTTAAAGACTAAGAATATAAGCCGGGCGGTGGTGGCGCACGCCTTTAATCCCAGCACTCGGGAGGCAGAGGCAGGCGGATCTCTGTGAGTTCGAGACCAGCCTGGTCTACAAAAGCTAGTTTCAGGACAGGCTCCAAAACCACAGAGAAACCCTGTCTCGAAAAACAAAAAAAAAAAAAAAAAAGACTAAGAAAATAAACGACTGTGAAACAAATAAGGACAATGACCTACAAATATAAACAATGTACAAATATACATTGCAGTAGGTAAATATATATCAATACACAAATATTATATAAGTGTCTTAATCAGAGGTAGAAATGTACACTGCAATATGGTAAATATATACAATATATATATATATCAATACAATATATGTCAATACATAAAAAATGTTTTAAACAGAGGTAGAAACATGCATGCATACAATAGTCGATATAATTTAACTTTGTGTCAATATACAAAAATCTATACCAATATATTTGTCTAAAAACAGTAACTCACAATTACAAATCTATTATCCCATCATCCCTCTTTTTTTTTTCAAAATGATCCCTGAGCTTATAAAATTCCTCCCCCAACCCTCAATCATATACTAATTATAATCAACCCCTAAATGATGTCCCTAAACCCAAGGGCAAACTTTACTGGGAGAGGGGACGTCGTCCTCTAGAATTACTTCCAGCTGTCATGGGGGCGACGTTCTTTCTGGGGGATCCTGTGAAAGTAAAATGATGGTTAAATTTCAAGATCAATGTCTTTTAAAATTGCAAATAGTCTCTGAGTATTTTGTGCAGGTCTGGCCAAAATGTATAAGATGTGCACCATTTCAGCTAACCAAGTTGGAACTGTCTTGTGCAGCTGGTACCCAAAGCAGGTCTTGTAGTAGCGCTATCAGTATCATGACATCATATCAACCAGGTGGAGTTGTTGTTATGGGGCCCCATCTTCTTCCTGGAAACTTCAAATGTCACTTCAGAAAAAACTCATTGTTCATTGTGAAAAACTTAAACATTAATCATATAGACATATATGTATATATTCACTGAAAGGCATGATAGATATATTCAATGAAAAGTATGATAGATATGAAGAAAAGCAAAGATGTTTTCTAAACTCATATTTCTTTCTGTCCCATATCATGGCTCTTGACATGAGACAGAAACTCCAGAAACTCTGGGTTTTTCTCTTACTAACAGGCTTGGAATTGGAGAGGGACTGAGCCAGAGTCCAACTTCAAAATTAGCTTTATAAATTTAGAAATATGGTTTAATATTACTTACACAACCCATTCAGTTTTCTTGATATTTCCTATTGGGCAGGTATTTTTCCATCTGTCAGTATCCAAACATCCAGGGTCCCTTGAATTTTTCAAAGATGAATGTTTTCCTGTAGAGATAGGAACACAACCCTGCCTCCATTCTATATGTTTTTCTTACCACCTGTATGAATATCATCATTGTGGATGAGTTGTCATTTCTCCTTTCCAAGAGGTTTCTCCTCTTCAAATCGAAACTTTATTAATTTTGATGGTATCCACAATTTTTCTTCTCCTGTGGAAACAAGAGCAAAACCCCTTCCCCAACGTAGCACATCTCCTGGCTTCCATTGAGAGGTCAGTACATCTTTGCAATAAATCGGTTGATTTAGTTCAGCAGACTTTTCCATTATCCAATGTCTTTCTGCTGCTGTTGTTCCTTTCTCATTAGCATTAAGAAAATTCAAGGTTAATAAAGCATTATGTAATCTATTTCTGGGGGTATTTTCGGTCCCTTTCTGTTTGTTGAGCATATCCTTTATAGTACGATTTGATCTTTCTATAACTGCCTGACCTGTAGGATTATTTAGTATACCTGTAATGTGTTTTATATTATAATAATCAAAAAAGCGTTTCATTTTCTTAGATACATATGCTGGACCATTATCTGTCTTTATTTGTGCAGGTATACCCATGATGGCCATAACTTCCAATAAATGTGTGATTACTGAATCAGCCTTTTCTGAGCTCAGGGCAGTAGCCCATTGAAAACCTGAATACGTGTCTATGGTATGGTGTACATATTTTAATTTACCAAATTCCATAAACTGGAACACATCCATCTGCCAGATTTCATTTCTCTTAGTACCCTTTGGGTTACTCCCTGCAGGCAACGGTGTTTGATTATAGAAAGAACAAGTAGGACATCTCTTTATAATGTTCTTAGCTTGTTGCCAAGTAATGGAAAATTCTTTCTTTAGGCCTTTACTATTGACATGATGCTTCTTATGAAATTCTGAGGCCTGCAACACACTTCCAATCAATAATTGATCAATCTCAGCATTGCCTTGGGCTAGAGGACCAGGCAGACCTGTACGGGACCGGATGTGTGTTATGTACATCGGACAAAGCCTGTTCCTGATTATGTCTTGTACCTGGATAAACAATGAAGTCAACTCTGTGTCATCTGGTATAAATTCAGCGGTTTCAATATGCAAGATAACTCTTTCTGCATATTGTGAATCTGTAACTATATTAAGAGGTTCTTTAAAATCCCTTAGCACCATAAGAATGGCATATAATTCTGCCTTCTGGACAGAATTATAAGGGCTTTGTTCCACCTTACTCAATTCATCTGACTTGTAACCTGCTTTCCCTGATTTATTTGCATCAGTATAGAACGTATGGGCTCCAGTTATTGGAGCATCATGTACAATTCTAGGAAGAATCCAAGAAGTTCTTCTTATGAGGTTAAGTCTACCACTTTTGGGATAGTTGCTATTAATTTCTCCCAAAAAGTTAGCACAAGCTCTTTGCCACGGTTCATTGTCTTCCCATAACTTTTTTATTTCTTCAGTAGTAAAAGGCACTATAATTTCTGCTGGGTCTATACCTGCTAGTTAACAAAGTCTCAGCTTACCTTTTATAACTAATTCAGAGACTTTTTCCACATAAGTTTTTAATTTTTTACTTGGTTTATTAGGTATAAATATCCACTCTAAAATAATATCTTCCCTCTGCATTAGAATCCCTGTAGGGGAAATTCTGGAAGGCAATATGACTAGGATGCAGCTAAGATTTGGGTTCACCCTATCCACATGTGCCTCCTGTAATTTTTCCTCAATCATTGTCAGTTCCTTTTCTGCTTCAGCTGTCAATTTTCTTGGACTATTCAAATCTTTATCACCATCTAAGGTTTTGTTTAAATGAACCATTAGATCAGGTGTTATCCCAACAGCTGGTCGTAGACTGGAAATGTCTCCTAACAATCTTTGGAAGTCATTAAGAGTCTTTAACCGGTCTCTCCTAATTTGTGCCTTTTGCGTTTTAATTTTCTCTAACCCTATTCTGTAACCTAGGTAATTAATAGAATTTCCTCTTTGAATCTTTTCAGGGGCAATTTGTAATCCCCACCTAGGCAAGACTTTCTTTACTTCTTCAAACATCCTTTCTAAAGTATCTTTATTTGAATCAGATAACAAGATGTCATCCATGTAATGATAAATTATGGACTTGGGGAATTGTTTACGAATTATTTCCAATGGCTTACTTACAAAATATTGGCACAATGTAGGACTATTGAGCATACCCTGTGGGAGGACAGTCCATTGATATCTCCTATTAGGCTGAGAATTATTATAAGTAGGCACTGTGAAAGCAAATTTTTCTCTATCCTTTTCTTGTAACGGTATAGTGAAAAAACAATCTTTCAAATCAATAACTATAAGAGGCCATCCTTTTGGTAACAGAAGGCAAAGGAATTCCAGATTGTAGTGGGCCCATAGGTTGAATTACTTTGTTGACAGCTCTTAGATCTGTCGCCATTCTCCATTTGCCAGATTTCTTTTTTACAAAAAACACAGGAGAATTCCAAGGGCTGCTTGATTCTTCAATGTGGTGAGCATCTAGTTGCTCTTGCACCAGCTGTTCCAATGCCTGTAGTTTATCTTCAGCTAGAGGCCACTGTTTGATCCATATTGGCTTCTCAGTTAGCCATTTTAAAGGTAGGGTTGTTGGTACCTCTAAAGGTTTGGTATTTGCTGTATGTTCTTGTACAGCCTGAATGACTGGTGACCTTTTTCCATAATACCTCATCATATCCTTCCCAGAATTATGAGTTCCTGGAACTACAGGAATGTTAATCTGGGTATTCCATTGCTGTAGCAGGTCACGGCCCCATAAATTTATGGCAATATTGGCTATATATGGCCTTAGTCTTCCTATTTGCCCTTCTAGCCCTATGCATTCAACCCATCTGTGCTTTGTTTTACACGAGATAGGGTTCCAATTCCCAGGAACTGAACATCTACCTCTTGAAGAGGCCAATTCGGATGCCAAGATTCTGGGGTAATGATACTTACATCCGCACCTGTGTCTAATAAGCCTTCAATAAAAGTGCTATTTATACAGACTCTTAGCTTTGGTCTTTGATCGTTAATAGAAGTCTGCCAAAATATACATTTACTCTGTCCTGCTGGGTTTTTTGACTCATCCTCCACACGTATTTCATCATTTAGACCAGTATTACTTTTTACAGCAGAAATTGGAGCTTTTAATTTTCTTGGTGAGGCACGTTCTCCACTGTGACTGGGAATGACTGGGCCACTGTTGGCTTGGGGGCCTGCGAGAGGCCCCTCAAGGAGTTTCCCGATGGTATCGGGTTGCCTTGTTTATCTGTTGTTGACCTGCATTCATTGGACCAATGTCGGCCTTTACCGCATCTCCTACATATACCTGAAGGCCTAGGTCTTCTATTTTTGTCATTCCCAGAGGAGATAATATTCCTAGAAATTCTGTGCCTGCAATCCCTTTTCAGATGTCCTAATTTACCACAATTAAAACACCTGGCAGTTTGATGTCTCCTCATTGCTGTGGAAATCGCTTCTCCTACCCAAGGTTCATCGTTATAGCTAAACATCTCAACATTCATCGTATGCTGAATCCATTTATCCATAGGTGCTGATCTAGACTTTAAAGGCCCAATTATCTTTTTGCATTCTATGTTTGCATTCTCAAAAGCTAGAGATTCAAAGAAGTATTCGTCTAGCTTCTGGGTCTGTTACCCCTATGTCCAGAGCCTTAATTAATCTTTGCAAAAAGTCAATAAAGGGTTCTCTCGGTCCCTGCCTAATTCTAGTATATGATTCAACCCTTTTTGCTGGATCTTGTATCCTATTCCAAGCATTTAAAGCTGCTTGGTGACATAGACACAGTACTTCATCATCATAAAGAGCTTGGACCTGTGGATCAGCATATTCTCCTGCACCAAGAATTTGATCTTGGGAAACCTCGACACCTTTTGCTCTTCCTTGCTGTTCATTTTTGTTTGGATTCTTCTCTGAAATAAATTCCAAACATCAAGGAAGGTCCATTATCTAAAACTGCAGACACTAACTGATGGAAATCATGGGGGGTAGCTCTAGCATTAGAAGCCCAAGTCCTTATCATTTCCTTTACATATATGCAGAGTGCAAGCCAAAATTAACAATAGCTTGCTTAATTTCTTTTAGATCATTCATTGCTATTGGTGTCCATCTAGCTTCTCTGACTCCCTTTGAGCCTTTAGAAGTTGACGCTTTGTCAGAATTAAGTATAGGGTATGCCGCTAAAACCTTGGGTAAGCCAGTTCTAATAGCTGGTGTTGGCATTGTATCCTGTCCTTGTGCCTTATTACTCTGTTCACCAGCTCCAATCATTTCTTCAATCATTTCAAGTCTTTTTATTATTGTCTTTATTATTGTTTCTTTTGAATCCTGAATCTCCTGACCTGCATGAGTTTCTAGTAAAGATTGTATGGTTCTTAAGAGTGCCATGATCTTCCTAAATGATAGAATATTCAAAAGAATACTGAAACCTAGTAACCAGTAAATTAAGTTATCCCTATAGTCATATAAACCTTGCATGATATAACCCATTGTATTGGTAACCAGAACAGTAAAATTCGCGTTGGAAACGAAAACTGCCATATTACCTATTATCCAGCAGGTGGCGCTGTTGCCAAGTCGCGACGAAAACAGAGTCCTGTTTCAGAGTCCGCCTAGTATTTGTTAAAAACTGGAAAATGTAAGTTGCTCAACAAAGTAAATGTAATTAAATCAATTCCAGAGACGGAACCAGAAACCCAGAATCCAGGGGTAGAGAAGAGCAACCTGGAAGCCGCTTATGCCTCCACGTGACAGAGTCACCCTGAGGGGTTGCAGCTTTCAGCAACCGTGTACTCTGGTTTGTGCCACTTAAGAGCTGTGCTTGCAAGGGAGATTTAAAAATGACTCAGAAAGCCGGGCGGTGGTGGCGCACGCCTTTAATCCCAGCACTCGGGAGGCAGAGGCAGGCGGATCTCTGTGTTCGAGACCAGCCTGGTCTACAAGAGCTAGTTCCAGGACAGGCTCCAAAACCACAGAGAAACCCTGTCTCGAAAAACCAAAAAAAAAAAAAAAACCGACTCAGAAAAGAGCAAACCACGTGGCAGAGACTTCGCAGGCCTGTGGAGTTTAAATCCATGTGGGGAGGCCAAGGCCACCAGCGGCGGCTGAGGAAGGGAAGGCTCCCGCCAAGCCGAACTCGCGGCCTGCAGCCAAGCGGGGAAAGGAGAGGTTCTAAAACCAAACATTGGGCGCCAAATGAAGGCGTAAGTCAAAAACAATGCCACACCAGTTTGGAATTATGATTAATAGGGTGGAATTTATTTAAAGGGGAAAAAACTTAGTCTAGTTGCCGGCGGAGCAGGAAGTGAAGAGAGAGAGGAGAGGGAAGTGGCCGCTTTTTTAAAGGGAGAGAGACCACGCCCCAAAGGGCTGGTATCTCAGCAGCTATAGGCTGGAGGAGTGGGAGGACCTCCCGCAACAAAACCTCATTTAAAATATATTAAGATGTTCTCTACTATTGTCAATTCTGCCATTAACCTTCTATTGCAAGCAGTTTTTCCTTTCTGTCTTTTTATGAGTGTAAATCTTACTTGTTAAGTTAAGAGCCAGTATAGTCAAGCTCAGACCCAACTCTCCAGACAGATTCTATACTGTAGTTATACCTAATAAACAGCCCTCAACTGCTCAGAGATCTGGGGAATGTGATATTTAAATATTTAATTATTAAAAAACTTTTCATAACAAAATGGGACAGGTTGGCTCCTAGCAGCAGCACTCTACTTCCTCCAAAGAAGACAGAAGACAAATGAACACATAACAACATCCATCTACACTGGGCAAAACTGCCTTTCATCTAAGCTGAGGATCTCCTGAAGTGGAGAGAATCGCTGGAATCGACAGCCTAGCTGCTCAGGTCAAGGTAGGCCTGTCTTCCTACAGATTTCTTAGCCCACAGGATCTTCTGGAGCCTGGAAGGCCATGTGCCAAACAGCAAAAGACAAATGCGACCTTCAGCGACAATGGAGGACCCTAAAAGAGTAGCTCTGGGTGCCAACCAAGTAAGTTCTCTATCATTTTTTAATCAGTAACTCAAGTAAAATCTTATCCTTCTCAAAGATCTCTGATACAGTTTGATAGCTGAGAGGCTTTGCCAGGTTAAAAAAAAAAAAAACCTCACCAAACAAATTTCCAATCAAATTTCTCTCTTATGCTGCCTTCCATAGTCTTAAAAATACTTTTCATTTTACAAAAATATGTCACAGTCATTAAACAATGTGTATGTCTAAAACTTCCATTTTCACAAACCCAAAGAATTCTTGTGAGTTCCAGGGAGCTGAATTAAAGTTTCCACCTTAAACAGGTCAGATACATCCCCCTAAATTTCCTGGTCCTAAATTTTTTTTCCTTAAATTTAACTTTGTTCTGTGTTCTGCCAATACCTTTAACAGGTATAAGAGACACCAGATATTTCCATACCACAAACACCGGACAGGAGCAAAGAGACCAGCTATGCCAGGATGCGGCCAGCACACAGCCTTCTGAGGTTCCCACCCCCCAAAGATGATGCCCACAAATAAGCTGGAAGCAGTCTTGGGAATCCACCACCCCAATTCTGTCAACCTGTGGTGTCCAATCTCCAATTTTTTTGTTATAAAAAAAGAGCTGGGAATGTTATGGTTGTTCATCAATTTAAAAGATGTAGCCCCCCCCCACTCGCCATCTTGGCTTCTCTGTTCCCTTTCCTGCTCCCCCCTTCTTTCTCTCTCTCTGTCCTCTTTTCTCTCTTCCTTCTCTCTCCACCATCCCTCTCTCTATCTCTCTCTCTCTCTCTCTCTCTCTCTTTCACCGCCTTATCCCCTTTTTCCTTCTCCTCCATAATTTAACTAATAAATATCCAATTCTATTCAGTACAATGTGCCTTCCATGTGCCTCCCACCTGCCGCCTGTTCACACCGCCAGGCCTGCTGGGCCCAGCCCTCCACCGTATGGCTGAGCCAACCACTTTGGTTTGTGGACCCATGCAAGCTGCCGGGAACCAAAAATCATAACACAGGTGTTTCTGAATAGCGTACTTAATTTGTGACTAAGATGGCTATAACTGAATACAGGTCTTTGTTTCCAGTATGTATCTCTGTGTAGTCCTGTCTGTCCTGGAACTTGCTCTGTAGACCAGGTTGGCCTTGAACTCACAGAGATCTGCCTGCTTCTGCCTCCTGAGTGCTGGGATTGAAGGCATGTCCCACCACTGCCCAACCACATAAACTTTTAAAAAACTAATAAACAATTCATTTATCAAATTTACTAGATGCTTACTAATGCCAAGGGGTTGTCAATGGCCAAGTGACTGAGGTCAGTGAAATAAGAAAAAGTAGAAGAAAGGATCCCAGAAGGTAGGGGCTCCTGATCTGCTCGAGGGAGCACACAAAGCAAATCATCTGGGCAAATACAGGAGCTGGGGAGGCCACACGGGCAGCCTACAAAGGGCTTGGGACAAGCAGAGCCAGCTGGCAGCCTGAGTTCCGAACTTTTTCACCCTTTCTGTCCTGTCCTGACTTTATTCCCACTGTCCCCTTTTCTGGGTGTGATTGCTGTTTACAGACAAGCTTGCTGGACTGGGCAGCAATTTAAAAACTCATCTTGCCTGGAATCCAAGGCAAGAATGTGCTTAGGGTCACCTTTCTTCTTCTACGTGCTGGGAGAAGTTAATGGCCTGTCCACGTGACCTTGAGATGGCTCTGAATGACCCCCACTCTCCTCATCTGCTCCACCCACCCCTCCCCACCCACCACACCCCCATCCTATTTCCTAGTGCTCTTTGCCCTGGTAGAGATCAGCCCATCCCTCTTCACTCCCTGGCCCTCTATTCTAGACTCTCCAGGAGCATGTGACCCAACCCAGCCCCACCCTCTCTTGTACAAATACTCCCCTGGGGAGACAGAGCCTCAGCCTTGCTGTCCCTGGCTCTGCACTCTCAGGTAAGGACCTGACTTATTTTACTAAAGGTAAATAAAACAAGAGGGTGTCTGTGAGAGTGAATGAGGTACCCGTGTGGTCTTAGTCTCTCTGGGTATGTATTTGTGTATTGGACTGCTGCCTCAGGGTCTTTGTGAGGACATCGTACTTTGGCACAAGTCAGTCCATTTCTAAAGGATTGTGTGTGTCTGTGTCAGGTGCTTGTGTATTTGTATGCATGTCTGCGTTTCTGCCCTCCCCACCCTCCAGGCTGGCCCCTGTGCCTTCACCCTGCAGGAGTTAGGACTGACTGCCAGGCAGAAGGGTCACCTGGCTTGCATTTTCAGTCCCTTCTAGAGCTGACCATTCCTGTTTTTCAGAGAGCTAGGCCTGAGTGGAAACATCCCAGGGACTGTCTTTTCACTGCCTTTAGTTCAGGTTTGGATTGAATCAAGGGTTTCCTTTACCTCCCCAAGTTCAGCCTTATGAGATCCTTCAAGCTCAACATTAGTCAGGGGTGAAAGAGTAGGGGCAACCTGGACTGGAGAGATGGCTCAGCAGTGAAGAGCACTGGCTGCTCTTCCGGAGGACCTGGGTTCAATTCCCAGCACCCACAAAGTAGGAGTCTTCCAGCCACATGTAACTCCGGTTTTTGGATATCTGGTATCCTCCCCTGTCCTCTGTGGGCACTGCATATGAACATGGTGCTCAGACTTAAGTCCAGACATAACACCCATACCCATAAAATTAAAAAAGGATCAGCAAGTGAGAAAGACTATGGTCATAAAGTGGGACTGATTTCAACCGGAAATAACAAATCAATAAGAATGAGTGGTTTGGTGGGGCTGGGGAGAGGCTCAATGGTAGAGAGCCTGCTTTCCAAGTACGAGGCTCTACATTTGATCTTCAGCTCTAGGTCTTTTGTATTAGAGGTGAGTGTGTGTGTGTGTGTGTGTGTGTGTGTGTGTCTGTCTGTCTGTCTGTCTGTCTGTCTGTAAGTGTGGACATCTGTACTAAAACGCTCATTTGCCATATGAGCTCAGAGAGCCGCGATACCTTTCATCTTCAAGTGTATTGTGTTGTGGGTGCTGGACCATTTTGGGCTTGTTAATTGTTGTTTGACTGCCAGGCCCCGAAAAATGAGGCTAAACCTCAACAGTTTCCCATGACGAGAGACTGGCAGTGGATGACAAATTGATTCAGACCCTAAACCTCCCACCCTCTCCCAATCCTCACGGGTGGAGACAATAACAGGCAGTGGGAACACTGGAAGGTTCCATTCATCTGGGAGGCAGGAACAAAGTTCTTAAGGTCTCCTGGGTCCCCAGAATCCCATACTCCATCAGGTTGTCTGCACCTCCCCACTCGGTTATAGCGACCTCTCCAAGCCTCTGCATCTATGCCAGGTGTTTATACAGAGACCTACAAAGGGTGGGGTATCATGACCAGGGTGCCTGGCAGGCACCCCCTCTTGTCTTGTGAAGGGACTATGTGTGTGCAGCCCTAGGAGGGAGAAGCAAAGCAACCAGATTACTGCCAACTAAAGCATTCTCTGTTTACCACAGGTGTTGCGTGTGTCACTTCCTGCACTCACCCCATGAAGATGGATCCAGGTAAGCAGCATGGCTGGGAGTCTAGGAGGTAGAAG
Organism: Microtus oregoni; assembly: GCF_018167655.1. Classification (NCBI taxonomy): domain Eukaryota; kingdom Metazoa; phylum Chordata; class Mammalia; order Rodentia; family Cricetidae; genus Microtus; species Microtus oregoni. Next base: position 20,085,399 of record NW_024543090.1, read on the forward strand.
AGGGAAAAGAAGAGGAAGGAGAGTGGGGAGGGCCGAGGCAAGCAGTCAGCCATATCTACTGAAAGCCAGGTGTGCTTGCATGTGTGTACAGGTGTGTGTGCAGGGTGCCAAAATGCAAACAATCTTTTGTATTGCGAAGCACACATTATAGTTGAAGAAACAAGTGTGCACGTTTTTCATCTCACTAGCTCTTCAACTTGAGGAGACAAAAAGGTGGGTTCATCTCCCAGGGTACACATGAGGCCAGGGATGTCAGGCATGATGCTCAAAGTGAGCTCATGAAAAGCACTGTCAGGTCTGGAGCTCAAAGCCAAGCAGCCCTGCCGCTGGATCCCCAGGTCTGCAGCACCAAGCTCAGCAGCCCTGCCCTGGATCCCCAGGTTTGGGGTGCACAGCCGAGAGGCACAGCTGCTGTTCCTCTCAAAAGATGCAAAGGAACTAGAACTCCCATCAAAGGTTACCTTTTGGGACACCCAGTACCACATAGGTGGCTTCTGCAGAATGAACTGTTGTGTCCACTCTGGGGATCTCCGCACCCCAGTGATGTGGAACACCTGCTGGATAGTGAGGTAGAGCCATGCTAGAGAGATTTCTAGGCAGCAGACAGTGTGAGCAAAGGCCCTGAGCTGAGAGCAGAAGGTTGTGACCAGGATGTAACAGCAGCCACCACACAGCTCTGAGGGGCTATAGTAGGATGGACAGGCATGAGTGGGGGAGACTGCCTGGGGCCCAGATGGAGACAGAGGAGGAAGAATTGGGGTTTGCAACAATAGAATGCCTCCATGATGCCTGAAATTTGACCAAGGCTAGGATAGCATACCCCTGGCAGTGTGGACAAAAGCCTCACCTCCTACCTGGCCTGATGCCACCTGGGGGACTCAGCCAGCCTTGAGCCCATAGGGACACACAAGTGAGCTTCATATTGACTTCCAATACAAATCTGTTGTTAGTGGATGGCTGAATGAAGGAATGTTTGTCAGGTGAATGGCCAGGTCTGAGGAGCCTTGTTGAATGTGGGATGTGGACACAGAGCTAGCATCAGGGAGAAGGCAAGGAGTCCCCTTCAGAAGCAAAAGACTGACCCTGTTGTTTCTTTCCCCCCTTTCTCTCCAACAGGTTACTGGGTAAGAACATTCGCTACCCTTTCTCCCCTTGCCCACACTAACACCCCCACCTTGACCCCTTCCTTCAGGTCCACCTCATTCTTAGACCAGCACTTCTGCCAGATGAAGTCAGGAAGACTCAGGCATCAGCCTGGGAAGGGTGGGGTACTGCCATAACCACCTACCCTCTGCCAACTGCAACCTTCTCCTTGGCATTCTCTCTGTTTTCCCATCTGTCTCTCTCCATTCCTTACTTCCCTCCCCTGGCCCAGCAGCTCACCCTCTCTTCTTGCTGCTTCCCAGTCTGCTCTGTGGTCCCCTGGCTGCCTGGCTCCCAAGCCCCAGTCCCACTGCAGGGCTCCTAGGACAGGCAGGCTTATCTGCTAGGGAAAGAAGGGAAGGCTGACAGCTCACTACCTTTCCCTCCCAACAGGAAGCAGCCACCAAGCTCCCTGGTGGCTGGATCTATAACCTTCCACAGAAATGGGGGTGGGGGGGTGGGGATCCGGCTGTTTCTTAGCACAGCTGGGGCAGGGAGTCCTCTAACTGGAAAGTCCCCAGTTCTGGAGACTGTCTCTCCCCACCTGTAATCCACCTCACTCGAACCCCTGAGGTGGAGGGGGGGCAGTTTAAAGCAGAGTAGGGAATCATCCTACTACCAGAATAGGGGGTATAACCCCCTCTCTACCCCTCTGGACTCCACACCCCAGTGCCCTAGCACTAACCTTCCTGGCTGGACTCCAGCTAAGAAAGGTTATACAACACTTTCCCGGGCCTCTTGGGTCTGAGAAGTGGACATTAACTTTACTTTCATTTCTTTCCGTTTGAGTCTGGCAGGTGTTCAGAGGCGTTATATAGGCACCCTGTGCACACATCTGTGTGTACATGTGTGCATGCTATGTGCCTACCACGGCAATATACCCAGACATACCTATTTTGTTGTGTTTTTGTTTTGTTTTATTTTGCTTTTTTAAAAAATGTTGGGTTTGTACTTTCTGAACAAATTCTCTGCCATTGAACTCCATACCAAGACACACCTTCAAAATTGTATTCATTCATTTATTTATTTTCATTGTTTGAGAAAGGGTCTCACCACATAGCTTTGACTGTCCTGGAGCTCCCTATGTAGACTAGGCTGGCCTTGAGCTCCCAGAGATCCACCAGTCTCTTGAGTGTCAAATTAAAGTTGTGTGCCACCACTTCTGGCCAAAAATAAAAAAATAAATTTAACACAGGGACTCATTCTGTATATGCATACAGACCCTGGCTGGGCTGAACCTCACTATATAGAGCAGGCTAGTCTCAAACTTACAGAGATCACCCTCTGCCACCTCAGAGGATTAAAGCCATGTGCCACCACATGCTACATATATATAAACTGAATACACTTCCTATCTACACACAAACACATCCTTTATTTCCTCCTCTTACCTTTGACCTGCCACATCTCTCCTCAGAGCCTGGGTTTCCCCTACCTGGTGTCCGGGGAATTCTTCTCCACCTCCCCAGCTTCACCTTTGCTGTAAATACAGCAAGCCACCACTTGTAGCAAGGCAGAACCTGCAGCCTTTCTGCTAGGACCCCTGGGCCAGGGAAGCGGTCATGAGATAATTTTGTTTCTTACAAATAAATAACTTGAGGTCCAGGGAAATAGGTCAAAACTTTGCAAAGGGAATAAATCTAAAACAACAAGACTCTTCCCTTTTGCTTGCCCAGTACTAAGAGACTTCATTGCAAAAGGGGCAGGGCCAGGAGCAATTCCCTTGTTATCCAACTCCCCACCACAACCCCTTGCAGATGCTTTGGAATCCTGAGTCCCTTGGGGAGGGAGGTAAAGAGAAGCTGACACAGCCATTGGCACTGACTTTGAAGTCTGACATTTCCCTTTTGGTTTTCCACAGGGTCATTGCCCTCCTCATGGTCCACCACCCCCTGGCCCAGGACACTGTCACCGTGGTCCTCACCATCACCATGGCCCCGGGCACCCTGGTCCTCACCATCACCATGGCCCTGGGCACCCTGGTCCTCACCATCACCATGGCCCTGGACACCCTGGTCCTCACCATCACCATGGTCCTTGGCATCCTGGTCCTCACCATCACCATTGCCCTGGGCACCCTGGTCCTCACCATCACCATGGCCCCTGGCACCCTGGTCCTCACCATCACCATGGTCCACATCACTGAGAAATGAGAAGACGAGAGAACACAAGATGAGGAGGCTACACAGAACCCCCAGCTGACCCAGCTCCCAGACTTACCCAGAATTTTCCCTTCCAAATAAATAGCCTCCTGGAGGCCATGTTTGTGCTCCTCAGAGGTTGTCTTTCTTCATGTCCAACCTGGTACTCAGAGTTCAGTCTATCTAGATTTCCTTGTTGTGAAAACGGATGTCCATCTTGGCATTCCCAGAATCTTGACTTGGTAGTCATCACAACACAGGGCTTCTTAAGACTACTGATCTGAGGGACAGCGCCCTACTCTCTGTCCTTCCATTCCTGTCTGGCTGCTCCGGTCGGTCTGCTCAGGTCGGTCTGCATACGTTCTCACCATTTCCTAAAAACACCCTGAACTCCTGACCTCCTTTTTAATTTCTTTTATTTTATTATCTTATTTTATCTCATCTTATGGAGCTATACATTTTTCTCTGCTCCCCTCCACCACCTCCTTTTTTGCAGTCTCCTGTCTCCTGCTTCAGGTGAGACTTGTTGCTGCTGTCTTTCATTCCTTCTTGATTTCAAAGCCTTCTGAGCCAGCCACAGCCCCTGCTCTTTCTCCTTAAGCCCATTAGGAAGAGAAACTTCTGTCTTTGCTGTACCCTTCCCTGCCCCTTTTCTGCTACAAACAGGCAGATTGGAGTTGGTAGGAGCCATCTCATAGGCCCAGCCACACCCTGATCCCCTGGTGCCAATTTATTACTGCCCTGAATCTCTCGAGCCAACCGTAAGTCACTGATGCACTAAGTCAACCCCTAGATCCGCTCACGCCATGCCCTTGACCCCTGCCTTGCCTAGACCTGCACTTGGACACACTTGAGAAACATCTTCCATTCAAACCTCTTGAGTCTGACTCTCGGTCCCTCCCTTTCAGTCTTTGCCTATCCAAATCTATCCAGGATTCTTTCTACTCTGCTGTACACAGGCTTCTCATACATCTGCTATCCACCATAATTCTGCTCAGTCCTCCAGCCAGGCCTGCCCTATGACCAGCACCCCAATGTTCTTTTCCTTCACAGCTGGTCTCTGGTGAGGGCTGGCAAGTGCTCCGGAGCAGGTGGCTATCAGGTCTCTGAAAGGCGGAAGTGGGGAGTGGTGGTGACTACCAGAAAGGGGCTGGGCCTGTCTCTCTCCTCCTCTCATTCCCCCTTCCCCCTGTGGCGCACTTTAAAAAAAAAATCGCGAAGAGGCTTTAATTCGGAAGAGGCGGCAGACTCAAGTCCAAAGACCCAGCCAGGGCGTCTAAATATATAACCCCTGGGGAGGCAGAAGAACACGAGAGATGCTGAGAGAAACTGGGGTACTCATGAGACCCGACCTCTCTACCCCTCCTGCGTTACGAAGTGTGGAAGCCCGTGGTTCAAGTTGTGAAGGTTTTTGCACCGTTCGTTCTTTCTGGTTTCTTGTAAGAAGAACGATGCGCCCGGGAAGGGCGGTTTGGCCACTTTACTAAGGACAATGATCAGCGAGGCCTGTACAGCGGACTCCAGCCTTGGTGGCAGGGAACCCCCCAGCCCCCGATGTTGCGGCAGCTTGGGCCCACTCTTCCCCCACCTTCTTCCCGTCCTGCGTCCATTGGTGGATTCCTCTTCGGTCCCGCCCAGCGACCGGCTTCTGGAACTGACGCATGCGCAGCAGCCCACCGCTGCTTCTGCTTCAGCACCAGAGCCCGGACAGCGGCGCCGCCCACGGGCATGGACGCTGGTAGCAGCCCCAGTAGCTGCAGCGATCCTCTCCTTGCTAGTTTCCGTACTGGCCAACACCGGCCTGAGGAGAATACATTAGCCCCAGAAGGCAGCCGCCGCTGGGACAAGTACGAAGAGCCCTTTCGTAGATTCCGCTGGAAGATCTTCTCAGCACGCCTGCATCAGGTATCCTTAGCAGCTGCCGCCACACATCACCTCATTCATTCCCAGGCCCTTCTGAGAGCCCTTCTGGGGCGAGTATGTATGTACACCTTTATCTTGCCTGGTCAGTTTCTCCTCTCGCCGACACACGATAATGCCAACTCTCATTGCCTTCACCTCCTGGGGGACCTGCCCCACCCACTGTTCCCTCCTTTCTCCTGTCCCTTTCCTTGGCCTCTAGAGTCCCCCACTCCCCCTAGGCCTTACCTCTGCGTCTTTGCAAAAGGCCTCATGTCCGCAGCTACGTCAGTCTGCATGTTAGTGTGCAAAGGGGTGTGCATGTACAACGAAAAAGAGGCTCGCCAAGCAGGTGTCCGGGGGAGGGAAGGCAGCTGTTTGGGATACATCAAGGACTGTCTTTGTCAGTCACCATCAGTTGCTTGTACGCCCGTTGCCGTCGGCTGCTGCCTGCCCGGTCACATCGTTGTTTTTCTCCCCTGCATGGTCTCCTGCTTGTGTACACATTGGTTTTAGTCCCCATGTGTGGTAAGCACTAGACCAAAGCCGCCGTGTATGCAGGATCTGAGGTTCAGGCCATGGTCTGTTTGACCCCTGAAAGAGCCTGGGGCTGGTGGAAGAGGAAAAATACCTTCCTGCTGAGCACCCGTTCCCAGATCCGTGTTCCCCTCATTCTTCCACCCTCACCATACATGTGGTGGAACAGTCTGGCCAGGTAGCAATATAGCGCCATTTCTGTGTCCTGCCTGACTCTGCCACCCAGAATCTCTCCTCAGACTCGACACTACCTCTCTCCCCTGCCTGGACTGAGAGAAAAGGCATTTTTAAGAGGTGAAAAGCAGATCAAATACATTATGTCAAGATTATCTGATTTTAAATGTTCACTCTGTTCCTCAGAGGGGAGAGAAGGCCCCTCAGATGGAAGCAAACATTTGCTTCCCTCTTTTGTTAATTTGTCAGTCTGGAGGATATAAAAGCATATTCAAGAGGGTAAAACACAGGATGGTGTATTTTCCAGACCAGGGACTCTGCTTGGAGGCATAGCCTGCAACCAAAAAAAGGGTGGGGATTGGGGGGGGGCGCAGCTCAATGATAAAGCATTTTTCTGTCATTGACAAGGCCTTAAGTTCCATCTCCAGCCACTGCAGAAAAAAGGGGAGAAGGAGGTAGCGACAAATCAGGGCAGGGCCCAGGGCCAGGGCATCTGCACAATGGGCTAAAGCATCATTGGCTGTCTGGCATATCTTGCCAAAGATCAGCCCTGTCTGGTTTGCTCATTTCTACCAGACATGAGAACCACTTGTTCTCTTCCGGCAATTCTCTGGAACCCTCTGCCTCTCTCTGCGGCTCCCCAGAGACCAGAGATACTACACAGGCATAAGGACTTGTTCAACTCCACAGAAGAAACACAAGCATGCTCCTGTGGAATTAGGTACCATCCTGGGATAGGATAGACCAGGTATACGGGTAGATACGCTGTACATGTTAAACGCACGCACACACACATCACATCACATCACATTACCCATTCATACTTACCACACACAGCTTAGTCCTTCCCACAGTATAAAAATTAGATCCAGAGCCTTATATATGCAAAGAATGTTTTCTACTACATCCTGACTCCCACCCTCACCCCCAGAACATTTTGGGAAAGAGTCAGGCAGGCCACACAAGGTAACACACACCTGTAGTAGTGCAGCACTTAGGTACGTCACAAGCTCAAGGCTACTCTGGTTTCTCCCTTTTCTTTGCCTCCTAAGTCCCTCCCTCTGGGTTCTGCCTCTGCATCATCATTTAGACTATAGAGAGAGACTCTATCTTTAGAAAAACTCGGGTGTGGTGGCAAATTAACCCCAGGGCTCACTTAGGAGACAGAGGTAGAAGTGTAAATAGAGCAAGGCTTGCATGGGCTATATGTAATCTCAGCTTGGGAGGCTGAGGACAGGATTGCCCTGACTTTGATGTCAGCCTGGGCTATATATCAAAAGCCTGGAGAGAGAGAAAAGCCTGAAGGGTTTGGGGATCATTTGCCTCCAAGTATCTGAACTAGAGGCCCAACTTCCAATCCTACAGTATTTCATAAATTGACTGCAGAAATGTCTGAAATAGTTTATTATTTGTGTTTTTAAAATGACCATTTATTTTCTTGACGGTGTGGACTGCTCCCCTCGCCTGTCCTGGCCACCCTGTGGGATCACAGTGACATCCAGATGACTACTCTGTGTGTCCAGGGGCAGGTTAATTCATACACATTGTCGCTTCTGGAGCTCCCAAGCTGGGGCTCTGTGCCTGGGGTCCTGATAAAATGGACACTTTCTGTGTGAGGCCAGATTCACCACTTTCAATCCCCTGCCTGACTTGGCTCATAGGCTCTGCAGTGCAGGCAGGAAACCTGGGAAGCCTCTCCTCCTAGTTAGAGGCCTGGCTCTTCTCACTGAAAAGGCCAAAAGACTGAGACAGAGACTCAGCTTTACTGTAGTAAAGCCAGAAAATCCCAGGTTCTCTCCTCTGCTGCAAGGTCCTACACAGCGAAGAAGGGTAAAATTAGAATCAGTTGATCCGTGATATCTGAAGGGGACTGAAAGGGCCCGGGTGGGGGGGCAAGAGCCATAGAGACCCCAGTGGAAGGGAGCAAACTATGGAGACTTGATCCCCTTTAACAGGAAGGATTTGGGGAAAGAGAGTGCTCCATTTTCCAGCAGCATTCCATGACTGACTTCTATTACAAAAGAGACTGACACTTCAAGTGGGGGCCTGGTTCTTAGGACAAGTCTGTGCTCTGCACTGTAAGGTCATGGACTGTTGCACCAGGCCCTTCACCTCCACCCTGGCTACCCCACTGCCTTAACCCCTAGGAGGCAGGCCCTACTCTAAAGAGGGGGAGCAGAGCTGATACTGGTCATGTTGGGACCCAACCCAGATCAAACTCAGTGCTACAAATTAAATAAATAAGTTGGGGCGATTGAGATAAAGGCCAAGCCCTACAGCAGCCAGGCTGGAGAGTTTCTGGCTCTCCACAGAGATATAATGGCAGGCATAGTGCAGAAGGGGGAGATCATGGACAGCCGCATAACCAATGTGTACGCAAGCAGGCAGCCAGGTAAGGGGGAAAGAAATAATCACGTAACAGGCAGGGAGGTGAGCAGGCAATGGTGAAATGAAAGACCTTCTTCAAAGGCAAAAGGCAGAGATTGACACACTGTCTCCAGACCGAAGGAAGAGGAGGCCCCACAAGGGAAGCAAATGCTTTCTTTCCTCTTTTGTTAATCCATCAGTCTGGTAGGTGGAAAGCCTTTTCCAGGAGAGTAAGACACAGAAAGCAGGCTTTGTTCTCCAGAGAGAGACCCTTGCTAATGCTGGCCTTATTCAAGTCTTCAGGACCCAGTGCAGACCAAGGCACTGTGTTTATAGCATGTGGAATATACTAGGAAATAAATGAATAAGTAAACTAGGAGAACCTGTAGAATTAAAAGCTCTAGTAAATGTCAGCACCACGCATAGTGACACACATCTGTAATCCTAGCATTCAGGGAGCTAAGGCAGGAGAGTTCTGAGTTCAAGGCCAGCCTGAGGTACGCAGTGAGATCCCGTCTCGAAAAGTAAATAAATTAATAAATGATCTCACACATACACATGACACAGGGCATTTATCCAACTTCTCTTTGGCTCAAAGGGACTGGCCTCCAAGAGTTGGTACGTCGGCACCCTGGCTGCTTATATCATCAGCATTTTATGGAGCCCTCTGATGTCTTGCTTTATATCATCTTCGGTCAAATTTATGTATTTGTAAATGTTGAGTAAGTACAAATAAATATCAGTGATCTCAATCATGACATCAGATTTCAAATGCAGCGTTTAGAGAACAAACCAAAAAAGATTTTAAGGTTAGAGCAACAGCGAGACTCGCAAGATATAAGCCTTTGTGAACTGGGGGTATCACCTGAGAACCTGAAGGGACATGTTGCCCATGCAAATATGCTTCTTAGAGCACACACTCCCTACAGTCCTGAATCTGGAAAAGGACAAGAAGGCAAATTGCTGCATCAAAACATTTGACATCAAATGCTTCAATGTCTTTTCTGGGGACCCCAGAGTCAAAAGATGATGGAGCCTAGAGCCCACCTCTATGGCTCCCTTGAGACTTGTTCTCTCTTAAACAGCCATCCTCCCAACACAGGGAGGGGGATAGGCAGGTTCACCTATTATTTCCAGTTTCTCTTCATGGTTTCTGGACAAAACTTAGCTATTGTTTGATGTCAGTCATAGGGGCTGCAGCAGAGAGAGAAGTTCACCAAGATGCTATGCCTTCACTTTCTGAAGGAACAGCGGGGTTCAGCCTTCTTGGAGAAGGATGACAGCCAGCTAGCTGACTCCAGTTACTTTATTCAAACATACACAAGGCTAATAGGGGCTGGCAAAGGTTCCAACTCCCAAAGTCATTTGCTCCTGCTGGCCATGAGAGCAGAGAGCACACACAGATCTCAGTCCCTTCTGATTATGGCTAGCCATAACCAAAAGTACAGACTCCAGTTATCCAGGAGTGTCTTAGGACCAAAGTCGGTGTAGATGCAAGCACTCTCATGTAGCACCAAGTGCAGAGTCTCCAGAGAGACATTTCTTCAAGGTTTCAACAGTCTCAAAACAATTTTCAGTCTCTACTGATTAACCCAAACATAGCAAAGGCTTTGCTGAAACATTTCTCTCAAAGCCAGACACAAAGTCTGCGCATTACCTATCACTACAACGCAAACCAAAAGAAAGAAGACTTAGCTTTATCATTCAGGCCTCAACCCTGCTGCAAACCCCATGGTCTCCGGGCAGTCTGGCCTGTAGCCATCTTTTCTTTTCCCTAAGACTGGCAATCCTGCTGCAGAGATGAGACTCTACCTCCTCTTAGAGCAGAAGACTGGAAAGACAACTACACAGTGTCGTCTTATGACTAATTTGGGGTCATCGCTGACTCCTTCCTGCCATATTCCAGCTCCCTGTCTGAACTGTGCACACCTTGACTAAGTAAAGCCATGCTGTACAGGGCCCCGGGCCGGGGCTGTCAGAAGGGCAGCACTCCTGTTTGCTGAACTTTCTACCTTCCTTCATCCCCATTAAGATTGAGCCATCCAGATTTCTCTCTCATACAAACCAACAGTTGGTCTGTCTGCATCTCCCAACTACTACAAATTCCCAGGGGCAGGAACGGAGTCTTATTCATCACCACGCCACACCTCACAGTCAATCTGGCACTGTGTTCACCTAATGAACATTCCCTGTTCACCTTCTGAGCCAGTGAGCTGATCAAGGCACTGAAGCTATGGGGATGAACCTTTCTAACCATCAGCTTCTGCATTCCCAGCCTCCACCACCCAGCTGAGAGGGGGACAAGTCTATGATCTGATAGCCAGCTGCATCAAATATGTGAAGAAATACCCAGGAGGCCAATGGAACAGAGAGGGGCAAGTGACTGGTTTAGGGGGAATAATGACAGACGCAGGTGCTCAAAGACATGTGCTGGACACAGTGGAGCAGCCCTTTAATCCCAACCCTGGGCAGAGGCAGGCAGATCTCTGTGAGTTCAAGGACAACCTGGTCTACATAATGAGTACCAGGACAGCCAGGTATACACATTAAGACCCTGGAGAGAGATGGTGTGGGGATAAAGAGACAACCATACAGGAAGTTCAGAAGATCTTGAACGTGGCTCATGGTTCTAATCTTTACTTCTCACTGCATCTGCTTTCAAACCTGTAAAATGAGAATTTTCTTCTTTTTGTAGACAGCGAATAAGATCATGTATGCAGTAACAGGTGTGATAGCAAGCAGGGTTTGACACATGGCAGGTTGCCAGCGATAATTTTTGAAGGCACGGATATTTGGATGAAAGCTCGGACCTCAGCATGCAGGCTTTGAGCTTCCACCCTCCTCCTCTGCCCTCAGAACTAATGGAAAAATCAGCCCTGAGCTCTTGTCTCCTTGTCTTGCTTACTGAACAACCCTGGGACACAGATAACCACAACACTCCTCCTCCCCTGCCTGCCCTCTCCCAGGTCCCAGCCCAAAGGCATGGCTCCTGAGGCAAGCCCTGAGAGAAGCTGCTCCCTCCACACCTGTCCCCTTGAAGACGCAGCAGATGCGGCAGTCTCGGTGCCCACAGTCTCCACCCTCCAGGCTGTCGACCCAACCAGCCCGCTAACAGCTGGACATTTTGCCTTTCCTCGAGCACCTCAAGACTATCAAGAAGGCAGTTCCTTACTAGGGTTGGGCGATCAAGCCTCTCTGTGTGCTCATGTTTCCAACCTCAGCACTGCCATAGACCCCACACAGCATAACGGGGGCTGGAAGCCACCTTCTATGCAGCGCCACGTGGTCAGCGTCAGGTAAGGAGGGGCTTGAAGAACCTGCTGGCTGCCATTGAAAGGTGCAGCAGACACTGACGGAAGCCTCCAGATTCCTCTCTCAGGAGGAGCTTTGGATGTCTACTGCCTCTGATGAAGGAGGAAGCTTGGAGGGGGGGGCACTGAAATTTAGGGGTGGGCAACTCTAAAAACTGATACCACTTCCTCTGTGCCCTGTCATTTCTGTCACTCAACCTTCCCCATCCAGTGCACACTCAGTCTTTGCCTCACCTCCAACTGGACACACGCACACACCAGAAGACTGGTAAATCTCTTCTTCTCTTCCACAGGCAGGAACGCACTTTCCGGATGCCAAAGAGGTAGGTCCAGGCCTCCCCTGAACTGGGCGTGGCCAGGCTGGTACCCACTCCATGGGCTCTCTGCTCTGCTCTCCCAGGTGACCAGCCGTACCACCACACCCACCATCAACTCATATGGGCTTCCTCCCTCTTCTCCAGTTATTCCCAGCTGATTGCAGAGTGGCCAATGGCCGTGCTGCTGCTGTGTCTGGCCTTCATCTTCCTCTGTACCCTAGCTGGGCTGTTGGGAAGTCCTCCACTTGACTTTTCTGAGCCTTTACTGGTGAGAGGCCTGGGGACCTGGGGAGGGAGGGAGGCCCCTGGACGGAACCTTGCAGCTCAGTCTGAGGCAGACAGTTAGCCCTCTTGGGAGTAAGGTAGCCTTGGTGGGCTCCTGTAAGGAAGGTACAGAGAGCATATGTCTGCAATCCAGGGAGGGGGAACCCAAGGGGCAGACCTGGGAAGAGCACAGAAGGAGGGCACTCCTCCCTTGGCCCCACTCCCTCCTGCATGCCTGCCCCTCTCTGCTCTCCTCCCTGTAGGGATTTGAACCTCGAGACACAGAGATCAGCAGAAAACTAGAAGTCTGGAAAGCGATGCAGGCCCTCACTGGCCCCAAGAATCTGTTTTCTCTTTCCCCAGACCCTGAGATGAACAGGTAACAGGTTTTCCCATCTTCCCATTGAGAGGAGAAAGGGAGGAGAAACTCTGGGAGGGGACACTGGGTGACCTCTCCGAAGACATGTGTGAGGTTGCTGGTGTTCCCTGGGGGAGTGGTCTTCCATTTCATGTGAGTCCACCATCCCGAAGAGTACCCTGGAAAAACCACTACTCTCTCTATTTCAGCTCAAACCTCCTCAGCACCCTGAGCCCTGCAGCCTGGGGCAGGGCTGAGGAGAGTGTGGTCCGAACCAAAAGGATGGTGGAGCCCATGAAAGACAAAGAAGAGGAGAACTTCTTTTGTGGTCCTCCTGGTGAGCCCTAACTTCAGTGGGAGCCCCACGGAGTAGAATGAGAAGGTCCCCAGCAGATGTAGGCAGACAGAACCACGAGCCATACCTAAGCCAAGGAAGATGAAGTAATAAAATAGGTCTCAAATACTCCAGTCAGATGCAGTCAAGCTGATGCGGGCAAGATGAGGTATCAGGCATAGGCTTCAGACTCCTGGGAATCAAGGCTTCATTCAGGTGGCCTAGGATGAGCATCTTCTCTTTGGTGGGCCCAGGTTCTGGGGTCAAAGGGCTGAGCCATGTGGGGGTTGTGTTGCAGAGAAGAGCCATGCGAAGCTGGTGTTTGTATCCACCTCTGGAGGAAGCCTGTGGAACCTGCAAGCCATCCACTCCATGTGTCGCATAGAACAGGAGCAGGTGAGCTTGCTGGGGAGACGCCAGGGGCTTGGGTGGGAAGGATCTGAGGACACAAAGGACCTGGAGCCGGTGCACTGCAGGACCACCAGGGTGGCCTGGGAAGAGCCTGTTTGGGAAAGTATCCCAACTCTACTGGAGGATCTGGTTCGGGATAGGAAAACAAAGTTGACTGATTTTAGAAGCACCAACCTCCTGTCACAAAGAGAGTTCAAGCAGAGCCTGGTTAGTTTCAAAGGGTTTGAAAATAGATCCCAAAAATGTGTTGAGGGGACTCTGACCCTTGGAAGCTGAGACTCTAGGCTTCAAAGCTGCAGCCCTTTTCAACCCAAGCAAGGCCAATTCCACTATGCTTTTAGAGAACCACATACAATCACATCTATGATGGGTTCCCTGCTAAAACCAGTGTGGAAACCACTGTGTAGTTCTGTGGCCCAAGACACCCCCCCCCCGCCCAGTGTCACACCATGGCGTCCAGAGCATCAAAGGACACTGGTTAAGAAGATGTGTTCTTCACTAAGGTGCTCAAGTTCAAGGCTAGCTCTAGGGCTCCCTTGGCACATGACTTCCTAATGTCTCGGGGCCTCATATGTACTGGGTTTTGTTTTTGCAGTGCTGGGGATCAAACTTAGATACTTGTGTACACTAAGCATGTGCTCTGTTACTGAGCCACATCCTCAGCCCTGCATTAGTGGAAAAGGGACAGTGATGATACATCCTTTATAGGGATCGTGACAGTGAAATGAGATAGGATTTGGAAGACTTTAGCATAATGCTGACACTAGTGACGGCTTGATAAACATTCAGCGTTGTCATCACTGAGAACTAAGCCCCGAGGCTGTGCGTGTTGGTTTAGCAGAGAGGGGGCGTCTGACTCCTGGGTGGGGGCTCTTTGTACAACCCCAGCTGCTGTGATGTGAACAGCAAAGCTGAAGAGGAAAAGGGGTACAGGCTGGGAAAAGAGTTGAGCACCCCAGGCAAAGAGGAGCTGGGATTTCTCAGTGACCCTAGAGAGTCTCCCACTGCTTGCTTCCGGCTTCCAGTCTCCTGGCCTTGTTCCATATGTGGCCTGTCACCTCCACTCCAGTCCCTGACTCAGGAAGTTGCAGAGTTAAGGTTGGGTGGCCTGTAGGAGCCCTTCCAACAGAGCCTCTGGGAGAGGTCTGGGAACATTGCCCTGAGGGTCCTTTTCGATGAAGCCAGGATAGAGCTGCTAGAATCCAGGCCAGGGGCAAAGGCAGCTTTGAGATAAAGCATTTCTGATGGGCTGTCAAGATGCTTTCTCTAAGCCCTTCAATGTGACGGAAGAGGAGAGGGCCCAGGGCAGGTCTGGGGAGACCTGGCCCCTGGACTTCCCTCTGAGCTCCCTCCTCCCACTCCTGTGTGCCCTACAGATCCGCTCTCATATCAGCTTCGGGGCTCTGTGCCAGCGATCGGCAGCCAATGAATGCTGTCCCAGTTGGTCCCTGGGCAACTATCTGGCTGTGCTGTCCAACCGCTCCTCCTGCCAGGACACTACCCAAGCTGACGCAGACCGCACGCTGGCCCTGCTTCGGTTCTGCGCCACCTTCTATCATCGTGGTGTCCTGGTGCCCGCTTGTATGGGCTCCGGGCAGAACAAGCCCCCGTTTTGTGCCCAAGTTCCCACCAAGTGTACCCGGAGCAGCGCTGTCTACCAACTCCTGCACTTTCTGCTAGACAGAGACTTCCTGAGTCCCCAGACTGCAGACTACCAGGTACCCTCCCTCAAGTTCGGCCTGCTCTTCCTGCCCATTATAAAGACTTCCTCCCTGCTAGATATCTACCTGGATGGCCTAGCTGACCCCGTCAAGGTCTCTGACAACTATACTTCTATCAGTGGCATGGACTTGGGCCTCAAGCCTAGACTGCTCAAGTACTACCTGGCCGAAGATACCATGTACCCCTTGCTGGCCCTAGTTGTCATCTTCTTTGGTATGTCCCTCTACCTGCGTTCATTCTTCATCACGTTCATGTCACTGCTGGGGGTGCTAGGCTCCCTAATGGTGGCCTTCTTTCTTTACCACGTTGCATTCCGCATGGCCTACTTCCCCTTTGTCAATCTAGCCTCCCTCCTTCTGCTTAGTGGCGTCTGTGTCAATTACACTCTTATCTTCTTCGACCTGTGGCGCCTCAGCAGGGGCCAGGTGCCCTCTGGGGGTCTAGCGCATCGTGTGGGCCGCACCATGCACCACTTTGGCTACTTGCTTCTGGTCTCAGGCCTCACCACCAGCGCGGCCTTCTACGGCAGCTACCTGAGCCGCCTGCCCACCGTGCGTTGCTTCGCCCTTTTCATGGGCACTGCTGTGCTAGTGCACATGGGGCTCACACTACTCTGGCTTCCTGCCACCGTTGTGCTCCAGGAGCGCTACCTGGCACGAGGCTGTGTGTCCCAAGCGCAGGGCCAGAGGGGCGGTAGCGGCTCCTTGCGGCTGTTGCTGGCGTTGCACAGACGGATCCGCATTCTTCGCAGGATTATTTCCATCCTTTCGCGACTGCTCTTCCAGCGCCTGTTGCCCTGCGGCGTCATTAAATTTCGGTACATCTGGATCTGCTGGTTCGCGGCGTTGGCGGCAGGGGGCGCCTACATCGGCGGCGTCAGCCCTCGCCTGCAACTGCCCATTCTTCTACCACTTGGCGGCCAGGTCTTCCGGTCTAGCCATCCCTTTGAGCGCTTTGATGCTGAATACCGCCAGCAGTTCCTGTTCGAGGATCTGCCTCCAAACGAGGGTGGCAACTTGCCAGTAGTTCTGGTGTGGGGAGTCCTGCCAGTGGACACTAGTGATCCCCTGGACCCTCGTAGCAACAGCTCGGTAGTAAGCGATCCTAACTTCGCACCCAGCAGCCCCGAGGCCCAGGAGTGGCTCCTGGAGCTCTGCCATGGAGCCCGGAATCAGAGCTTCTTTGGAGATCAGCCAGAGGGTTGGCCTACGCTGTGTTTGGTGGAAACCCTCCAGCAGTGGATGGAAAGCCCCAGCTGTGGCCGCCTGAGTCCCGATCTATGCTGTGGCCAGTCAGAATTCCCCTGGGCCCCCCCGCTTTACCTGCACTGTCTCAAGATGATGGCTCTGGAGCAAAGTCCTGATGGTACCCGTGACCTGGGACTCCGCTTCGATGCTCATGGCAACCTGGCTGCTCTGGTTCTGAAGTTCCAGACCAATTTACCATACAGTACAGAGTACGGCCCGGTCCACCACTTCTACACCGAGGTCAGCCGCTGGTTCTCTACAGAGCTGGACAATGCACCTCAGGGCCTCAACCAGGGTTGGTTCACCAGCACCCTGGAGCTGTACAGCTTGCAGCATAGCCTAAGCACCGAGCCTGCTGTGGTGCTGGGTCTGGCTCTGGCTCTGGCCTTTGCCACACTGCTCCTGGGCACCTGGAACGTTCCCCTTAGCTTGTTCTCTGTGGCAGCTGTGGCTGGCACCGTGCTGCTCACTGTGGGCTTGCTGGTTCTACTCGAGTGGCAGCTCAACACTGCCGAGTCCCTCTTTCTCTCGGCCTCCGTGGGCCTCTCTGTAGACTTAACCGTCAACTACTGCATCTCCTATCACTTGTGCCCGCACCCCGACCGCCTGAGCCGCGTGGCCTTCTCCTTGCGCCAGACCAGCCGCGCCGCAGCAATGGGGACCGGCGCGCTGTTTGCCTCAGGCGTGCTCATGCTGCCTTCCACCATTCTGCTTTATAGAAAGCTGGGCATCATCGTCATGATGGTCAAGTTTGTCGGCTGTGGATTCGCCAGCTTCTTCTTCCAGTCCCTGTGCTGTTTCTTCGGGCCAGAGAAGAACTGTGGGCAGATCCTGTGGCCCTGTGCTCACCTGCCATGGGATGCCGGGACTGAGGAGCCTGATGAGAAGGGTCGGACAGGACCACCCGGGTTCTCTGAGCACTATGAGCTGCAGCCCCTGGCACGGCGCCGGAGCCCCAGCTTTGACACCAGCACAGCCACCAGCAAGCTGTCCCACCGGCCTTCCATACTCTCTGAAGACTTGCAGCTACATGACGGCAGCTGCTGCCACGGGCCGACACCCGCCCCTCCCTCCCCAAGGGATCTGCTTCTGGACCACCAGACAGTCTTCAGCCAGTGCCCAGCCCTGCAGACTTCTTCTCCTTATAAGCAAGCCGGTCCCAACCCCCAAACCTGGATCAGGCAGGACTCCCAGGGACAGAAAACCGAGCCCTTGCAGGCCCTGCCAGAAGGCCCTGCCCACTGCCCCAACCCCAAAGTTGAAGAGCTCCCGGACTCTTCAGTCAGCACCCTGGAGGGACTCAGCGCCTCTGATGACACCTACGCCTCGGAGCCCAGTGCCCGTGTGCCAGATTCTGTAGGCACCTCACCGGAAGCCATGAATGGCACTGGACACCCGGTACTTGAGCGAGGCCAGCTGAACGGGAAGCGTGACACTCTCTGGCTCGCACTGAAAGAGACCATCTATGACCCAAATCTGCCCAACTCTCACCATTCTAGCTTATCCTGGAAGGGCCGTGGGGGGCCGGGTGACATCAGCCCGGTGGTGCTTCCCAACAGTCAGCCAGATCTTCCCGATGTTTGGCTCCGTAGGCCTAGCACCTACACCTCTGGCTACAGCAGCTGAGAGAGCGGGGAAGGCCAGACCAGGGTCCAGAACCCTGTTGGTGAAAATAAGGCAGAGGCCACACTAGTTTAGAGCCAGAAGGCATTTTTCCACATCGACATGGTGTCTCACCCTCCAACTATGGTCTTCAACCCTGACAGATGTCCCAGCCTCCATCTCTTTGCTACTTAACCCCTATGTCTGGAATTCTCAGTGGGAGGGCCTTGCAAGGTGATACCAAGCTCTCCTTGTAAGGAGTTGAGGGCTCACCTGCCTGCACAGTGCCAACAAGGACTCCTCTGGAAAAGAGAGGAGGCCAGATGTACAGCTCCAGGTATCAGGGGAGGCTGGTCATTTTTCTCCCACGTGGCAAGTTCAGTGATGTTAAACTACCCCATCTCTGGGATCCCATCAGGGAACCTCACTAACTATAAAAGCCCTTAGCCTCCATAGCCTGCTGAATCTCACCCCTTCCCATCGGATCTTAATCGGGATACTTCTCTTTCGGGGGAGCTTTTCTGGAGCAGAATTGAACCGAGGCCTCTGTCCTGCCCTGCCCTGCTTGCTGGTGTGACTAGACACTCTCCAAAGGCAGGACAGAGATGGTTGCGGGCGGGGGCGGGGAAGGGGGAGCAGGAGGAGATGCGAACGTTGGCTTTGGAACATCTGGAAAACGCAGGATTCCCTCACCGGAAGTGGACTCCAGAATGCTCCCCTTTGCCACGCCCACACCTGTCAGTCTCCTTGGACTCTGCGACTCCACTACAGAGTGGCCTGCAGCTGTCCACGACACTAAGTAAAATTGATTGATTTCCCCAAAGTCCCGCCACTGGCTCCTTCTGCCACTGCAGCTCCCAGTCCCCTTCCAACTGCCTGCTTCAGGGACTGTCTGCTTCAGGGCCAGTGGATCCTGGCTGTCGTGATCCTCTGCTTCTGACCCTTACCCACGCTCCCATCTTGAGGGTCTCTCTGTAAACTCTCTTTCCTCTTCCACCTGCAGAGAGAGTTGCAGTCTGAGCAGACCCCAGCGTTGCTCCTTTCCTTTGCGCTTGCCTCTGAAATCCAGAGATGCCCCTGGCAATGGAGCATAGCAGGTACAAGCCCATCTGCATCTCAGGCTTCAAGGGCGCGCCTCTCTCATGGCTAAGGAGTACAAAGAGGCTTGGCCAGGAGAGGTGCTGAGGGACAGAAGAATCTGAGCAGAATCTAGTTAAGACAAGAACACAGACTCGGTCTTGTGGGGAGTTTGTGAACCCGAAATTTCTCTGGGTCAGGTTCCCTGGTTTCTAAAGACTGGGTCTCTCTAGGGTGTTAAGGAGACTCAAAAACCAAAGCCTGGCTTTTCCCACCAAAAGCTAAGGTTCTGTCCTGAGGCTTTATCCCACGTGACACAGCTCATGACACCAGGCAGCGTCAGCAAGTTGACCGAACCCCTGCTCTGAAATGGTATTACAGGCAATAGAGGTGTGATATCAAGAGCTGGCCTTCTGCCTGGGAGCAGCTTGCATGCACAGGCAAGCATTAATGGACGCAGTGCTATTGCTGAGCTTGGGTAGCCAGCGCAAGGTGACTGGGAAGATCTTGAAAGAAACGGCTGGAGCAGCTTCCGAAGATCAAGCATGGAGAGATGGCTCAGTGGTTAAGAGCACTGCTTGTTCTTCCAAAGGTCCTGAGTTCAATTCCCAGCAACCACATGGTTGCTCACAACCATCTGTAATAAGATTTGGTGCCCTCTTCTGGCCTGCGGGCATACATGCAGAATACTAAGAATATTACATACATAATAAAAAAATAAAAAATAAAAAAAGATCAAGCATGTCAGATGAGAGGAGACATGGTGATCCAGCCCCACTGTCCCCTAGGAACCGGATCGTTCTTTCAAAGAACTCCCGTGTCTAAAAGTAGCTGCTCCAATGCGTGTGAGCACTGGGGAGGGGGAGGGGAAGAGCCCAGCTTCCCTTCCTAGTGCTGCTCTCCAGGGCCCCCAGTTTCCTGGCAGATCCAGAAGGCATGACATGAAGACTGCCAATCTAGGCCATTCTACAGGTGAGTGACAGAGAAGTGACAAGCTTTCAGTGCCAAACAACCTGGGGCAAAGCTAGAGGCAAGCCGGAGGGCGCTTTTGTTTTCTTTTGTTGTGCTCCTGTGACGCTGAGATCTACCTCCCACCCTATGCAGCCCTAGCTAAGTGGAGCAGAAACTCAAATGAGAACATAAGAATATGGAAAAGTCAGAAGGCACTGCCCCTCAGTATCCGCGGAGCTGCTTCCAGCACCCTGCCCTCAGGGTGCCGAAATCTGAGAATGCTCAAGTCCCTGTGTAGAACTGTGTAGTATCTGCATATAACGAAGCATATTCTTCTGTATTATTTTAATTGTCTCTAGAGCACTTATAACTCCCAATATGATGTAAATGCTGTCAGTCCTTACACTGTGTTGTTATAATAATGACGAGGAAAAAAAAACATGTTTTGAGCTTTTCTTTCTTTTCTTTTTTAATGTCTTCAGGTTTGGTGTGGTCCCCCCCACCCCCACCCCTGAATATTCTGGGTCTGTGTGATTGAATCTGCAGGACCAGAATTTATGGCTACAGAGAGAGAGCTGACCCTGTAGGCCAGCTCCTTGCAAGATAACTAAGTTGAGATAAATGACCCCTGATCATGCTGACATCATACAGATCCTGTAGTCTCAGCTACTTGGGAGGCTAAAGCAGGAGGACCACTTGAGCCAGAAGACCAAGGATAGCATGGGCAACATAACAAAACCATGCCATAAAACAAAACAGAACAAAACAAAACAAGCAAACCCGGGTGGTGGTGGTGCACACCTTTAATCCCAGCAGTTGAGAGGCAGAGATAGGCAGATCCAGCCTCCACATACATATCATAGTGCATGCATGCATGTGTTCACATACATATTAAATAAATATATGTTTTTAAAAATGTTTAAGATGAGGGAAGGTTGGACACATGTCTTACGATGGCTGGTCAGTGGTGAAAAGTTTTTGCGGCCTGATAAACCTCTTCACTGACGCAATAATCCAAATCAGACCAGGTTGGATGACGGGTCCCAGGGAGGAGGAGGTGACTTATCTTCCTAAGCACGAGCAGTTCTGCCTTGGGCTGGGGTATAGCTTAGTGGTACAGCACATGTTTAGCGTGCAGGAGTCCTGTAATCTATCTGTAGCAACCCTCTCCACAAAATATTGCCTTGGCTCAGATGAGAGCACAGCATCTCCTCGGCAATTGGCCTTGGCTTTCCCACTGCGTGCTATACCTTAGCCCAGCAGGTTCACAGCCCTGAAGAGTCTGCTCCCTCAGCGTGTCTGTGCACCCTGAAGAAGAGTCAGCTCCCTCAGCTGGGTGTGTGATTGAGCACCCTGAAGAAGAGTCTCCTCCCTCAGCTGGGTGTGTGATTGAGCACCCTGAAGAAGAGTCTCCTCCCTCAGCTGGGTGTGTGGTTGAGCACCCTGAAGAAGAGTCTCCTCCCTCAGCTGGGTGTGTGATTGAGCACCCTGAAGAAGAGTCTCCTCCCTCAGCTGGGTGTGTGGTTGAGCACCCTGAAGAAGAGTCTCCTCCCTCAGCTGGGTGTGTGGTTGAGCACCCTGAAGAAGAGTCTCCTCCCTCAGCTGGGTGTGTGATTGAGCACCCTGAAGAAGAGTCTCCTCCCTCAGCTGGGTTTGGCTGTGCACCCTGAAGAAGAGACTCCTCCCTCAGCTGGGTGTGACTGTGCACCCTGAAGAAGAGTCTCCTCCCTCAGCTGGGTGTGGTTGAGCACCCTGAAGAAGAGTCTGCTCCCTCAGCTGGGTGTGGTTGAGCACCCTGAAGAAGAGTCGGCTCCCTCAGCTGGACTGTGAGCATGCCCACAATCCCAGCACTTGGGAAATAGAAGCAAGAGGATCAAGAGTTCAATGTCATCCTCTTTGGGGGAGGGGCATTAGTTTTTATTAAATTTGTTTGGTTATTTGTTTTTGTTGTTGTTTGTTTGTTTGTTTGTTTTTGAGACACGGTTTCTCTGTGTAGCCCTGGCTATCCTGGAACTCACTCTGTAGACCAGGCTGTCCTCGAACTCACAGAGTTCTCCCGAGTGCTGGGATTAAAGGTGTGCACTACTCCTGCTGGCTTCAAATTTAACCCTTTATAGCTGGTTTGAAATCAGACTATCTCAAGTCTCCAAAGAACCCTTCCCACAAAGAATCTGCAAGCTCCCTTCTCCCCACCTCTCTCCAATGATCTTAAGAGTGTGGGGGAGAAGATGTGTATGTGGGCATCAGAGGTTTGGGTGCACATAAGAATCTTTTTGTTTGTTTGTTTGTTTTTGTTTTATGAGACAGAGTTTCTCTGTGTAACAGTCCTGGCTGTCCTGGAACTCACTCTGTAGACCAGGCTGGCCTCGAACTCACAGAGATCCACCTGACTGCCTTCTGAGTGCTGAGATTAAAGGTGTGAGCCACCACTGCCCAGAAAGAATTTTTTTTAAGGATTTCTAGGTCCCAGTCTTGTCAGTCATTGCCACACAGCTCTGCAGGAAGTCAGGTGAGTAAGAGCAGCTGAGACAATGACCATAACTATGCTCCAGGACACCAGACCTGGAGGACTGGAAAACCTCAGCGATAATCTAAAAGGTCACCTTGGGACTGAAGGTAGAGCTCTCGAGAGACAGAGAGCTTGCCAGCAAACATGCAGGTTCCCTAGCAGGTTCCCTGGGTGTAGTCAGCGTCACTGGGAAAGCAAACAATGAGAGAGAAAGAATCTGAATATAACGTTGTGCCTAGAGCGGGTCAGACTAACAGCAGGCGACCCACATCTGCGGTGAGCCACCCTGCCTCTCTGAAGCTGGCGCTGAAGTGGAGATAACGCGGCCCAGTATGTGCTCCTCAGCATTATCTGTCTCCTTACCTGATACTTGGGGCAGGTGAATTGAGTGTATGGCCCTGGCCACGTGACGTTTAAGAGCATGCTGAGGCGTGTAAAAAGGAATCAAAGTAGCCATGTGTGCTCTGCGAAGTTCAAGAAATGCTTTCTTTCCAAAGAGCACTTAAAACGACAACGCGCTAACGCTCCTCTGGGCACTCAGCAAGGCGACACCGGCCAGGGATCACAGCGCGTGGTAGCTAGAAGCTGGCAGACAGGAATTCAAGAGCAGCCCTCAGCTACATAGCAAGTTTGGGGCCAGCCTGGGCTACATGAGACCATGTCTAAAACAAAACAGCAGGGCCTAAGGACGTAGATCAGCTGGTAGCATGCCTGCCAGCACAGGGGAAGTAGAAACAGAGAACCAGTGTCATCCTTGGCTACTCAGGGTCAGCCTGGACTACATCTCCAAAACCAACACAATCACACCCTAGAGCAGACAGATGGAATTTCAGAATGCAGATTTGAATTCATCACCTTCTCCTGCACCCTCAGCCCCACCTAGCTGGAAGTTCTGTTCTGATTGCTTGTTTTCATCGTTTGAGATGATTATTTTTCCTGCCTTCTTCCAACATCTGGAGCTCTCCACTCTACCTGCTCCTCCCACCCCTACTCCAGAGAACAGAAGAACCTCATTCTTCATGTGGAAAACTAAGGCCCTACAGGCTGGTAGCTCACATCTATAATCCTAGTTCCTGGGATTAGGGGCTGTAGTACACACTGAGACACCAGTGTACGAATACGGGCGGCCGGACTGCGTCCCTGGCACCCGACTGCCCACACGGCTAGCTTTACCGGAAATAATTACACGGAAACTGTATTCTTTTAAACATTGTCTGGCCCATTAGTTCCAGCCTTTTATTGGCTAGCTCTTACATATTGATCTAACCCATTTCTAATAATCTGTGTAGCCCACGAAGTGGCTTACCAGGGACGATCTTAACCTGCGTCTGTCTGGAGTGGGAGAACCATGGCTACTCACTGACTCAACTTTCTTTTTCCCAGCATTTTGTTTTGTTTTTTCCGCCTACCTAAGGGTTGGCCTATCAAATGGGTCTAGGCAGTTTTTTTATTAATAAGAAATCACTCCCACATCACACCAGAATCAAGAGTTCAAGATCAGCCAGGACTACATAACTACCTAATGAAAACCTGTGACACACATGCACAAAGAGAGAGAGAGAGAGAGAGAGAGAGAGAGAGAGAGAGGAGAGCTGGAGAGATGGCTCAGTGGTTAAGAGCATACTTTGCTTGGAGTAGACCCAAGTGTAGTTCCCAACATGTTATTCCAGCTCCAGGGGAATCCAGTGCCTCTGGCCTCTGAGGGCACCCGACTACGGGGTGCACACCTACACACACACACACACACACACACACACACACAGAGAGAGAGAGAGAGAGAGAGAGAGAAACACACACATACACACAAACACATAATTTTAAAAATTGAAACAAATCTTTAAAAGAAAGGAAAAAAAGAACCTGCCCAACCACCCCCAGATAGGAGGCTGTCAAATCACTGACTCTGCCCCTGCCGTGTCCTGGACGCGCTCATCCTTTCTATAATAATGAAGGAAGCAGCGATGCTGCCAGCAATGTCTCCTTGCACTTTGCATGACAGCCCTTCAAGCAAGAGCTGATGCTCTTCTGGGATAGGAAGGTTTTGGGGATGGCGGGGGGACACCAAGTTTTCAAAAATTACTTCTTAGCATTGCCTCTTGTCTTAGTCAGGGTTACGATGGCTGTGATGAAACACGTGACCAGATGCAGCTTGGGGAGGAAAGGGTTTATTTCACTCTCACTTACGCACAACAGCTCATCCAAAGCAGTGAGAGCAGGATCTCACTCAGGGCTGGAGGAGGAGCTGATGCAGAGGCATGGAGGGGTGCTGCTTACTGGCTTGCTCCTCATGGTTTGTTCAGCTGTTTCTTACACAGCTTTCCCTGTCCCTTTGACTCAGGTGACTCTGGACAGCCGTCTGTAGCATCAACAGGAGAGCTGCACATGAATGTGAGCAAGGATGGGTGTAGAAAACCTTCTCTGAGAGCTCCCAAAGGGGCAGCCCCATGGCTGTTACCTGCCCCCTCTGTTTCAGCATACAGGGGTGGAGCCCAGCAGTGGTGGCCTTAAACCCAGCTCCAGAAGCAGAGGCAGGCAAGGTTAGCCTGCTCTACAGACACTCGCAGAGGATAAGTTCTCAATACCCACCCATATCAGGGAGCTGACAACTTCTTGTCCTGTAGCTCCAGCTCCAGTGAACTCCAGAAATATCTGACACCCCTGGCCTCCTGGGGCACCTATGTTCATGTGCACATACCCCCAACCCACAAACACACACAAATGGGGCTAGGGGAAAAAAGCAACAACAAAACCATTTCAGTTTTGGATGGGTGAGATGGCTCAGCAGGTGACATTGCCACACAACATAGACAACCTGAGTCCCATCCCCAGAACCCACATACAGGGGCAAGGAGAAAACAGACTCCACAAATTGCCCCCTGACCTCCACACGAACACCATGAAGTAAGTATGCCTGCACTTACATAATGTCCGCCTGCTGGGCATGGGAGAGAGCATCTGGAGTCCCAACACTAGGAGGCAGGGGCAGGAAGGTTGCCTGGGGTTCAGGACCATCTTAGCCTATACAGTGAGACCTGTACCAAAAGGCATCGACTTGATGATGGCTTTGTGTATAGCTCAGTGGAAAAAACACTTGCCTAGCATGTGTGTATCCCTGGGTTCAAATCCTCAGCACAGGTTCAAAATCATTCAGCTTTAAAAGTAAGGTCGAAAGGCAGGAGATATGTGTCACACACACATACATACTCCTGACATACAGTCAAGAGTCAAGAGTGTCATACTGCTCTTCCAGAGGACCTGGGAAGTGGAGCCCTGACAGAAGCCAGTAACTCCAGCCTCAGCGGACTCGATGTCTCTGGCCTCAGGGACCTGCACTCACATATCACATGCTCACACAGTCACACACGCATAATTAAAAATAAGAAAACAAATCGTTAGAAGTAAGGTTAGTGGTCTGAATTAGCCACATTTATCTGCACAGGAAAATAAAACCTTTCTTATAGAAAATGAGTTTGATTGACTAATGAATTAGAAAAGGAGGTCAGGCATGGCAGGGCATGTCTGTGATCCCAGACGTAAGGACCCCAAGTTCCAAACCAGGCTGCTGGGCTAGCTAACAAGACTCTGTCTCCAAACAACAAGGGATGCAGGTCAGTGGTGGAGCCTCTGTCTGATGTGTACGTGAGGCCTGGGGGGCGGGGGTTCTAGACCCAGCAGCAGAGGTGGGGGGAGGTGGCTGGTAAAGAAGGCATACATAGTGATCATTTACTCTCAAATAGAATAATCTCAGTCTGCTCCAGAGTTTAAGCAAGAGCATATTCAAAGTTCTGGTACATCTAGCTGCATGTGCAAGACTCTGAGTTGGATCCCTAGTGCTATAAAAAAAAAAACAAAACAAAACAAAAAAAAAAAACAAATCAACGGGTCTAGAGAAATGGTTCCGTGGTTAAGAGCCGCTCTTCCAAACTAACCCGAGTTAGTTCCCAGCGTGGCAGTTCACTGTGCTGTGGAGCAGTCTTTACACTGTAAATATGTACTGCTCTCATTGTTACTAAAAAGCTGCTTGGCCAAAGACTAGGCGGGATTTTCAGGGCAGAGAGGATGCTGGGGAGAAGGGCAGAGTCAGAAGAAATCACCAGGCAGACAGAGAGGAAAGCAAGATGAATGTGCCCTGTTGAAAGAAGGTACTGTCATGTGGTAGAGGGTAGATAAAAAATACGGGTTAATTTACAATATAAGAGTTAGCTAGTAACAAGCTTGAGCTTTTATAATTAATATTGAGTCTCCGTGTCAGTTATTTGGAAACTGGCAGATGGAAAAAATAGTCTGCCTGAGCAGCAGCCTTCGGAGATCCCGTGGATCTGTGTCTTGCTTCAACAGTGTTTGGACGCCAAGCGTCTCCTCAAGTTGGAGAACGATCGCGGAGGCCGTGCACTCTTTCAGGATGTGCAGAAGCCATCTCAAGACGAGTGGGGTAAAACCCAGGAGGCCATGGAAGCTGCCCTGGCCTTGGAGAAGAACTTGAACCAGGCCCTCTTGGATCTTCATTCCCTGGGCTCTGCCCGCACAGATCCTCATCTCTGTGACTTCCTTGAAAACCACTTCCTGGATAAGGAGGTGAAGGTCATCAAGAAGATGGGCAACCACCTGACCAACCTCCGCAGGTTGGCTACTGGGCCCCAGGCATCTCTGGGCGAGTACCTCTTTGAGCGGCTCACTCTCAAGCATGACTAGGAGGCCTCTCCTTCTGAGGGGCTCCCACCTCTGCTCTGCACCAGCCCGCCTCAGGACCTTCACCCTAACCTCTCAAGAAGCCACTAGGCAGCTTTGTAACGCCCTGGAGCCCCTCTCAAGTTTTGGACCAAGTAAAAATAAAACCTTCTGAAGCAGCAAAAAAAAAAAAAAAAAAAAAAAAATAGTCTGCCTACACATCTGTAACTACAGCTCCAGAAAACCCAGTGCCTTCTTCTGACCTCTGTAGGTACCAGGCATGCATGTGGTACACAAACACACATGCAGGCAAACACTCATACACAAAAAAAAATATTTAAAAATAAAATAAGACAGAACGAGGTGTGGTGGTTCATACCTTTAATCCCAGAACCAGGGAGGCAGAGGCAGGCGGCTCTCCACACATTCGAGGTCAGCCTGGTTTACAGAACAATTCAGGCTAGCCAGGGTTACATAGTGAAACCTTGCCTCAAAAATAAACAAACACAAACAAATAAATAAAATTCAATAAACTTTCCTTTTCAGCAAAAATGGAAGGGATCAGTGATCAGACTTACCACCCTGTCTGAAACAACCAACCCAACAGCAGGAGCCAGAAAATGGTGGAATTCACAACCGGGTACATCACACAGCAAAGACCAGTGCTTCCAAACAGATAAGAAATGAATAAGACCAGGCCCAGGAGCACCCCAGCTTTGCTGAGATCCCAGCGTGTACCACGGGGAGGGAGAGCCAGGGCAAAGCCACAAGGACTGTGGAGCCTTAGGTGTCAGTTCAGAGTCTGGGGAGTCAGAATGGGGAGTGCTCAGAACACAGTCCTGAAGCGTACAAAGAGAATTCCGGGGCCTCTGAAAAATGTTACACCCCAGCTTCTCTCTCGTCTAAGAGGGAGGAAACTACCTGAACCCAAGGAAAGATCCACCAAAAATAAGAAAGATGCTACAACTCACGTAAGACCCGAGGGACACCTGTTTCACCAGCCAGATGGGAAACCCCACAGCTGTGAAGAAGGGTCCTAGCCGGGTCTACACACTGCTCTGATGTGGGAGTCCCCTCTGTGTGCTGTGATTACCATAAATGAATAAAGACTGTCTTGGCCTTTTGATAGGGCAGAGCTTAGGTAGGCGGGGAAGATAGAACTGAATGCTGGGAGGAAGAAGGGCGGAGTGAGAGGGACTGCCATGGAGCCTCCACCGCCAGAAGAGATAGATGTGCTGAAACTTTGCTGGTAGGCCATGAACTCATGGTGATGCACAGATTAATGGAGATGGGTTAAATTAAGATGTAAGAGTTAGCCAATAAGAAGTTAGAGCTGCCAGGCGGTGGTGGCACACGCCTTTAATCCCAGCACTCGGGAGGCAGAGGCAGGCGGATCTCTGTGAGTTCGAGGCCAGCCTGGTCTACAAGAGCTAGTTCCAGGACAGGCTCCAAAACCAGAGAAACCCTGTCTTGAAAAACCAAAAAAAAAAAAAGAAAGAAAGAAAAGAAAAGAAAAGAAAAGGAAAGAAAGAAAAAGTTAGAGCTAATGGGCCAAGCAATGTTTTAATGAATGTGGTTTCTGTGTGATTATTTCAGTTCTGGGCAGCTGGGACAAACAAGCAGCCTTCCTATTACACTGCTCAGTTCCACCCAACTCTTACACAGCTCTCTCTCTCTCTCTTCACCAGAAGTCTCACTGTGTAGCCTTTGCTGGCCTGGAAATTGCTATGTAGAACAAACTGGCCCTAAACTCCTAAGAGACCCATTTGCCCCTGCCTTTCCAGTGCTGGGATTAACGTCCTCCCCACCTCACCTGGCTCTTTTTCTCTGTTTTGGTGCTTGGGGCTGAATACAAGACTTTACACATTCTTTTCTTTCTTTTTGCTGTTACTATTTTACTATCATTTAAATTGTGTATATGCGTGTCTGTGTTTGTATGGAGATGTGTGCGCATCTGTGTGAGTGCCCCTGGTCCAGAAGGGCCTGTCACATCCCTGGGAGCTGGGTTACAGGCAGTTGTGAGCCTCCCCAAACGGGTGCTAGGAGCTTGGGTCTTCTAGAAGAGTCAGATGCTCTATTAACAGCTGAGCCACCTCTCCAGCCCTCAACCTCACACATTCTAAGCACACGCTCTACCACTGAGGTACAGCATCATTTCATGCTGTCAGATCTTAAAACAGGCTTAGGGAAGATTAAATTTGCATTAAGCAACTAAATCCACCCAAGGAAAGCTCAAGAATATTTTTATAAATCCAAAAATAATCAGTCCCACCAAACACAAAATTCACAACGTCTGGAGTTTCTAGCAAAACAATTACCAGCACAACAAAAATGACCCATTCTGAGGGGAAAAAAATCAATTGAAATGAAGCCCAAACTGACACATAAATGATAATTAGATGGAGACAAGTGGTTATTATAACTCTCTTCCATATGCTGTAAGGAGAGATCTGAAATGTATAAAAATATCTACCTTCAACTAGTGGTTGTGAAAACTACAATGTTTGAGATTAGGAAAAAAAATCAGTGGATGAAATCAACAGTATAGAAACTACAGTGGTGTGTGTGTGTGTGTGCGCGCACTACAGTGGTGTGGGGGGGGTGTGCGCACGGGCACAGGCACGCACACACATGTCAGTGCGGATAATAATAGGGGCTGAGGAGTAGTTCAAAGGTAGAACACTTCCCTGGCACAATCAAAATTCTGGATTCTAGCTCCCCCATGAGGACATACTAACAGAAATTATACAACAGAACACCAAAAAAAAGATACAAATGTATAAAATTAAACAAAATATATACTACACTGAAATTATATCCCTTACAACTATCTAACATTATGGACAAAATCCAAACCAAAAAAACAATAACAAAAATCCAACATCAAGGGCCAGGAATGGTGGCACATGTTCATAAAACCAGTTATTTGGGCAGTAGAAGCAGGAAGATAAGGAGTTCAAGTCCAGTCTGGGCTGTACAAAGCCAGGCTTCAAAAGCAAAATGAAAACCCTCAGTAGCACAGTGTTCTAGACATGTTCTTTTCCACTCCAGCCCTAACGACACAGAGATTTATTATTTATTATTAAATCTTGGCCTATAGCTTAGGCTTGTTCCTAACAAGCTCTTTTTGTGTGTGTGTGGGGGGGGGGGGGGGGTTCGAGACAGGGTTTCTCTGTAGCTATAGAGCCTATCCTGGCACTAGCTCTTGTAGACCAAGCTGGTCTCGAACTCACAAAGATCCACCTGTCTCTGCCTCCTGAGTGCTGGGATTAAAGGCATGCGCCACCACCACCCAGCCCTAACAAGCTCTAATACTTTCAATTAACCCATATTTTTTTTTATTAATCTACGTTCTAACATGTGACTTTTACCTCGATCTGATTCTACGTGTCCATCTCATTCTGCATCTGACTGGCATCTCTGCCCCTCTTCTTCCCAGAGTCCTCTCTGTACCTGAAAGTCCTGCCTATACCTTCTGCCTAGCTATTGGCCATTTAGCTCTTTATTAAACCAATCAAAAGGCACCTTTGCTAGTGGCCCTATCAGAGGAGCTGCAGGTGACAATTGAGGTTCAAGATGTCAGCCCATCAGGAAGAAAGTCTCTGAAGGGTCAATCTTGGACAGGCAAGGCCCCAAGACCACAGACCCCAGGATGTCTTATGTTTTTGCTGTTCCTTTACATGTGTGCTGTTGCTATCTTTCTCTGGTATCTGACATGGTTGAATGGATGTGGGGAGAGATTCTCCACTACCTTAGTATAATGTGCTTATCCTATGGAAACATCCTGCTCACTGGACGTTTTTATCTGTGGATTGTCGTGAGGATGACTCCCCCCTAAGCTGAACTGTCTAACTGATAATGATGATGTTAGCTTACACAGAGATTTGATGAATCAAAGCAAACAAAGGGAAATGCTACACAGCCAGGAGTTGTGAGCTTTGCTTTAACTCGGGTTAATGATTAAGAAAAACAATCGACCCCTGTCCGCCTGATCGCCGCCATCATGGACAAAAGTCGCGTGCAGCCCATCAAGCTTGCTAGGGTAACCAAAGTGCTGGGCAGGACCGGTTCGCAGGGACAGTGTGGAATTTATGGATGACACCAGCTGCTCCATAATCTGAAACGTCAAAGGTCCCGTTTGAGAGGGAGATGTGCTCACCCTATTGGAGTCAGAAAGAGAGGCTCGGAGGTTGCGCTGACTGACCTTCCTGCTGGCTCTTGAGTATCCACCACTTGGCCCATGATGACCTGCGACTATTAAAGAAAACATTTGTATTGTTTTTTTAAAAAAAAGAAAGAAAGAAAAACAATCGAGTCCCCAGGAGCCAGGCTGGCTCTAATTCTCTTAATGCAGGAAGATGAAGCCACAAGTTTCAGTGTGCATTGCTAGCTAAAACAAAGCTCTAAACTAACTTCCTGTTAGATCAGATGTTTTGAAAACGACTTTGAGATGGTAAATCCCAGAAAGCAATCTAAAGTTCCCAAGGACACATAGCTGAGGTCAAAAATACAAAGCAGCCCAGTTGTATTGATAGTTTTCTTGATAGGATTGTTTGATGACCAAAGGTGATGATTAATTCCTTACACCCATTTCTGTCCTCAATCTCCTCTTATTAAACAAACAAACAAACTGAGACTGGAGAGACGGCTCGGTGGTGAAGAGCAGTGCTTGCTCTTCTAAAGGTCCTGAGTTCAATTCCTGGCAACCGCATGATGGCTCACAACCATCTGTAATGAGGTCTGCTACCCTCTTCTGGCCTGCAGACAGAATGCTGTACACAGAATAAATAAATCTAAAAAAAAAAAAACTATTGATGAGTGGGTATGCACCCTAAAGATTTAAAGTAGAGCTGACTGATTCTTTTTTTATATATAAACATTTAGGTTTGTGATTCTTTTAAGATTCCTTATAAAATTACCTTTCAAGATAAGTAATAAAGTAACTGGCCTTTTCTTTATAACCACAAAATGCAGCCTTCCAGTAAGAGAACTGACTGAGAAGACCTTTCTTGCCTACACAGTTGATCTATAACAAGTTGCTTGGGTACAAATGTGTGTGGGTTTTTGGGACAACTTGGGTTTTTTTTACCTGTAATATGTAAAATGTTCAATCATTTGAGATATTTGGAAAACATGCTGTTTTTCACTTGCATTCGTTCACCTGAAAAACAGAATGTAGCCACATTGTAATTTTCATATTGCCTGCAAGATTTTGCTGGATAATGCCGGGTGGTGGTGGCGCACGCCTTTAATCCCAGCACTCGGGAGGCAGAGGCAGGCAGATCTCTGTGAGTTCGAGACCAGCCTGGTCTACAAGAGCTAGTTCCAGGACAGGCTCTAAAATCACAGAGAAACCCTGTCTCGAAAAACCAAAAAAAAAAAAAAATGCTGGATATATAAGCAGTAAGGGAAAGATAGAGAAAGCGTTAGATAGAGCTAAGATGAGCTAGAAGGAAAACATCAAGAATGAGAGAGTTGCCAGGCAATGGTGGCACATGCCATTAATCCCTACACTGGGGAGGCAGACAAGTGGATCTCTGTGAGTTCCGAGACCGGCCTGGTCTACAGAGCAAGTTCCAGGACAGGCTCCAAAGCTACAGAGAAGTCTTATCTCAATAACAAAAACAAGAAGAAGAAAAAAGAATGAGAGAGTTAAAATGAGTTGGAAAGAAAACACCAGAATGAGAGAGTTGGCAGGAACTAGAAGGGAAGCATCAAGAATAAAGATAGAATTGAAAGGAAAACATCAAGAATGAGAGAAGGGAATCACCAGGAAAAAAAAAAACAGAGAATGCAAAAGAAGAATAAAGAAAAGGTCTGAAGGAAACCTTCCAGAGAGTGAGTATTTTTTTACCCTCAACCCTCTCAGACAGAAAAGTCTAGTATATGCCTGATACTATAGATTCCTTCTGAGCCCTGTGCTGTCTGGAGGCTTTGCCCTTGGTAAAGACACAGTTTCAAAGGGTTTTTTTTTTTTAACCCACAAAAACATTATTGCTGTGAGTCTTTCTCTGTTTTTTCTTTTTAGCTTTCCTTTCTTTCTTTTTTAACTTTTTCAAGACAGGGTTCTCTGTGTAGTTTTGGAGCCTGTCCTGGAACTCGCTTTGTAGACCAGCCTGGCCTCGAACTCACAGAATGTTATGATTATATTGGCCTTCCTTGTCAATACCCTTTCCTTTTAAGAGACAAGCTTTACTCTCTCTCTCTCTCTCTCTCTCTCCCCTCCCCCCTCCATCCCTCCCTCCCTCCTTCCCTGCTTCCCTCCCTCCCCCAGCTTGCCTTGCCCCCTTTCTCTTCTCTCTCTGCCCACCATTCTTCTGAAGAGGCAGCTCTCTGTCTCTCCCCCTTCCTCTTCTCTCTCCTCCCCTCTCCTTCTCTCTGTCTCTGTATCTCTCCCTTCCTCCCCCTCCCAAACCTTCCCAATATCCTCTTCCTTAATAAAAGTTCATACTCCCCAAGATCTCTCTGCAAGGCATATTCTGTTTCCAGCACTGTCCTCCACCTGCCATGGGACCCATCAAGGTCCCTCTCCTGCCTGTCAATCTTTCACAGAGACCCACCTGCCTCTGCCTCCCAAGTGCTGGGATTAAAGGCAAGCACCATGACCACCTGGTTCAGCTTTTTCTTAAACCAAACAGAGTGACATATTCACAATGCACAAAAATATTATTTCAGCACAGTGTGGGCACACTTGAAGAAAGAGTTTACAGATGTTCCTCTAGCTCCTCCCTCCTCCGCTTGCCCTTTGACCATCCATCCCTCAAAGCCTCCCGCTCCTCCCTCCTTCCTCTGCTGGTGTGCTCCTATCAGCACCCCACCCACACTGTAGCCACGCCTCTGGGAAAACCCTCCTGACCTTTACCAGCCTCCTCCAGCTCCTCCTCAAATTCTATTTTCTGTTTCCTGACTTTCTCAGCTTCCTCTTTCACTTAACACCCTCGAATGTGGCTTTCCCCTCAAAGTTTCTACCACTCCTCCTCTTGCCAGCTTCATCGATAACTTGTTTTTCCTAGATGAAATGAATCCTTGTTAGGTCTCACCCAGCTTGCCTCTTCTATCTTACCAATTTTATTGCAGTGACCAGAATAGAATTTAGGGGCTCACCCATGCAGGACAGGAACAGTACCACTGAGCTACATCCCAGCCCTCTTTGGATAGGGTCTTGCCCAGTCTGGCTTTGACCTTTTGCCTCTGCAGATCTTAACCTCGAGAGCCCATCTCTTTCCAGGATTCCATTTCCACTTTGGCTTCTGGGACACTGCCCTGCCTTCTGTTTCTTCTTGCCTGTCTTGCACCTCCTTGCCGGGTTTCTTGGCAGGCACCTTAGAATCACCACAACTCCTGAGTGTCAGAGTTCCTGCCCTTGGCTCCAAGGTTCTCTCTATACTTTTTTTTGATAACCTCACCAAGTATCAGACTTTAATACATTTGTATACCAATAACTCCCAAGAGCACAATCATCCTTCACTGTCTGCAGTAGGTTGGTTCCAGAACCCCACAGAATCCCCAAATCCAAGGTACTCAAATCTCTTGTGTAAAATGGTGAAGTATTTGTATATGATTGACACATATCCTCCTATACACTTTAAATTATCATGAGGTTTCATATAATACCTAGTACAATATAAATAACAACCAGGCAGTGGAGGTGCGTGGCTTTAATCCCAGCACTCAGGAGGCAGAGGCAGGTGTATCTCTGTGAAGTTGAAGCTAGCCTGGTCTACAGATCAAGTTCCAGGATGGGACAGGTTTCAAACCTACACAAAGAAACCCTCGAAAAAACTAACTAAATAAATAAGTAACATATACACCATTGATAATTTTTTTTAAAAAATGAAACAGGGTCTTACACAGCCCAGGCTAGCCCCAAACTGATTTGTAGCTGGGAGTGACCTTGAACTCCTTCCTAATTATCTCTATCTCTATCTCCTGAGAGCTGGAGTTACAGGTGTGTGTAGGCAGAGTTTTCCAGTCCCAACCTCCTATTCCCCAATAACAGGCAGCTGCTTTCCAAATAACTGACTTGGAGACTTAATATAAATTATAAATGCTTGGCTGATAGCTCAGGCTGATTACTACCTCACTCTTACATTTAAGTTAACCCATGTTTCTTATCTATACTTTGCCAGGTGGCTCATGGCTTTTTCCTCATTTTCTACATGTCCTGCTTCCTCAGTAGCTAGCTGAAGTCTCCCCCGACTCCACCCTTCTTCATCCCAGCATCCTTAGTTTGGTTGCCTCACCTATACTTCCTGCCTGGCTACCAGCCAACCAGCGTTTATTAAACCAACTCTGGTGACAAATCTTCCCTGTGCACAAGAGGATTATCCCACAGCATCCACAGGCATCAGACCTAGCTTTATGCAGTGCTGGGGGTTGTTGCAGGATATTTGATCACACTGTGCGAAGGTGTACCACTGTTTTTGCCTTGCCTGCCTAAGGCACCTTCTGATTGGTTTAATAAAGAGCTGAATGGCCAAGAGCTATGTAGGAAAGGGCAGATAGGGAGGACTTATGGGCAGAGATAGGAACTTTGGGAAGAATGAGAGGTGGGGATTCACCAGCAAGATGCAAAGGAAGTTAGTCCAAAGAAAGTCTCATTTCAGGGGTCAAGCCCAGGGTTTGTGTATTCTTGTATACTTGGCAGGCACTCTATAACTGAGTTACATCCCAATTTCATTGCTATATTATTTTGTTAAAAGGATACTAACAGTAGGCTGGAGAAATGGCCCAGCAGTTAAGAGCTTTTGTTGCCCTTGCAAGGGACCAGGTTTAATTCCCACAACCTACCTGGTAACAGCTAACTGTCTTTGTAGCTCCAGTTCTAAGGGATCTGATGCTCTCTTCTGGCCTCTGACACAGACAAAACATTCATATACAAAATAAAAGAAAAAACTGTTAGGGGCTCTACCAAGAAAAAAAGTGTCAGATGTATGTCTTTGATCCCAGTACTGTAGCTGGACTTTCTTGTTGAAACTCCAGCTCCCTAACAATGACATGGAGACTTATTATGGTCTTTAGCTTAAGCTTGTTCCCAACTGTCTCCTATAACTCAACCTATTTCTATTAACCTACGTTCTGCCACATGGTCCTTTACCTTTCTTCCATTCTGTATGTCCGACTCCCTCAGTATCTCTCTGGCATTTCTTGTGTGCTTAGATTCTTCCTGACTTCCTCTCTTTCCCCCAGAAGTCCCACCTATTCTCTCCTGCCTAGCAATTGGCCATTCAGTTTTTTATTAAACCAATCACAACTACACATCTTCACACAGTATAAACAAATATCCCATGATCAGCTGCACATGAATCCACTGGTATTTTAACTATTGTCTCCAGCCCCATGGCCTGGAAGTCAAGTCTCTATCATTCTATTTGTCAATAAGACTCAGGAGTCAAAGGCTGGGGTGAAAACCTGCTAACTCAGAGAGGTTGAGTAGCAACTAGCTGACCTAGCTGACGTTGGCTGGAGACACTGCAAGAGCTGCATCTCTTGTCTCGTTCCAGAACTAATAAAAGCTCAAACTCCAGTCCCCACCCTTTTCTTGCTGTGCAAATCTTCTCTATCCAAATTGCTGGCTTCTCTATGGCTAATTCCAGTCAGCAAGTCACTGACTCCACCCCTGACTCAAAGTAAACTTTTTTAACAGTCTAGAGTACGGACTATCCTTTTACATTATGTGAATATGTCACTATAATTGGTTTAATAAAGAAGCCGACTGGTCAATAGCTAGACAGAATAAGGTTAGGTGGGAGAACGAGACTAAAGACACTGGGAAGAAGGGCAGAGTCAGAGGAGTTGCTAGTGAGGCATGGAAAGGAAACAGGAGGTGGAAGATGAGAAAGAGATAATGCCACATGGCAGAATGTAAAGTAATAATATAAATGGGTTAATTTAAAATGTAAGAGTTAGCTAGGAACAAGCCTGAGCTTTTGGCTGATCATTTATAATTAATAAGTCTCTGTGTGGTTATCTGGGAGTAACCCCTGGGACACAGAGAAACTCTTCCTACACTGGAGTGTCCCAATTCAATCAAAATATCCCACAACAATCCAACAACACAGCACGCCAAAGGTAGAGATAGAGGCAGGTGGATGTCTGTGAGTTCAACATTAGCCTGGTCTATTAGTGAATTCAGGCCAGCCAGAGCTACATAATAAGGGCCTGTCAAAAAGAAGAGAATGTGGGGAAGGGAAGGAGGGTGGAAGGGAGGAGGTGCAGGGAGGGGGAGAGAGAGGGGTCTGTATATACTTTCAGTACACATGCAATTCCCCTCCACACACTTTCAAATTATGTTCAAAACAAAGCTCTCAGCTCCCTTCTCCCATTCCTCCAAACTGGTAACTCTAATTATTTGGCATAAAAAGGTGGTCATTTTCTGCTGTCGAACAACCTTTTGTACAGTGTAAATATGTATTACTCTCATTGGTTAATAAAAAACTGACTGGAATGTTGGGAAGAAGAAGGGCAGAGTCAGGAATCATGAGTAACACAGAGGAAGCAGGAAATGAACATGCCATACTGAGATAAGCTACCAAACCACTTGGTAGAACATAGATAATAATATGGGTTAATTTAAGATATAAGAGCCAGTTAGTAAGAAACCTAAGCTATTGGCTGAGCATTTATAATTAATAAGTCTCTGTGTGGTATTTCTGGGGGCCTGGCTGGAGGGACAGAGTTGACCAGCGGTCCTGATAAAAAACTCTACCTACAATTTTCTCTTATTTTCTGTCTTTTATTTTGGAGACAGAATCTCACTACATAACCGGAACTAGCCTGGAACTCTCTTTGCAGACCACTTCAGGTCCCTAACTCCTGATTGTTGTGGATATTTGATCACACTGTAAACTCTGAGATTGTGTAACATATTGGGAAAACTTGTTTCCAGCTATTGTGGAATATTCCTTTACAATGTGTGAAGATGTGTCATTGTGATTGGTTTAATAAAAAGCTAAGCGATCAATAGTCAGGCAGGAGGTATAGGCAAGACTTTGGAACAGAGGGAGCTCTGGAAGGAAGAAACATGGAGTTGCCAGCCAGATGGGAAGAAAGCAGGATGGGGAGTGCAGAGTAAAGGTAACTGAGTCACATAAAAGAACATAGATTAAAAGATACAGGCTAATTTAAGTTATGAGAACTAGTTAAAAACAAGCCTGGCCTTTTGGTTGAGACTTTATAATAATGCCTCTATGTTGTTATTGGGGACCTGATGGTCCCCCCAAAAAAATCCATCTATACTAGCTAAGGTGTGGTTCAGCCCTAGCACATAGGTCAAGAGGCAGAGTAATCAGTTGACAGAAAAAAATAAAAACAGAGAGAGAGAGAGAGAAAGAGAGAGAGAGAGAGAGAGAGGCTAAGAGAAACTCAAGAGAATGGAGGGAGACACACTGGAAGTAGAAGGGAGGGACATCCAGTTTAAGGAGTTTTGTTTGAGACAGCATGGGAGAAAGCTCTTTTCACCCCAGCATGCAACTCCCAAGTCAAAAAAAAAAAAAAAACCATGGAGACTTAGTGAAAAACAGCATACCCTACTGGCCTGTGATACTATTATGCCCAGAATCTGGAACCCAAATCACCCCCACAAGAGTGACTCCAATGCTAAAACAAAGCGCCTTTATTACAAGTTGACTAGGGTCCCTCTGTCTGTCAGAAGCAGGAACAGCACAGGAGAGACCCTAAGAAGGGAACACAGGGGGTTTATATAGGGGAAGCGCCATGGGGAATTCCAAGCCTCTGGGCTTGTGATTGGCTGCCCCCTAGTAGGGTGAGGGGAATTCCAGACTTCCAGGCTTGGAATTGGCTGCCCACCTATGATGGAAGGGGGGCTTTCCAGGCCTGAAGGGAATTCCCAACTGTCACTGCCTGAAGAGAAGACCAAGCCTCTAGGGGCTCAGCGATTGGTCAGTTTTCCTTGTTCAGGGATTGGCTGGTTTTGTGTCAATGGCAGAGATGGTTCTGATTCTGGCACCAAACTCTGTTTCTAATTTACCTTTTTGCACCCAGGGCAAATATTTTTAGTATGCTCTGGATCTAGGGGCTTAGTGTGATTTTTTTGGTCCTGGTTTCAGGCTCCTGGGACTTTTCTCCAGCTCTAGGTTTCGGTACAAAGTGTCTCTTCCCCTAACTCTGGTCCTGTTTTCAGGGTGTGTTTCTTTCACTGGGTTGGGGCTTAAAGTCGAGCCTTTCAGGGTCAGTGTAGGGGTCTGGGTCTCTCCTCTCAGTACCATAACCGGCACACTTTAATTCTTTTTTGTTTTTGTTTTTGTTTTTCGAGACAGGGTTTTTCTGTAGCTTTGGAACCTGTCCTGGAACTCTCTCTTGTAGACCAGGTTGACCTCGAACTCACAGAAATCCGCCTTGCCTCTGCCTCCCAAGTGCAGAGGCATGTACCACCACCGCCCAGCTCCACTTTAATTCTTATCCCCCAGTTTTCTATCTTTTTTTTTTTTTTTTTTTTTTTTTGGTTTTTCGAGACAGGGTTTCTCTGTGGCTTTGGAGCCTGTCCTGGAACTAGTTCTGTAGACCAGGCTGGTCTCGAACTCACAGAGATCTGCCTGCCTCTGCCTCCCGAGTGCTGGGATTAAAGGCGTGCGCCACCATCGCCCGGCTTATCCCCCAGTTTTATCTGTACATTTCTCCTATCTTTCAGTTTCATTAAGAGAAAAACTCATTTTTACCTTAGAACTTAGCACTTCTCAGTGTTCACGAGTCTCACTAACTCTCCTCTTCCCCGATTCAAACACACCTAAATTACTGTGGAGCAACCTTTGCTCACTGTAAATATGTATCACTCTCATTGGTTAATACAGAGCTGACTGGCCTCTAGCCGGGCAGGAAGAGACTGGGTGGGAGAGCCACACTAGGAGAACTCAGGAGAAGAAGGGCAGAGTCTCGAGAGATGCCAGGAGATGCGGAGCAGGGTGGGAAATATACAGATGAGGTAAACGAGCCTCAGGCAGCACACAGATGAATAGAAATGGGTTAATCTAAGTTATAAGTGTTATCATTCATGATGCAGGCGACCCGAAGTTGGTCCCGCGATGGGGGGCAGTGGGTGACCCTGGCGGGTGGGAGACAGACAGATACACCACGCAGAGAGAGCTAGGGTACACAGTTTATTTAGTGGGTATTGGGAAGAGCATAAGAGTAAGGGGTTATGGGAGAAAAGGGAGGAGATAAGAGGGGGGCAGAAGAGAAGAAAGAGACAGAAACTGCCTCTTCAGAAGAGGGACAGACAGATCTGCTTGCCTCCGCAGGAATGGGGAGATTGGGAGTGGGCGGGGCTTGTCTATTTAAGGGACAGGGTACCCAGGTGACAGGCCAGGCCAGCAGATTCACTTTTACAACATTCCCACCTTTCTCTTATAATCAAAAGGCAAGGAGTTAGGTATGGTAGGTTGAGGGTTTTGGGATGTTCTCAAGTCTGCTTCCTGCTATTTGTTGGCATCGAAGTCTTTCTTAGGGTGCCTGAGAAATCTGGGTGCTGGTCACATCCTGGGGTAGCTTTACTCCTGTCTGGGATTTTTGGTGTGGAACTGTCCGGTGTCTCTTGGACCTGGCAAGTTACTGACAGGGCAGAGGACAAAGTTAAGTTTAGGAAGAAAAAAGTTTTTCAGGACCAGGGAATTGAGAGGGTTGTATCCAGCCTGTTTAAGATGAATCCTTCAATTTGGCTCCCTGGAACTCACAAGAATTCTTTGAGGTTTTGAAAACATAAGTTCTAGACACATACATTGTATAAACAGCAGCATATTTATGCCAGCATGACTGTGACAGATCTTTTTGCACAATGAAAAGTATCTTTAGAAAATGAAAAGAGAATTTAAAATCTTTCAGTAGTGGTAGTACTCTGCCAGAGTTAGATTCGTAGCTTATCAGCATTTTACTGATATTATTAAAACTATGAATGACAGGGGGCTGGAGAGATGGCTCAGTGGTTAAGAGCATTGCCTGCTCTTCCAAAGGACCTGAGTTCAATTCCCGGCAACCACATGGTGGCTCACAACCATCTGGAATGAGGTCTGGTGCCCTCTTCTGGCCTGCAGACATACACACAGACAGAATATTGTATACATAATAAATAAATAAATATTAAAAAAAAAACTATGAATGACAACATGAGAGAGAAATGTGGTAACTTGCACTTGTCCTCAGACCTTAATAACTTGCATGTGTATGTCATAAAACACCCTTTATTTAGAACATAGTAAG
Organism: Microtus oregoni; assembly: GCF_018167655.1. Lineage (NCBI taxonomy): Eukaryota > Metazoa > Chordata > Mammalia > Rodentia > Cricetidae > Microtus > Microtus oregoni. The sequence continues at coordinate 20,126,642 of NW_024543090.1, forward strand.
GAGTTATACTGAAATTTGTTTGGTGAGGTTGTCCTTTTAAACTGACGAAACCTCTCAGCTGTCAAACTGCATCAGAGATCTTTGAGAAGGATAAAATTTTACCTGAGTTATTGATTTAAAAAATGTCAGAGAACTTCCTCCATTGGCTACCTAGAGCCCCTCCTCAGCGTCCTCCATGGTCGTGGAGGGCAGGGGCATCAGGACAGCGTTTGTCTTCTGCTGTTTAGCGCAGGTTTTAGAAGATCCTGTGGGGTAGGAAAGCTGTAGGAAGACAGGCCTGCCTACCTTGACCTAATCAGCTAGACCATCGATTCTAGCGATTCTGTCCACTGTCTGGAGATCTTCAGGGATTTAGATGAAAGACAGTTCATCCAGTGGTTAGCGCCTTCTCCTGATGAAGCAAATTACCGATGAACGTGGCTCTGTGCCCATTTGTCTTCCGTCTTCTTTGGAGGAGAAGGGGTGCCCCTGCTAGGAACCAACCTGTTTCTCTGTTATGAAAAGCCTTTTAATAATTAAACATCTAAATGCCATATTTCCCAGATCTCTGAGCACTCGAGGGCTATTCAGTATCAGATCTGCCTGGAGAGCGGGGTCTAAGCTTGACTGTGCTGGTCTTTAACTTAACAGGTAAAATTTATACTTGTGGCTGTGAGACACCATATGGGTGCTGGGAATTGAACTCAGGTCCTTTGGAAGAACAGCCAGTGCTCTTAACCTCTGAGCCATCTCTCCAGCACATACCAATTTTTTGAGACTTACTGCCTTTTTTAGTCTGGAATGAGATTTAATGAACAGAGCTCATTAGGACTTGGACTACTTAGAACATTTTTAACAGTAGGTACATGTACAGATACACACAGTTGAATTTAACTTTCACACACACATACACACAGCATGTTCACACCTAAAGTAAACTCCAAAGTCACATGCACGCATTCACACATATATGAAACAAGATTCGGGAGAGGTGGATGCTCTGGTGGGCCCTACTGAAAGCATGCCACTGAGCAAAACACACATGTAACGAAGTCATTATGAGGAATTTAGAGACAGAAACGTAAGTAAATGGTGAGACGAGGCAAGAGGTACCTCAGTAAAGATGGCCACTAGGTTACCTGGCTGCCCTTGGTCGAGATGGCAGTGAGGTCGTTATCATTCATGATGTGGGTGACCCGAGGCTGTGCGGGTCCCCTGGCGGGTGGAAGACTAGACAGATACACCATGCAGAGAGAACTCGGGTATAGAGTTTATTTAGTGGGTATTAGGAACAGCATAAGAGTAAGGGTTATGAGGGGGTGGGGAAAAGGGGAGGGGACAGAAGAGAAGAAAGGAAAAAAGGGAAGGGAGAGAGAAGGTGCCTCTTCAGAAGGACAGACAGAGACAGCTGGGGAGGAGGTGGGAGATTCCTTGCTTTCATGGAAAGGGGTGATTGGAAGTGGACGGGATTTGTCTCTGAAAAGGACAGGGTACCCAGGTGACAGGCCAGGCCAGCAGATTTACTTTTACGACAATAAGAGCTAGCTAAAAACAAGTCTAAGCTAACAGCTGAGCATTTATAAGTAAGTCTCTGTATGGCTGTTTGGGGAGAGGCTATTGGGACAGAGAAGTCCACTTACACTAAATCTTATTTATTTAGACAAGATTTTACTGTACTGTAGCTCTAACAGGCCTGGAATTCACCACGTAGGCCAGGCTGACATCGAAGACAGAGCAGTTTCCCAGTGGCAGCCTCCTGAGTGCTGGAATTGCAGCTGTGAACCCCCAGGGCCTCGATCTTCCCAGTTTAAACTGTTTCCCCAATTTTAAACTGCTCCTGGGTTTTCTCTCAAAGTTTTTTTGTGGTTTTCCTTCACTCTCTCACCATGGAGAGTAAACACATACTGGCGATTATCTGTTTAGTGTCTTTCCTAGACTGTAAACTCCAAGACAGCAGCGCTAAAGTCAGTCCTGGTATTTGCTATCCCTAATCTATCCACCCTCTTAGTGTCCAGTACATCGCAGCTGCTCCTTCAGTGCGTGTGTTTTTTCCAATGTGTTTATGAAATGACTAAGAACTCTACCTTGTTTTGTATGAGTAACTTAATTTCTTTTTTGTTTGTTTGTTTGTTTTGTTTTGTTTTCCGAGACAGGGTTTCTCTGTGGCTTTGGAGCCTGTCCTGAAACTTGCTCTGTAGACCAGGTTGGCCTTGAACTCACAGAGAGCCACCTGCCTCTGCCTCCTGAGTGCTAGGATTAAAGGTGGGCGCCACCACCGTCCGGCTAAGTAACTTAAATTTATAGCTAAATCCCGATGCAGGTTTGTTAGGTATTTCATCCCACCGGTGTCCCTTAAAAAAGTTCTGCTATTGCCGGGCGGTGGTGGCGCACGCCTTTAATCCCAGCACTCGGGAGGCAGAGGCAGGCGGATCTCTGTGAGTTCGAGACCAGCCTGGTCTACAAGAGCTAGTTCCAGGACAGGCTCCAAAACCACAGAGAAACCCTGTCTCGAAAAACCAAAAAAAAAAAAAAAAAAAAAAAAGTTCTGCTATTCTTCACCTGGTTTCTGGTAGTTGTTAAAATCAGGTCACCTGTACTCCTGACAGGATCCTTAACAAAAACAAATAAAGAGGATTGTGACTTGGACACTAAGAGAGTTCACGTTTCCGCCTCCACCCAGGAACATGACACAGTGGCTCACTAGCCCCATTCAAGCCTGCCCAGTGCATCCCTGGCCGGGCTGTGACCCGCTGGTTCGGGCAGCGTGGCTCGAGCCTTCCGTACAGCATGGCGGCTCCCGAGGCCCCGATGCAGGAGAAAGTCTTCCGTACAACAGGGCGGCCTACAGACTCGGAGCCACGCCCCCTCTCGCCCAGCCCCCGGAAGTTTCCTTTTGAAAGCGTGGCGGCAGACTCTGCCGAGGACTGGGCGGTTACTGCGGAGCAACTTTTGAAAGGGAACGAAGAGGACTGCGGGCTGGAGCGGCTGGCGCCGGGGTTTGGCTCTACGGGTCCCGGGCTGGGCAGCGTGGGTGCGGGCGGGTCGGATGGCGTGGCGGGGCTCCGGCGCTGCTAATGATCCACCTTGCACCTTCCAGGGCCCAGCCGAGCCACCCGGCTACGATGGCCAGTGCTAAAACGGTGTGCGATGCGCAGCCCAACTCGATGGCGAGCGGCGGCCTGCCCGCAGGTGGGTGTCCACACCGCCACCGGCCGGGGCTCCGTGGCCTATGCTAGGAGTAGAGGATCGAAATCTGTGTGTGTTGGGGCGGCGCACCCCAAGCCAGGCTGTGTATGCTTATGGCGAACAAAATTAAAGAGAGTCCCCGTTCCTACCCCCGGCCCCTCTCCCTTCTGCGTTACCAGTTATATTCAAATTGTTGGTTGTTGTTTAGGAATAGCTTTTTTGTGTGTGATGTCGTGGTGGTGGGGAACTCGTTGTGTAAGCCAGACTGGCCTCGAACTCACGGAGACCCTGCCTCTACCTCCTGGGTGCTGGAATTAAAGGTATGTGCCACCAAGCCCAGTGCCTCACTTTTCATTCCCTTTTTTAAGCTAGATTTTCATTACGTAGCCCTTAGTAACGTTAACTTGCCGCGGTCTTCCTACTTCAGCACCTGAATGCTGAGATTGCAGGCTCATTCCCACCACACCTGCCTCTCTAGAACTCTGTTGCAAAGGCATTATTTTTTAAAATGGAGCGGGGCGCTTGTGCATATAAATAAAGGTGCCCAAGGGAGGTCATGGGGTCTTGTTCCCCCTGGGGCTGGAGTTAAATTCCTGATGTGGGTCCTGGAACAAACTTCGGTCCTCTGCAAAAGTAGCTCTCTCTTTTGACTGCTGAGCCATCTCTTCAGCCCCAGAAATCGTTTCTTTTGCAATTATCCTTTTTATTTCCAGATTAGGGTTGGTTGTCTTGCAGGTGTGGCTTTGTTGTCAGAGAAGAGAATCATTTGAGGAGGAGGACAGTGGGGAGCAAACACATGATTCCTTCCTTGTTCTCCTATGCCGAGTAGAGCAGGAGAGAAGAACCCATCCTAGCCAGAGTTCCGGAGAACCCTGAGAGGAGGGAGCATGACCTAAACAATTTGTAGTTGCCTTTCCGTCTTGGTGTGTGTTGATGTTCTTGTGGTTGAGAGTTATCTGGTGGCATCTGTAGTGGCTGTGCTGCCTAATGTAAAGACTGTAGCATGGAAGGGGGCCCCAGCACCCGCAGCTGTAGGGAGGGATTTCGGAACAGCCTTTAACCATCACGCCGCAAGTAATTCGGGGCAGCTGGTTGAAGAGCTGTGGCAGGCAGGATTGGTCTCTGAAGTAAAATGGCTTTTCTACCAGGCTCAAAGGGTTATCTCTTTGCCCTGTTTTCCTCAAAGCATCCCTCAGACCTCTGCCCCATCCCTCGCAGTGGCCCTGGATGGCTGGCAGTGACCAGCCTTCCTCACCAACCCCAGGTTTTCATCTCTCCCTTTGTAAGACCTGTCCCAGCTTCTCGAGCACATGTTCCGGGACAGCTGTAAGGTTTCTAGGCGGTCTCCACCAACAAGGGAAAACTAGAAAGCTATAGAATGAAGCCGGGGGTGGTCAAACCTTGTGCCCGCAGTCTGGAGGCAGAGGCAGCAGGATGGGCACATGTTCGGGGCCAGCCTGCTCTGTGTAGTGAGTTACAGGCCAGGGCTATAAAGCGAGATCTTTTCAGGGAGGAGTTTGAATAAACAAGTTTGATGTGTTCTTTACATCAGCCATCCAATTCTCCTTAGTGCCTCCTTTCTAGGAGACAATCTCTGTTAAATTCTGACTTTTTTCCTACAGTGCAACCCTCAGGGCTCAGCAGAAGCAGATTGTTGGAGCCGATTGCAATTAATTTATTTTTTTTCCAATTTCCTATGAACTCTTTTACATGGCCTAGATATATTATTGTATTTAAGTTACTATTACTTGAGATCAGACAAGATAGTAGCACAAAGTAACCTCTTTTTCCTAAAAGGTAACTTCTAAGAATCCATTTAATATTTGCATAGTGTTACGAATATTGAAACTAGAGTTCAGGTACTGTAAATTGTACCTATAAACAAAATGTGTCAACCTGAGGGATTATATACTCCAAATTATTATGTAGCAAGGTATTTGAATAAATTTTTTATTAAATACAAAGTGCCCTTTAATATGATCCAGTACTTTATACCTCATTTCTTCAACTTAATTATTTAATTAGTATGGCTTTTTTTTTTCCTTTTTCTTTTTTCTATTTTTTGGTTTTTTTTTTTTTCGAGACAAGGTTTCTCTGTGGCTTTGGAACCTGTCCTGGAACTAGCTCTTGTAGACCAGGCTGGCCTCAAACTCAGAGATCCGCCTGCCTCTGCCTCCCGAGTTGCGCCACCACTGCCCAGCTAATTAATATGGCTTAAAGGAGCCATTTTACAATGAACAAAGTGAAGTTAGTATAATATAGAAACCCCTGAATTGGAAAGAAATAGAAAAGCTTGGGGGTGGGGCATGACAGGTGTTGTGACATGTAAATGCTAGTGTGACGTGTATGGTAAAGGACGTGTATGGTAAAGGACGTGTATGGTAAAGGACGTGTATGCTAAAGGCCGTGTATGCTAAAGGCCGTGTATGCTAAAGGACGTGTATGCTAAAGGACGTGTATGCTAAAGGACGTGTATGGTAGGGATTGATGGGTTACCCGACCTGACCCAGTAGGGAGATCAGCAAGCATGCCAAATGGGAACCTCTTAAGTTTAATAAGGGATTGACAGTAAAAGCATTGCAGAAGGGCTGGACCTGGCCCAGGGAAGACCAACAGGGCAGGGAAACAGTGTACAGATGATACGTTCCGTCTATTTCACTTGTTGGTTCTTGAACTTTGGTCGAATGCCAGATCCTTTACTAGGCACCTGGACATAAAGATGTCTCCGAGTGGTTAGGAGGACATTTGGGTGAAAGTCGGCAGCACCTAGATGTTGTCTGGGGAGAAGGGGTGTGGGAACCCACCCCCATTCTGAGACCGGTCAGTTCCAGCTGGGTTCCCCCCACTAACTCGGCCTTTCCTCCAGCTCTTTTCCTCTATCGACCTTATTCACAAACCTGTAGGCTGTCAGTTTGGTGTATCGTCAGGTCCGCTAAGCTGTCACTCGTAATGAACTTTCAATGGTGTGTGGTGGCGCACACCTGCAATCCCAGCATTTGGAGGCAGAGGCAGGAGGATCACTGTAAGTCACAGGATCTCTACATATGAGTTCAAGGCCACTCAGAGATAGAGTAAGAACCATATCCAAAAGCTAAAACAGAATCTTAGCTTCTAAGGCCAGTTAGTCTAGTTTTCCTTTGGAAACAGCCTCTATGCCTAGACTGAAATGGACAGTATGGAAGCCAGGGCTTCTGACCGCTCGCAGGGAGGCTCTGTGTGGCATCGGGAGGCAGCGCTGGAGCGTGATGCTGTGGTTCACTGCTGTTCTCCCTTTCAGATGCACAAACTCGAGCTACTTCTAAGCTACCTGTTAAGTCCAAAGAAGCTGATGCGTTTAGACATCTTCATCCAGGAGGGTCAGACCCTGACGTTACAAAAGTCACCAAACCGAGACGAGAGAATGGGTAAGAGCAGATCGTTGGCATCTGGTGTTAGAACATCTCGCCAGAGCCAGGGGGTGGAGCTCAGTGCCGGAGTGCTTGCCTTGCTTGTTCAACAGCCTGGGTTGACTCTCCAGCAAGAGGGGGAGGAACAGGGAGAGACTGATCTTTCTAAAATTGCTGAACACCAAAAATTTTAAAATGGAGGCTGAGAAGATGACTCAGCACTTGTGGCTCTTTCAGAGGACCCTGGCTTGGTTCTGAGTACCCACACAGTAGGTCACAACCATCCCTAACGCAGTCTAAGGCTCTAACGTCCTTTTTGACTTCTGTTGATACCAGGCACATAGTAGGTGACCATCTTTGCCTGTAGACAAAACACTCATACACATAAATAGAAGTAAAGCTGGGCATAGTGGTGCACTGTTTAGTCCCAGTGCTTGGAAGGCAGAGCAGTTGTATATCTATGAGTTTGAGGCCAGCCTGGTCTACATAGTGCGTTTCAGGACAGTCAGAGAGACACAGTGAGACCCTGTCTCAAAATATCCCTTCCTGGGGCTGGAGAGATGGCTCAGAGGTTAAGAGCACTGGCTGCTCTTCCAAATGTCCTGAGTTCAACTCCCAGCAACCACATGGTGTCTCACAACTATCAGTAATGAGATCTGGTGCCTTCATCTGCCTTGCAGGTGTACATGGAAACATAGAAAATATAAATAAATAAGCTGGATACTGTGGCACACACCTTTAATACCAGCACTCAGGAGGCAGAGGCGGGCGGATCTCTATGAGTTCGAGGCCAACCTGGCTCTACAAAAGCTAGTTTCAGGACAGGCTCCAAAGCTACAGAGAACCCCTGTCTTGAAAAAAAAAATTGAAAATATAAATAAATTAAATTAAAAACAAAGAAAGAACACTCCATCCCCCCAAAAAAAATTTAAAAGAAAAAGAGTATGGGAGCCCTTGTCTCATACAAACACAATGGGAGGCCCTCTATCGATCCTTCTGAAGCCACACCTCCCTCTGCCACACTGGCTCCGACTACAGCAACAGCACCTGGCAGCTGCTGACAGCTGGAGCTGGCTGGGAGCCTTACTCACTCACAGTCTGAGCAGACTCCAGCCCCAGGATCTACTATGTGTGTGACCATGATCCTCTGCCAGATAGGTGTGGTTGGCATGAGGTGGCCATGGTATCTGAAGCACGCTCAGGTCTCTCGGTTGTTGGTGTGATTAAGGCCCCTTTTCTTAATAAACCTCCTCCCCACACAGGCTGAAACCAGCATGCGGTGCAGCAAGCTTTCAAATCAGGCCAGCCTGCAAATAACAATGACCCAGAGACTTTGTATTAATGATGGATGCTTGGCCTTGGCCTAGGCTTCTACACAACTAGCTCTTACAACTTCATTAACCCGGATTTCTTGGCTCCTTTACCTCTTCTTAGTGCAGCACATCCGACTTGCTCCGAGTCTGCTGGCGAAATCGCACACCTAGATTCCTCCTCCCAGTTTCTCTCTTTCTCTACCTGGAAGTCCCTCCTATATCCCCTGCCTAGCTACTTAGCTTTGTATTACACCAGTCACAGCAATACATTCTCACACAATGTACAAATATCCCATAACATATGGGCCCTCAGCCTGTGCTGTTTACTTGGATGTAATCTTTGGTTCTTTCCTCCGCAGCTCGAATCTCTTAAACCAGGTATGGTAGCACACACCTGTAATCCCAGAACTGGAGAGGCTGAGGCAGGGGGCTCGGGAGTCCAAACGGCAGTGAAGCCAAGCCCCTGTTACACCTTGTTCGTAGCACCTAGCACTGTGGTTCTCTGATTGGCGTTGATTTTGCTTCCACAGGCATGTGAGAGTTGCAGAGACTGCCAGCAGGAAGAACATCAGGAAGGGGTGAGCGGGGGCAGACTGAGGGTGGAGGTGCCTGCTTGTTTAATCCTGTCTACAGTATTCAAGCAGAAAGCTCTTGGATTGAAGGAGTATGCTAGGGCTGAGCCACACTACAACCAGAAACAGGTTTTTCCAGGAAATAACACAATCTTGGGATTCATGTGTGACATGATGTCCTGTAGCACCCCTCCCTCCAAAAAACAGCTTCTTTCTAGATATGTTGGATTATGCCTGTAATAGAAGTACTTGGAAAACAGGCAGGATTGCAACAAATTCAAGGCCATCCTGGGCTACATTCCAGGCCAACCAGGTTGTAGAGTGTGCTAGCTAGCTTTATATCGACAACACAAGCTAATGTCACTGGAGCGGGGACCTCACCTGAAAGCAGGCCTGGAGGAGTGCAGAGCCCACGTGGGTGGGGCTGTCTCTGGGCTGCTGGTCCTGGGTTCTTTGGAAAGCAGACAGAGCAGCCATGTAAGCAGCACGCCTCCATGGCGTCTGCATCAGCTCCGGCCTCCAGGATCCTGCCCTGCTCAGGTTCCTGTCCTGACTTCCTTCAGCGATGAACAGTGATCTGGGAGCATAAGCCCAATAAACCCTTTCCTCCCCAGACTGCTTTGGTCATGGTGTTTCATCACAGCAATAGAACCCCTAACCATGACACAGGGGAAGCCTGTTTAAAAATCATACACACTAAAAAAAAAAAAAAAATCATACACACTCTCCCTCACACACAGAACTTTTTGGGCTGGCGCGCTCAGCGGGTAAGAGCGCTTGCTGCACAATCACCAAGAGGGCCTGGGTTAGAATCCCCAGCGCCCTTGTAAAAAGCTGGGCAGGGCCACACCTGTCGCAGCTGCAGAATTAGGAGGAAGCAGGTAGACCATAGGAACTTACTGATTGGTGGTCTCGGCGAGCTTCAGATTCAGGAAGAGATCTGTCTCTAGGGAATGGAATGGAGAGCAGATCCTGAAATTCTGCTCTGACCTCTGCATGCACATACACACACACAAATACACACACATACACACATACATTCACACACACATACATACACACACACACACACACACACGTTTCTGAAAACTCAAGACCTTCACAGTATAGGTTTACTATTTAGGATGACAGCTGTTGAGGCTAAGCATTGTCCATGGATTCTCCGTCTTATAGGAATGTTATGAAATGGAGGTATTGTCTAAATTCTGGAAATGAGGAAATGGACTCCGATTACAGGTCACTGTCAGGAAGCCAGGATTGGAATCCGTTTGAATAAGTCAATAACATGTACTCCTAATGACCTTTACCCATCATATTTCTACAACTTTTAGCTACAAACCACTGAATAAGCAAAAACCAGAGGAAGAACTAAAGGATAAAAACCAGCTCCTGGAGGCCGTCAACAAGCAGTTACACCAGAAGTTGACGGAGACGCAGGTAAGAAGCCCACCCGTTCTGACTCATCAGCTGCCCCGGGTGATGCAGGCGGACTCCTGCTGGCTGGGAGCAAGCTGACCACTGCAGACAAAAGGAGCCGGCTCCTGCTGTGGAAGGCCTGCCCTGTGCAGGACGGCTCCTGATTGTCGGCTGCCTCTCCGTAGGGAGAACTGAAGGACCTGACCCAGAAAGTGGAGCTGCTGGAGAAGTTTCAGGATAACTGCTTAGCAATCTTGGAGAGCAGAGGCCTCAACCCAGGTAAGAGGCGGCACACAGCTGCCTTCTGGAGTCAGCACAAGTGCCCTTCCTGGGTCTACGTTGGCAACATGGGATATTTGCCGTGAGGGTACAGGAGCTGCTTAGCCAAGCCCTAAAGATCTTTGAGTGTTTCTTGATGTTCTTAGGAAATAATCCGCTTCTGACTGACTAACAGGGTTTCCGGTGACTGTAGAGAGACAGCTCTCTTTCTCAGCTGAGTGCTGCTCCACGCCTCAGTGTCAGCAGGTGTAAGCTAGCAAAGAGACCAGAAACGCTGTTTCTTTCCCAGGGCCACAGAGCTTACAAGCTACCTTGCTCACATGAGAGGAGAGAATTCTGTCTCCGTGGTTCCTGAGTCGGCTTCATCACAGTGCCTGCAATGTGACCCATGGATAGGGTATAGCTCAGTGGAAGGGCATATACCTAGGACGTAGGGGGCCCTGGGTTCTATCCTCAGTACCTCCCCAAGAAGAGAATTTGTCCAGAGACTGTGAGATAACCTCAGACTGCACTGAAGAGCCAGAAACTGCCCAGGAAAGGGACTCGGGCCTCTTTGAATTAAGAAATGCTGACTCTGTGCTAGAGATGGAACCTGGGGCCTGCCTCGTGCCAGCACTTAACACCCCGGACCCAGTTTAGGGTATAGGACATGTGGGGGAGTTTTTTGTTTTTCTTTTTGTTTGCTTGTTTTTCAAATTAACATTTCTCTATGTAACGCCCTGACTTTCCTGGAACTTACTTTGTAGCCCAGGCTGGCCTCAGACTCACAGATCTGCCTACCTTTGCCTCCCAAGTGCTGGGATTAAAGGCATGTGCCACCGCCGCCCAGCCCTGTTTTTCTTTCTTTAAGACTTTATTTTATGTATATGCATGTTTTGCATACATGTATACATATTACCCCACCCCATGTGTACCTGGTGCCCCAGTCCAGAAGAAGGTATTGAATCCCCTGGTACTAGAATAGGTTTTGTGGGGGACGCGGGGTTTGAGACGAGGTTTTACCAGGTAACCCAGGCTGACCTTGAACACTGACTCTCCCTGCCTCAGCCTCCTAGGTACTAGAGTTGGAAGGCAGGGAGTAGCACAGCCAGCCTGTTTCTCCTGTCTTAGTCACAGTTCAGTGCTGGCACAGAGCACTATGGCTGAGGCAATCTGTGTAATAAAAGGAAGTAACTGGGGGCTTGCTTACAGTTTCAGACGCTAAGCCCCTATCATGGAAGGAAGCACTGGAGCAGTAGCTGAGAGCTAGCTACATCCTGATCTGTAGGCCAAGAGAGGGAGGGAGGGAGACTAGGCCTGGCATGGGCTTCTGAGACCTCAAAGCCCACTCCAGTAACTCCCTTCTTCCAACAAAGCCGCCCCTCTTAATCCTTCTTAAACAGTATCACTCTCTGGTAACTAAGCATTCAATTATATGAGCCTATGGGGGCCATTCTCAAACTACTACAAAGATAATGACTTTAAAGGCCTGAAAGATTTTTTTGTAATTTTGTATATTGTAAACAAAATGAAAACACATGCATTCCTTTGGACAAAGTTTCTCCAAAAAGAAGCAGAACAGAATAGACTCTGGCCATTTGCAAATGTAGAGACAGCTGTGGGTGGGAGATATAGTCAGGAGAGAGCTTCCAGGAGCAGGCATTGGAGAGGCTTCCCTCAGAAATGCGCATGTACTGTCCATGGAAAGCTACTTCCCCTCTGGTTAAAGTGTGGTTCCCATGTGAGGCTGACTTTGTTGTATCCATCCATTTTAGGCAGCGAGACCCTGGCATCACAGCGGGAACCTACAACAGATCACACGGACTCCATGGTGAGGGCAAGGGAGGGGATGGGCAGGCCTTCATCCAGGGCCCAGTGTTGATTCCACCAAATGAGAGTAAATACATTACCAATGTCTTTGGTCAAATTAAGCAAGCTTTATTTTCTGTCAGACCCGACTATCTCTCTAACAGAGTGTTTGAGAAAATAGCATTGCACGTAGGTGAAAGTGGGGTTTATATAGCCCCCCAAAAAACTGAGACATGTCAGATTCCAGGAAATAGGTCAAGACCCTATCAAATCCAAGTTTTACCGAAAGTAGGCATGAACTTATTTTGATCTTGTAACAAGATGGCCTTAACAAGGAGTCGGGCTGGTCTGTCACCCAGCAGGAGCTAAGATCTCTGCTTTGTGCTCTGCAGATTTTATGTCCATGACAACAGAGCAATGGAATGTATACTTAGGGCATGTTTTACCCCCTCACAGGGAGATAGATGTAAGTGGCTCTGACCCGAAAACAGAACTGGAACCCAGAATGGGGCTGAGGAAGGCTCAGTCAGTACAGGGCCTAACACACAAGCAGGAAGACCCAAGTTCAGCTCCTCAGCAACCACATAAAAGCTGGAGCTCCTTGTCCTGCCAGTCTTGATTAACCTGAGACCCTGTCTCAAAAAATAAAATTGAGACAGGCCTGCAAGATGGGTTAGCAGGGCAAGGTGCTCGCCGCCAAGCCTGACGGCCTGAGTTCAGGCCCTGGACCGGCTCCTTCAGGTTGTCCTCCGACCTCCCCAGGTGGAATGGATTATCCCCGCTCCCACATGTAAATAAATGCTTTAAAAAGTAGAGAGCTGTTGAGATGGCTCAGGGGACAGGCGCTGGCTACAAGCCTCACAGCCCGAGCTAGATGCCTAGAACCACATGATGGGAGGACAAAACCATTCCCCTAAGTTGCCATCAGCCTCCACGTATGTGTCATAGTCCACACACACATGTTCTCAGCCATATTAAATAAGTAAATGTTTTAAAAAGGCTGGGGGAAGGCTGGACAGGTGACTTAAGATAGTCGGTCAGCGGATTAAGATCCTTGCCATACAAACATTGCCACTTGAGTTTGGTCTCTGGAAGGGAAAGGTGGATGAAGAGAACCCACTCCAGAGTTGTCCCATGGCCTCACATACATACATACATACATACATACACACATGCATACATACATACACACACATACATACATGCATACATACACGCATACATACATGCATGCATACACACATACATACATACATGCTGTGGCATGCACACACAATAATAAAGGATAATAATAAAAATAATTTTTAAAAGTGGAAAGCAAAGAAGAAATGTCAATTTGTGGCCTCCACAGCATTTGTGGCGGCATGTATGTGTGCATATGCCACAGGAACACATACATACACCACACACACAAACCCTTCTAATAGGAATCTGGGGATATGGCTCAGTGGTAAAGTTCTTACCTAGAATGCGTGACATTTAAGGTTGACTCCAGTACTTCAAACACAGCACACATGCACGTGTGTACACAAATCTTTGCTATGGAGAACTCATGTAGAGACCTTCTACACCTCATCAGGTGTCTCCCCTATTCCATTGCTGAGAACACTATAATGCCAAGGTCTAGCCTGTCTGAATTCAGAATTTCCTTTTGGCCCCTTGCCTAAAGGAAGGTAATTTATCTGGGCATAAAGACTTCCAAACTCGTCTGCTCTCTTCTCCAGGAAGGTCAGTTGTCACAGTGCCAGCTGAGAAAGCCACCCCTGGCTTCCCTTTGAGTCTGCTGTGGTTTGCTCCTGAGATCCATGCAGAACGGAGCACATTGTAGCTATAAATTTGATAACTCAAGGAAGGGACCTATAGTAAGAAACCAAGCTTCTTGGGCCTGGACTGTTGGAATTGCCTGGAGAAGTGATGGGGTGTTGAGAAGAGCATAGGGAATTTATCACTCTAGATAAAGGCGTCTGTCAGTCTGGACTCCTCTATGGTATAGAGGAACAATTCCTAAGAGCAGCACCCATTCGGAATCTGGCTCACTGGTGAGCTGGGTTTCTCAAAGGGAGATCCTGACATGGTCAGTCAGTGCTCATGTGTCCTGAATGGGAAGGATGGTGGCCACCATCTAATTCCTATCCCTCTGTCTGAGTGTATGTTTCTGTCTCCCTCACTCCCCTGCCCCTAACTTTTTAAATAGGGTCTCAGTTCATCGTCCTCATCACCCTGGAATTCACTGTGTAGCCCAGGCTGGCCTTGAACTCAAGAGTTCTCCCCGTCTCTGCCTCCCCCCTGTGAGCCCAGCTCGACTCTTGATATTCTGCTTTGCTTTCAGCGGCTGCTGGAAACGTTGCAGAATGAACTGAAGGTTTTCAATGAAACTGCCAAGAAGCAGATGGAGGAGTTACAGGTAAGACAGACTCACCCCAACATGGTGCTGCTGTTTCTCCCACGGTTTGTAGATGGGGGAATAGTGTTTTCTAGTTTTCTTTTATCATTTTTAGGTTTATTTTGCCTAAGTGTATGTATGTAGTAGGTACAGCACATGAGAAACAGTGCCCACAAAGGTCAGAAGAGGGCATTGGATCCCCTGGAACGGGAGTTATGTGCAGTTGTGAGCTGTCGTGCTGGGTCCTGGGAACTGAACCTGGGTCCTCTGCAAGAGCAGCCACTTAACTGTTGAGCCATCTCTCTAGTTCGTCCTTCCTTCTTTTCTTTTTCTCTTTTTTTCTTTCCTTCCTTTCTTTTTTTCTGTTTATTTGTTTTGAGACAGGGCTTCTCTGTGTAACAGCCTTGATTGCCCTGGAACTTGCTTTGTAGATCCATCTAGCCTCGAACTCACAAAGATCTGCCTGCCTCTTCCTCCCGCATGCTGGAACTAAAGGTGTGCACCACCATCGCCCAGCTCTTCTTTTTTTCTCTTTTGATAGAGTCTTTGATGTGTCAACTTTACATTCTGGTCTGGTGCTGTCTTTCTGTGAGGCTAGAGTTTGATGTGTTTTCTTTTGGAATGCCTTCCCTTTTAGGCCCTGAAGGTGAAGTTGAAGTTGAAAGAAGAAGAAAGGATGCAGTTCCTGGAGCAGCAAACCTTATGTAAGGACCAAGCCAGTGACTTCACAATAGTCCTGGAGGAAATGGAGCAGCTTTTAGAAATGTAATACAAGGCAAGTGGCTAGATGGCTTCTTCCTGGGGTAAACTCCAGTCACCTTCAAGGACTCACCATCCCTTATAGAGAAGACCTGCTGCAGTTGAGGGCGGTGGACATGGATTGGGGCTCCTCCTTAAACAGACTGCCCACCTTCAGATTGCCCAGCTCACCTGAGCCTCACAAATTGCTAATGGAGACCTGCAAGATAGGGACCTGGAAGCTTGACTCCACCTCGTGCATGGCAGAGCACCAACCCTTAGACCAGGATGCTAAAGCAGCCGCCTTGGAGAATCTAGAGGCTCTGCCTCGGAATCATGGGAAGAAAGCCCTCATATGACAGCACATGTACTCTGTGGGAGACGTCACTGGAAACCACGCTGTCCCCTTTGTCCATCTGGTTGAGCTGAATTTACGAACTTGAAATCCCTGAAGTTTCTGGCTTAATAAATGGGGTAGAAGTATACAAAGTAACACCTACCTGAAACAAATAGCACTTGGAGCTTTTTAAGTACTGCTTTTGAAATAAATGTTCTGAATAAATAAATTAATGTTCTGACTGACACTGAGGGATGAAAATAGCCCAGTGTGTAGTGGCTTATGTCTATAATCATAGGACTTGGGAAGCTGAGGCAAGAGGATTGCTTTGAGTTAGAGGTTAACCAAGGCTGCAGAGATCCTGTCTCAAACAGTGAGGAAAAGGGAAGGAGGAAGGATTAAGTAGCACAGCCTAGATATAGGAGTTGAGCACTCTGGTGCTCTGATTCACGAAGTGTGTGTTTCCTCCACCCGTTACTGCTGTGACAGCCCCTTGCCTCCCAGGGTTGTTGCTTCTGCATCTGTGCAGTGTGAGCCAGGCTCTAGTCACTGCGTGTGTGGCCAGTTGCTGCCTTTGCTCTTCTGTATGTAAGTGGTTTATCTACCACAGCCAACCAGAGCCTCATCCCACAGGTGTAGAAGGAGCTGCGGCCACTTCCTGCCTCCCAGCCACCAGCTAGCTTTATCCAAAATAATTACACGGAAACTGTATTCTTTTAAACACTGCTTGGCCCATTAGCTCTAGCCTCTTACTGGCTAATTCTCACATCTTGATTAACCCATTTCTAATAATCTGTGTAGCACCACGAGGTGGTGGCTTACCGGGAAGGATCTTAACCTGCATCCATATTGGAGAGGAGAGCTATAGCGTCTGCCTCATTGCCTTCTTCCCAGCATTCTGTTCTGTCTACTCCACCTACCTAATTTTCTGTCCTATCAAAGGGCCAAGGCAGTTTCTTTATTAACCAATGAGAGTAACACATAGATGACCCTCCTCCTTCACACAGGGCCTATGGTCTCTGTGGCCCACGGCCTGGCACCCATGGTAGCCTCCCCTTAGGGTCACCAAAAGTGTCGTCATGTTTTCTTTCTTAACAAATAAACCAGCTTTGCTTTAGCTATCTCCCGCTGTTTTGTGTCTTCTACTGTCTTCACCACACTTGCCTAATAAATCCTTCAAAATCACTATGGCTGCCCACAGTCCGCCATCCCCAGTGAAGCCAAGTAACGTCCATACTTTTTTTTCTTTCTTTTTCAAATGTGTTAAATGGTTTGTAACATAAAGGCACAAATAAGGACCATCACACAGTAGGTAAAGCAACACACATTCACCGCGCAAGGCGGGACTCCAGGAGGCACGGCTATGGAGCAATGTATTCTGGGTTCCTTTGTGATCCTTCCAAGACTATGGTGAAGTCCTGAATGGTGTGCAGAATTCGGCTGATGGGTGGGCAGTCACACAGTGTCACGGGAGTACGCTGTGCTCGTGCATGAGGTGATCAAAGGACACGCCAACAGGAGCCAGCATGGGAGCAGGTGACCCGCGCCGTCTTAGGGGCAGTCTTAAGTATTGTATTCCACTCTTGTCTCTATCAGAACTCATACTGGACCATGAGTTCTGGGCTGCAGAAGAGCGGGTTTTTTGATTATTGTTGTTTTACCTGTCTTCCATGTGTTTTTCCACCAGCTGAACAAAAGCACACACACACCACAGGTCAACTTAAAAGGGCTAAATTGCTAAAACAACCTCATTGTTAATTACGTATGTCATAAATAGTGTAAGTAGGGGAAAACTAAATGAATACGTTTTTTCTTTTTCTTTTTTTTTTTTATTTTCGAGACAGGGTTTCTCTGTAGTTTTTGGTGCCTGTCCTGGAACTAGCTCTGTAGACCAAGCTGGCCTTGAACTCACAAAGATCCTCCTGCCTCTGCCTCCTAAGTGCTGGGATTAAAGGCATGCGCCACCACCGCCCGGCGAATACTTTCTTTTTGTTTTTAGATTTGTTTTGTTTTGGAGGGTTTTTTGCTTTGTTTTTGTTGTTTTTTGTTTTTTGGGTTTTTTGTTTTGTTTTGTTTTGTTTTGTTTGAAGGCAAGGTTTCTCTGTGTAATAGCCCTGGCTGGAATTACTTTGTAAAACAAGCTGGCCTCGAACTCACAGAGATTTGCCTGTCTCTGCCTCCTGAGTGCTGGGATTAAAGGCATGCGCCACCACTGCCTGGCCTAAATAAATACTCTTAACCAGTTAAAAGGGTAATATTTTCCTTTGCCCATTTTCAGGATGTTCCATTTAAATAACTGCTCAAATTTTCAGTTGATATCTGGCAGAAAAGACAGTTTCCCTCTTAGGAGAGGGTGCTGTCACGTAGGAGAGCCTCGCTTCCTCTCCAGCCGTCCCACGTTCCTTCTAGTAGGAACCCTGTTTGCTCCTGTCTGCTCTCTAAGGGTCTGACCTGGGTTCTGTTTAGCACTGCCAGCCGGCATCTGGGCTCCCTCCTCTTCCTTCTTTGATGCGGAAGACACATGGAGGTCTTCTGGGTACTAATGTGATCTCAACCAAGTTCAAGCTCAGATCTGCACCTCCTACTTGATTGGCTATTACAGGAACCTAAAACACTTTAGGCATTCCTGAGTCCTGAGATGCTTACAATATTTGAGGAAACGACAGGCCATACACAAACTACATAACAAAGGCTCTAACACTTTGTCTGTCACTGCGGTGTAGCTCAGCCCTTTACTTATAATCTCCCACGCACCTTCTACTCCACCATCTTTCTCCACACCGAAACATAGCACCCTGATTTGAGTCCCCATCCACCCAAGCTAGGAAAAGCTTACCTTCAACTTCCATTTTCTTTTTCTTTTTTTTCTTTTCTTTTTTTTTTTTTTTTTTTACAGGCAAAGTCTATCAAATCCTGACTGTTTCAGAACTTGATCTGTAGACCAGGCTAACACACTGGGTCTCATTCTTTAGTTAACATACAGAATAATGGGTCTCATTTGGATACTTTCGTGTATGTCACATGTTTTATCGATTATATTTTATATAAAACACAAAGAGAGCCGGGCAGTGGTGGCGCACACCTTTAATCCCAGCACTTGGGAGGCAGAGGCAGGCAGATCTTTGTGAGTTCGAGACCAGCCTGGTCTACAAGAGCTAGTTCCAGGACAGGCTCCAAAACCACAGAGAAACCCTGTCTCGAAAAACCAAGGAAAAAAAAAAACAAAAAAACACAAAGAGAAACCCAACCAATCAACATGTGACTGACCACTTGGGAAGGAAATTACCACGCAAATGTTTCTCTTATGTCCACAGTTCATGTTTGTGTTTTTCCACTGAATTAGTTTAGAGACCCACATACCGCGTTGGTATCTTCTCTCTGTTAGAGAACCATGAGAGAAGAGCAGGTTGGTTAAACAATTTCCTAAGCCGCTTCCTGCTGACCCTTCTTCCCATCAGAGATTTGTGAGTGCTCAGAATGACACTACCCCCAGCTACCATCCTTCCTAAGCAAACCCAACGCTGCCCCAGCACAGAGCACAGGCCACAAGTGATGTCAACTCTGCATCTGCAGCCCAGTGCTCTGTGACCCCTCTGTGACCCTGCCTTAGCCCCTCCAGCCAAGGTCCTGATGGAGCAAGCCCACTGCTTCCCGTAGACACTGCCCCCTTCTGCATATACCACTTTGTCTTGTACACTAGATCTACCCATCTCTAAAACCCAACTTCAGAGAGCTGCTCACGGACGTCCAGGGCTTGCAGTATGAGGGTGCTCACTGGTAAGTATATGTCCTCCATGCACAAGGCACTGGATTCAGTCCTGGGTAACCACACACACACACACACACACACCATTTTCTCTTAAAAGCACAAATGATAGAAAAGTCACTAAAATAGTCAAATTTGTTGAGACAAAGTAGAACGGAGGGTGAGGGAATTAGTACCCGGGAGCACCATCAAGTTTCTGATGCTCAGTGTTTTCTTTAGTTGCAGGATTTGTTATCGTTTTTAGCACTTCCCTAACCCCAGTCCTCAGGAGACAGACTGGTGGGTCTCTGTGAGTTCAAGGCTAGCCTGGTCTACAGAGTGTGATTCTATCACAAACCAAAAATAAAAGTATTCTCAATTGGTACATATTTATGCTGATTTCATCAAGTAAAACTTCTTTTTAATGCTGGCAATTGAATCCAGGGCTCTGGGAATGTTATATAAGCGTTCTACTGACATAACCTTATTCATTTATTAGAGACAGGATCTTTCTGTGTAGCCCAGACTGTCCTTGAACTTATGATCCTCTTACTCAACCTGCTAAAAGCTAGGGCTATAGGCATGTGTCACCACGTCAGCTGCGCTGAGGTTTTCCAGTTTGATTATTCAGAACTATTCTTCTAAGAGCTGTTTTTTGTTTGGTTTTTCTGGGTGTTTTTGGTTTGGTTGGTTTTTCAAGTCAGGGTTTCTCTGTAGTTTTGAAGCCTATCCTGGAACTAGCTCTTGTAAACCAGGCTGGTCTTGAACTCACAGAGATCCGCCTGCCTCTGCATCCCAAGTGCTGGGATTAAAGGCGTTCACCACCGCCACCCGGCTTCCAAGAGCTGTTTCTAATGTTGAATGAGAGTTGCAAGAGGTCAGGCTAGGTTTGCATTTAGTTGGTAAAATTCTCACCTAGCCTACGTGAAGGCCTGTGCTCAGTCCCGAGCATTGCATTAAACTGAAGGTATAATAATGCCTGCCTCTGGTCCAGGAACTGGAGGCAGGAGGATTGAGACAGGCTGGAGAGCTACTCAGCAGTTAGAGCCTTCTCTTCCAGAGGTCACTTCCCAGTTCTGGGCGATCCCATGTTCTCTTCTGGCTCCCGAGGACACACTTACCACACACACACACACACACACACACGTAGAAACAAATGATTAGATAACTTATCTAAAAAAAATCATTCTCTGTTACATACACTGCAGGAGTACAATGCCAGGGTTTTGTGTGTGTGTGTGTGTGTGTTTTCAGGGGAACAGAGATTTATAGGAAGCCATTGTTTTTGAACTGATCTAAATAGGCCAGGTTAAAAGTCAGAAGAGGATTAAACTAAAGCCACCAAAATGAAACTAAAATGTTATCTGCTCTTACAGTTCAGGATTAGACTGATAACAGCCAGCCAAGTTTCCCTAACTCCCCACTACCAACTGACTTCATAAGGGAGTTCCTTCTGCGTAACTCTTACACAAAGGGCGCTAATCTGCTGCCGCTCATTTATCTCAGAAAGACCTAAGAGTTGCTTCCCTCTATTCCTATCTCTGCCCTGCGCCCCCACGGTCCCAAGGAAATGGACCAATCTGCTTTGGATTTGTGCTTTTTCAAGCCCTTCTCTGTTTATAAAACTTCTTCGGTGTGCACTTAGCTTATTCCATGGGATGTAGTGCTCAATTCTCAAAAATAAAACAATTACAAACCACAAACTATTTTAATTCTGCTCTTGGACGAATCTGGCAGCCAAATGGTACAAAGAAGAAAGCTGAGAACTCCCGAGACCCCTGGAGGAACGTAGGTGAGCCACCGCAGGTCCCTTTTAAGGTCTGTCTTCCTGGCGCAATCCCAGAATCGCCAACAAGCGCTTCTCCGCTGAAGTGGATTCTTTCGTGTTTGTTGTGCACACCACCCCGATGTCTTTTTCGTTTATGGGGTGCCAGCTTTGGTGGCTTATACTAAAGCGAGCGTTTGCTTAGCACAGCCTATAATCCCAGCACCTGGGAGGTAGAGATAACAGGAGTTTAAAACCAGGCTGGGTTGTCCGCGACTGCTCTGAAGAAATAGAACTGAGGCAAGACAGAAAGACTAGGGACATTTTGAGACTTGAGAGGAGGAAAGGGGGGCCCCTTACCCAGGTGACAAGGGAAAATGAGGTCCTAGAGCTTCATGGAGGCTTTCTCTCTCACGGGCGCTGGGGCATTAGGGAGCCAGAAGTTCACGGTCACACAAACCTTCTATCAAACCACTGGCTCCAAGTTCTTGGGGATTCAAAGAATGAGATTCACGGTCCACAAAGGGCGAGTTTTGGTGTAGGGAAGGAAGAAAGCTAAATAGAGGCGGGAGCCGGTCCCAAGACGCAGGCCCACGCAGCTTCTAGACGGGGTGAGTGTTTAGGACCAATGACAGAGACTGGGGTCGGTCCAGTGGGCCCACCCACCAAGTGTCCCTCAAAGCTTTGGTCACATCCTCCTGTGAGCTGCCAGGCAGTGCTGCTCCCTTAGGAGAGCTAACCGGTACCGGAACCGGACCGCCTTCCTGGCATTTCTGGCCTGTAGCAAGGACACAAGTTGTGTTCCCCTGAGGAGAGGTAACTATCTTAAGGAATCTGGACGGTGACTGTCCTGGCTCCTGCGAGTCGAGTGGAGCCCTCTAGAGGTCAATCTAAGGGACAGCAAATTTCAGAAGACAGCCAGGTGAGGTTAGCAAAAGACATCTGATTGGTGTCTGAAGAGCAAGGCCAGAGAGGAGCAAGCTGCGGTGGTTCCGTCCGTCCGGCAGCAGGCGTGAATTTATTTATACATCTGTAGACAGAGAACACGAAGCCAGACAAATGACATCCGGAAATGTGTGCATCAGAGCTGGAGGGACCGCGCAGTGGGTAAGAGCTATGGCTGCTCTGACAGAGGACTGGGGTTAGGTTCCCAGCGCCCTCATGGTGGCTCACAACTCTTCACAGCTCCAGGTCCAGGGAGTCGGCCGCCCTCTTCTAGCCTCTGCTCTGAATTACAGCCTAGCACAGACTCACGCGAGGATCCATCTATATTGGATTATTGGGCTTCCCTTAAGCTTTTTTCTTCCCTGGTCTTCAAAGCCGGATTCAAAATGAGGACCCAAGGACTCTCTTTCAGGCTCTTTGAGAATGGTCAGAATCACAGTGTCGAGTTCCAGGTGTGTCTGAAGAGAGACAGAAAGGGAAGCAGTTTGATTCCTATCCAGTCTTCAGGCTTGAATGACCATGGTCTTGTCTCAGCTGCCTGTCTCATTGGGTTCTGTGGTGCTGAAATTGACCCAAAGTGGCAGTGTCCTGTATTTGGGTGGCATTTTTCTTGTTTTCAAAAAGAAAGTCATTAATGAGAAGTGATTGTCTATAATGACTGTGTCTGGTGCTTAGTGTGCCTACTTGGATTGTTTTAAAAAAGAAAAGAAAAAGTCAGGTGGTACATGCCTTTCTGTTGTGCTTCATGGGTTTTTGGTTGGTTGGTTGTTTATTTGGTTTCTCAAGACACGGTTTCTCTGTGTAGTCCTGACTATCCTGGAACTTGCTCTGTGGACCAGGCTGGCCTTGAACTCACAGAGAGCTGCCTTCCTCTGTCTCCCAAGTGCTGGGATTAAAGGCGTGGCTGGCTGGGCACTTGCCTTTTACTGGGAAGCGGAGACAGGAGGATCTCTGTGAGTTTGAGGTCAGCATGGTCTACAAAGCAGTTCTGAAACAGTCAGGATTGTTACACAGAAAGAAACCCTGTCTGGAAAAACAAATAAAACAAAAAGCCTGATCCAAGCATGTGGGAGGCAGAGACAGGGGGGATCTCTGTGACTTCAAGGCCAGTTTGGTCTACATCCAGAACAGTCAGAACTACAAAGTGAGATCCTGTCTCGAAATAAAACAAAACCGGGCTGGAGAGATAGCTCAGCAGTTAAGAGCATTGCCTGCTCTTCCGAAGGTCCTGAGTTCAATTCCCAGCAACCACATGGTGGCTCACAACCATCTGTAATGAGGTCTGGTGCCCTCTTCAGGCATACATGCAGACAGAATATTGTATACATAATAAATAAATAAATAAATATTTAAAAAAATAAAAATAAAAAAAATAAAACAAAACCAAAAAGTACCAATCACCTTACTCTTCAGTTATTCTTTCTCTTGGGCTGTTTCGGACTACCTAGTGGCCAAAATTAAAAATTACCCACTATCCACCCACACCTCCCTTTTATTCTTAGGTGTCAGTGCCAGATGTCAGGGTTACTCCAGACAAGGATGGAGCCCTGGCTTCTCTAGTCTTTCCTTTACTGGTTGGAATGTATCAAGGTCTTGCTGACTCAGGTGTCCCTCAGAAGCACAGGAAGCAAGTCCCCTGTGCAGACTCTTCTTGTGTAAACTGTACCCTAGTTAGGGTTCAATCTTTGAGTCTTAGTAGCATCTCTGATCAAGAGAACAGGTGACTCACGAGAGCTTCAGTACCTTTGGAGAGATGTCACTTAATCCCCGGGACCTAATTAACCTTAGAAGGCAAGAACCAAATTACTGGCTGTTTTAGTCACCTGTCCATGCTGGTGCTGGCTAAGGCCTCCAAGTATGGATACTGAACACACGGAAGATTGCTTACAGCAGTCTGATACTTTTAACTTTTATGTAACAGATAATGCTTTGATAAAAACCAAACACTTTTAAACCCTAGTTTTGTCAAGACTCAATTACCCAAGCAGTTATATTGATTAGGTATAGTTTTTTACTAGTCCTGATTTTGGTAAATGTTGCCAAGAGAATAAATCAATAGAAGAACTCCACTGATTTAAATAAAAACTTGTTGTTAATGTGCTAAACTTTGACCTTAGAGATTTTAATGCCATTCATGTATCTTCTCCAAGTCTCTGTTTTTACGTGGCTTGTGTAGGCTTTCTAGCTTTGTCTTATTTTTCTTGTCCTGGAAGAATCTAGCTACATTACTTTAGGATTGTCTTGCCATTCAGAAAGCCTTATTTACCCAGAATATCTTTATCCTGGCATACCTTTAATATGTCTTTCTTCTACCTACTGGTTCCCATTTATTTTCTTTCTTAGTATCACAGGACATAGTAATAAATTTACCATCTTACTAAAATTCAAATTACATGACTTAATATATATTAATATATATGTGTATGTATATGAGGTTTGCCCCATAGAGAATAAAAGAGCCAAGAAATCCTGTGTTCTCTATGTCTGGGGAGTGATCTACTTACCACATGCATGATTTTCATTTTGAATCAGCAAATTTATTAAAGTATAGAAGAAATAGCAAGTAGCAGATACACAGCAAAGCGTCATCAGCTCAGTAGAACCGAGCCAAGGACACCGTTAAGACCGCCATAATGGAATTACTGTTTGGGAGCTGTGCGGGCAGAAGGCCTTCCCCATCCTCTCAGTGGATGTGTTTCCCATGGCGGGCGTTTCCATATGATGGGATCAATGACCAGCTGAAATGGCTTACCTTTTAGCACTCTCGGGGCACTGTGCTTTTGCTATTGGCCTGTTTTATTGTTCTCTCTGCTACAGAGTCAGGGGCCAGCCTGACTTAGGACAGGGACTTTGGGGGGACACTTGAGACAAACATGCTCAGATCTGAAGCAGAGGTACCAAATCCTGCCTCGAGCGTCAACTTTTCAGTGAACTTAAACAGCACATGACAAGTTGCCAAAATAGCATGTACTACACCTTGTAATTGTAGCTGTGATTATGAAAGGCATTTGCTTTAAACCTGAACAAGGTTATTGGTGGTCACCTTTTCTGAAGGACCGAAGGAGGAGGTGCAGGCTGAAAAGTGACCCTGAGCATCCATTGTTACAAGTGCAGATCAGTCCCAGTGAGTTTCATTGTCTGTTGGGTTGTTCATTGGGGATGAGGACTGGCAACAATCAGGAAGTCTTCTTCCTCGGAGTGATGATATTTCTTCTTATCCAAAATCCAGGCAAGCCTACCAGAAAGAGAACATTTGATTTTGAGGTGTCATCCTCTTGTAGTTCAAGGGACAAAGTTACAGACCACCATCAACAAAGATAGAGCTGTGACTGATCTTTCCCTCTGAGGGTGCTTCTTCTGTCCTCCAGTTTAAATCCAGGCCAAGTTTGAGTGCAGAACATCAGTTGTTTTCTATGTGACGATCTGGGCCAAACTGCTAGGCTAGGGACTGTCTTAATCACTGTTCTATTGCTGTGAGGAGACGCCATGACCAACCAAGTTAACTTGTATAAAAAGTGTTCTATTGGGGCTTACAGTTTCAGAGGTTGAGTTCGTGATCATCATGGTGGGGAGCACAGCAGCAGGCAGGCATGGAGCTGGAGAAGTAGCCAAGAGCTCACTTGATCCACAAGTTTTCAGGCAGCGAAGAGTAACTGGGTTTGGCATGAACTTGAGAAACCTCAAAGCCCATCCTCAGTGATACACCTCCTCCAACAAGGCCACACCTCCTAATCCTTCCTAAACAGTTCCACCAACTGGGGACCAAGCATTCAAACTTACAAGCCTATAGGGGCCATTCTTATTCAAATCACCCCAGGAGTTTTGTTAGCCCCCTGTAATAAAAATAAAATAAAAATAAAAGAGGGATGGGACTGTCTTCCGTGTCTCCTTTATCCTCCTCTCCAGAGCATCACCTGGGGATTTCCTATGCTTCCTCTCCTCAAGAGCAACTGCAAGAAGAGGGATCAGTTGGACAACCACTCTGACAGAGGAGACCTCAGTTCCCTCATCTTGTCTTCCCTAAGGAGACTCCATTAGAAAGGGGGTTTCTTGGACTACTTGTCCTTGCCAGCATGGTTTTTATTATCTTGTATTTGATCTTGATATATTTTGCTTGGTTAAATGTAAATAAATTAATGGTAGAAATATGTGCAATGCACTGAAAGTCAAACCAACAGGCCCAGGAATTAGTACTGGCATGTATTACTTAATTTCAAAGTTACTTTGGTTGGTGAAAACCAAGACCCAAAAACTTACTGGGAATTGGGGTCATCTCCCAAATGCTAGAGATACCTTAGTTATCAATGATTAAGTTTCCTGACTTGCAGCAAGGCTTAGGACCCAAAGTTATCTTGACTGACAAGGATCTCTCTCTCTCTCTCTCTCTCTCTCTCTCTCTCTCTCTCTCTCTCACACACACACACACACACACACACACACACACACACGCAGGTACCTACGGCAAATGCTAATTAGTCTTAATAATAAAAACCTGGAGTCAGATATAGGAGCAAATGCTGAAAGATGAGAGAGACAAAGGAGCAAGGCACAGCCACTCCTGACCTTGCCAACTCCTCTGCCTGAAAGGGGAGTAACTCCTGTCTCTGTTCGCCCTATATTCTTCTCTCTGCCCAGACATATCACTTCCTGTCTCCTCCCTCCTAGTGCTGGGATTAAAGTGTGTGATCTCAAGAGCAGGGATTAAAGGTGTGTGTCACCACTGCCTGGCCTATATGGTTAAATAGTGGCTACTTCTGATCTTTAGGCAAGCTTTATTTGTTAGAGCACAAAATATCAACACACACACACACAACTCTCTCACACACACATGCACACATTCACATGCACACACTCACACAATCTCTCACACACTTACACTCTGACACTCACACACACGGTGCCTATCTTTGCCCTGCTTGGGGAGCACACAGAGGGATTGGGAAGGAGAGAGCAGGCCGTGGGTACAACCTCATCTCGTGGCCACCTGTAAAAGCATCATGGACAAAGTGAGACCAGGAGATCTCCGTATCAGCTCCGAAGAAATAAAGTTGCTTAAAATATCTCACACTGCTATGCCTGTGCTCACATTGGGGAAAAAGAGGGAACAAAATGGTCTAGAAGGTCTGGGCTACCATAGCCCTGGCCAACACGGAGGCACAGCGTAGGGGCTGATGGATGGACGCACCACATAGGCCGCTGTGGTTTTAAATCAGTGTTAACTCTTTTTTGCCAAAGTTATTTCTGCTGAGCCTACATACAGCCCACCAGAGGCGCTTGCCTAAGGCCCTGGAAAACGATTACCTGCTGAGTTCTCACAGGAAGTACATGTTACCCAGAAAATTAGAGTCTCTATCGGATTCTTGCTAGCAAGATAAGTTAAGGTTCACCAGAAGGAAGCCTGAGGACATTCCTCACTGAAAGGAAAACAATAGGTCAGGCAGGCCATACATTTCAGCAATGGCTGCAAGGAGGGAGGAAATGGGAAAGCAAAGACTTTCTGAGTTAGGGTTCGAGAAAGGTGGCCTGTTCAGCAAGCAGTGTCATGGCAGAAGAGGGGCAGAGTTCAGAGAAAGAGTAAGGAAGTCCAGAGTGTCGGGGAAAGAATATATAAGCTTTAGGTCAGTGTCTGAACGAAAAAGAAGGGAAAGAAAAGGCTCTGTCAATGGCCGCCCAATCACGCATTAAGGTGTAATTATTCCTCCTTCTCCTTAGCGTGTTTTCAGGTGAGTCAGATTTCCTGTGGGGCCATCTTCTGACCAGGTGATTGGCAGGCCTAGCTATATTCATACTCTCTTACTCATTCTTTCTCTCTTTCTGGCAAAGTCTTTCATTGGGACCATGATCAGCTCTGTTCTGCCACCTGCTCCCAAACAACCACTCAGAGACTTAATATTAATTATAAATGCTCAGCCGCTAGCTCAGGCTGGTCACTAGCTGCCAAGGACAGCAAGCAGGCATGGCAGCAGGAGCAGCAAGCAGAGAGCTCACATCTAGCTTTGGTTTTTATATTTATTTATTTTAAATTATTGTGTGTGTGCATGCTGTGTGTGTGTGTCCAAAAGGGCCAGTCAGATTCCCTGGAACTATAATTACAAGCTGCACTGAACCACTTGACATGGGAGCTGGGAAATGAACTCTGGTCCTCCAAAAGAGTGGCTTGTGAGAGTTCACGACCTGAAATGTAGGAAGGAAGCAAAGAGCACCAACTCTCAAAAACCACCCCTAGTGACATACTTCCCCAGCAAGGACATCCTAAAGCTCCCCAAACAGTGCCACCAACTGGAGACCAAGTGTAATGGACTGTCCTGTCCCTTTAAGAGACAAGCCCCCCCCCCACCACCAAGCAGATCTTCCTTCTGCTTCCAGCCTGAGCTCTTTCTTTTCCTGATCTCTCCCAAAGAGGCAGCTTCTGCCTCTCTCTCTTCTCTCCACTTCTCCCCTTCCTCCCCTCCCCTCTCTCTCTGTTTCTCTTTCTCTCTCTCTCTCTCTCTCTTTCTCTCCTCTTCCCCCTTTTCCCTTTCCCCTCCATAACCCACTAAATAAATACCCACTTTCTCTGCATGACACGTCTATGTCTCTTACCCACTGAGTGGCTCTCACCTTCCACGCGGCTCCCTGCCTGGGACCAGCTGCCTTTGTAACCCACCTTGGTCTCATGCCTGCTGCCCACTGCCACCACTCAGGGACCTGCAGCATTTTGTTTTTTACCATAACACCAAGTATGCAAATACATGAGCCTAAGAGAAAAAAAAAATTCTCATTCAAACCTCCACAAGCTTCAATGCCAGAGAAAACTTAGGGCAGAGGCTCAGATTGATGGTCCTGTGTCTATGGTCTGTCTGATGGGAGTCCAATATCACATATCCTGCAATCATTGTCTGTTTGTTTGCTTGCTTGTGTGCCTGCCTGCTTGCTGTTTTTGAGATAAAGTCTCAGTGTAGCCCTGGCTGTCCTAGAATAGTTACATAGAATAGGCTGGCCTTGAACTCATGGAGATCTGTCTGCCTCTGCCTCCCAAGTACTGTGATTAAAGTCATCATGTGGCAACATGCCCAGCCTCCTGCAAGTTTTTAAACCGTTCTTTATCCAACTACTCCCATCAGTAAAACATATCAGGGATGCCTTGCGCAAAGGCTAGTGCTCACCTCTGTTGTAGGATATTTGTGTAATGGATTAAGAGAAATGCTGCAGGTCCCCAAGCGGCAGCAGTGGGCAGCAGGCCCCTAGAGCAGCCAGTCCCAGGCAGGGACAGCACAGTTCCCAAGTGGCTGCAGTGGGCCATGAGGGGCAGTGAGTCCCAAAAGGAGACACAGACAGATGGGCATGCCAAGAGACCATGCCACAGGTCTCCAAAGGCAGCTCCCAGGCAGGGAGTCACATGGCAGGCAAGAGACAGACAGATAGGCATGCCATGCAGAGTGAGGTTGGGTATTTATTTAGTGGGTTATGGAAGAGATGGGGAAAAGGGAGAAAAACAGAGAGAGGGAGAAAGAGAGAGAGAAAGAAACAGAGGGGGGAAGGAGAGAAGTGAGGAGAGACAGAAGCTGCCTCTTCGAGAGGGAGACAGGAAAAGAAAGGACTCAGGCTGCAAGCTGAAGATCAGTTTGCCTCAGTGGACTGCAGAGGGAGTGGGCATGGCTTGTCTCTTAAAAAGACAGAGCAGACCATTACAATTTGTACATTGTGAAGATTGCTATGATTGGTATAACTAAAAGCTAAACAGTTGCCAGTCAGAAGGAGATGTAGCAGCTTGTGCAGTACAGAGAGGTAACAAGTCATGTGACAGAATGTAGATTAATATAAATGGGTTAATTTAAATCACAAGAAATAATGAGAGGCCAGCCAGTGATGGCACATGCCTTTAGTCCCAGCACTCAGGAGGCAGAAGCAGGCAGGTTTCTGAGTTTGAGACCAACCTGGTCTACATAGCAAGTTCCAGGGCAGCCAGGGCTACACAGAGAAACCCTGTCTCAAAAAAATAGGGGGGAAAGTCTATCCTAAGATAACAGAGCCCCAGACAGCTGGCTCCATGGTGGAAGTACCATCCAGGCTGTGCACTCAGCACACAGACAGCACCACCATCCAAAAACTAAAACAAGGGCCTAATCCCTCAAAGTCCATATGGAAAAGTCTCTAAACGTACTAACCTTGCCTTTTGGCTTCTATAGTTCTGCTTCTGACTAACTGTTCTTGCTAACCAAAGTATCATGTCAACCCAGAACATGGTTTTTGCATTTAAAAGCTCACGCTGAGGAAGGCTCAGGGCTACACCAGGATCCTGGACACTCAGTGCAGTCACTGGCCTACTAATAAAGACTTCCTATTGTCTTAAACCTATGTCCGAGTGGCCTTCTTTGGTAGATACCCAACAATCCCACAAGACTAACTCCAGGGGTATCTAATAACAAGGCCTACTACTTCGTCCATCTTCCCCCGGTCACTTAGTTTGTAATACAGCTTGAATCTGATGTGAACGTAGCATGGCTAGGATCTTTCTCAAGGTTACCTTAGTGACTTCCACTATTGAAGTGTTGGTGGCTAATATTCTCATTACTCTAGGTCATCCACATATGGTTGAATCTAGCTGTCTACAGAAATAAGCAGGAGCCTGGGGATGGTACCCAACTCCTGAGTGAGCAGCCCTAGTCCCACTTCCTGTCTCTCCACTACAAAGCAGAAAAAGGGCTGCTCCCAGTCTGGTGGCCCAAGGGACACCTTTAACTTAGTAGATGCCGCTTGTAAGCATTGGTTCCCTGATCAAGACAAGCAGAGTACACATACCTGAAATACCCAGGAAGTTGAGGCAGGAGACTGAGACATAGAGAGACCCTGATTCAAAAAAAAGAGAGATCCTGTTTCAAGAGAACCAAATGGAACTAAAAGAAAAAGATCCCTTCCCTCCAGAACCTGGTAAAGGGGCTGGCAACATCTCTAAGTTGGGGTTCTAAACCTTACAGAAGACTATTTCCAGGAATGGTATTAACTGCCTTTCAGTTATAAGGAGTTGATATTTAGGGTCCTCACTCTCTTCCCAGTGCTAAGCCCCAAGAAGTGGACCCGCTGGCTAATAATCTAGGACTTGGCAGGGGAGATTTTATAATATTCTTGTAAACTTAAACTCCATGTCTTTGTTAGCTGCAGAGCTGGCTCAGTAGTTCAGAGAGCAGTTGAACTACAGAGGACCCAGGCTCAGTTGCCAACACCAACAGCTGGCTACAGCTCCAGCAGATCCAACACCCTCTTTTGGCCTCCAGGGTCACTGCATACATGTGGTACACATATGTACTTCAAGGCACACACATATTAAGCAAATAGATATTTAAAAGAAAAGCCAAGATTGCATTAATTTGTGAAGCCTTCTTTAGGGGTTTCAAAAAATATCCCACACTTTTGACTTCATATTGAAGGCAGAAGATGACTTCATGCCTGGTTGGTCATGTGAACAACACTACATACCCAGAGCCACCCCTGCTAGTGTAGATGAAGGTTCTCTGTTCTGTCCCACCCCACAGCCACTTCTAATTACTTACTCAAATGCTTAATATTAGTTATAAACTGCTTGGCATATAGTTCAGGTTTATTACTAACTAGCTCTTACATTTAAATTAACCCATTTCTATTCGTCTATGTATTGTCAAGTGGCCATGACTTTTACTGGCCTGCTGGCATCTTGTTTCTTGGGCAGTTGACTTATGTCTCTCTCAGCTCCATCCTCCTTTCTCCCTGTACTCAGTTTGGCTTTGCCACCTAGCTCTATTCTGCCTTGCTATAGGCCAAAGTAGCTCTTGTTATCAATCAGTGAGAGCAGCAGGCTGGCAAATGACTTATTCCTTGGAGCAGAATGGGTGCCATCTGCAAACTTATTAGGGTGAATTGAGACCATACGTGCACATAGACCTTTTAAAATCATACCAGGGAAATTAGGATCAAGAATGTATCAGATGGGGGGCTGGAGAGGTGGCTCAGCCGTTAAAAGCACCGACTGCTCTTCCAGAGGTTCTGAGTTCAATTTCCAGCAACCACATGGTGGCTCACAACCATCTATAATGAGATCTGGTGCCTTCTTCTGGCCTACAGGCAGGATACTGTATAAATAAACAAATAAATCTTTTTAAAAATGTATTAGACAGGGGCTGGAGAGATGGCTCAGTGGTTAAGAGCATTGCCTGCTCTTCCAAAGGTCCTGAGTTCAATTCCCGGCAACCACATGGTGGCTCACAACCGTCTGTAATGCCCTCTTCTGGTGCTCTCTTCTGGCCTGCAGACATACACACAGACAGAATATTGTATACGTAATAAATAAATATTTTTAAAAAATGTATCAGACATATCAGACCGAGAAAAGGGTATTAAATCCCTCACCTGGACCTCATAAAGTTGTCGACACCTAGTTGAGATGTCACAGCCCCACCACTGATGCCTGGCATGTAATCAAGAACTGACAGGCAGAGAACCTCCCACTGTCAGTAGGACTGCAACTTGGCTGGGTTCCCACTAGTGACACAGCCTACTTGACTGTCCAATTGCTTGCCTGTCTGGATCTGAACACACCATTTATATTCCAACCCAGTTCTACCCTTTCACCTCACAGCTGGACTCAGTTCTGCTCAACCCAGCAAGATAAGTAGCTAGATGAATAGATAGATTTATAGGTATATAGGTAGGTAGGTAGGTAGGTAGGTAGATCTATAGCTAGCTCTATCTATAGATATAAATCTATATATAAAGAGAGAGGCATATTTGTTGTTTAAAATGATAGTTAATATTAATAATTAAGAATTTAAAAAAAGAAGCTGCATTAGCCTTAGCCAGATTACTAATGTAAGTGAAATTGTCTAGAAAATTTCTGTCCTTGAAACCATTGCACTATGTTTTATTTTGTAACTTATGGCAGGGGTGGAGAGGAGGAGAAATGATTTGTTTTGGCTCACGGTTTCAGAGGAGAAAGAGTCCATCATGGCAAGGAAGAAATGGCAACAGACAGGGAAAACATGCTAGCTGGAGCAGGAAGCAAGATGATCACATTTCATCTACATACAGGAAGGGGAGAAAGAGAGAGAGAGAGAGAGAGAGAGAGAACAGGAGAACAAGAAGTGGTGAGCTAGGCTATAAACCTCAAACCCACCCCCAGAGAGAACAGGAGAACAAGGCTCCACCTCCTAAAGTTTCTAAAATCTTCCCAGATGGGACCACCAATTGTTCGAATATTTGAGACTACGCAGGGCATTTTTCAATCATACCACTGCATTCCATCCTTGCTCCTTAAAGTTGCATGGCCATCCCATAATGCAAAACACACTTAATTCAACCCCCAAAGTCTCTATAGTCTTTAATAGTCTCAACACTCTTAAAAAGTCCAAATTCTCTTCTGAAACTCAAGGCAATCTCTTAATCTGATCCTCCGGTAAAATCAAAAACCAAATTATATACTTCCAACATACAACTCCACTTACAGCCCATCCAAAATGGGAGAAATAGTGGTATAACGAGGAAATACTGAACCAAAGCAAGACCGTAACCCAGCAAGGCAAATACCAAATCCTGTAGTTCCATGTCTAGTGTCTGGGACTTGCATAGCAAAAGGCTTCGATGGCTCTGCCCCTCTCACTTTAATGCGTGCAGCACACATCTCTCTCTCGGCCTGGTTGCACTCCCTAGACGGGGTTCTTGGCATATGTCCCATGACTCTGTCATCTCCAACTTTTTGGGGTCCCCATTTCAACCAAGGCTTCACCTTCACAGCTTCACACAATAGCCCTCAGGACCTGCTCACAGAGGGACTGTGACCTGCCATATATTGCGTGGCCTCGGTAACTCTAGTTCCAGAGTGTTGGGGTGCTCTGCGCAGCGTGGGTCGGTTGAAGAAAGAAATCACTCCAAGATGAAATTTCAAGACTTAGGCAGCAACAGGAAGATCCAGTCTCTCTGATGGATTGCACCCAAACAGCTATACAAAGGAGTATTTATTGATTGTTATACAAAGGTATTATTTGCAATACACGGTAATCCAAGAGCCTCAGGTATGCCAAAGGCACCTTGTGGCCAAAGTCATGCGAAGGCTGCAATGGCCCTGCAGAAAAACAAGTACAGGCATCACAGAAGACAATCACTGTTTCCCACAATGATTCTTTACTGTTTACAATGATTCTTCAAGGTCAAAGTTCTTCTAGAAAACAACTGTTCATTCTAACATCTACCCAAGTACAGCGACTCTGCTAAATTCCTAGAGCACCAGAGGAGGAGTCCATCATAGTGAGAAGACATGGAATCAGCTAGCTAGGAAGAGTGACAGAGCATGACTCAACTTCATCCACAAGCAGGAAGCAGAGAGCTGTACCTTTTCAATAGGTTGCTTTTCAGTAAACTCTGGCATTGTGGAAAGACACAAATAAGTTTACTCGTATTTCTGGCATAGCAAACTCATGATCAGTTCCCTCCCTAAGACCTGACTCGGAATTCCTGTGCTAAGTCATTGCCAAAAAGAAGATTAGAACCCTGAAGGAGGACTGTTCAAATATATTGTTGCATAACTTTAGTTTGAGGGCCAGCCCACTCCAAAACAAATAGAGTGGATACAAAAGGAAAGTATCTTTTAGATCCCAGACAATAAACTATATTGTGTCAAAGAGCTTCTGAGTGAGAATACAGAGCGATTGAGAACTGCAGGGGGAAATGATGGAGGAAGGTCATTGGCTAATAAAGGAACTGCCTTGGCCCATTTTGATAGGCCATCCCTTAGGTGGGTGGAGTAGGCAGAACAGGACTCTGGGAGGAAGAGGAAGTGAGGTCAGAGACTTGACAGCTCTCCTCTAGGGAGCAGACGCCTGAGAGAGACGCCATGTCCCGCTCCCGGCATGAAGCTCCGACCCAGGATGGACTAGGCTAGAGTCTTCCCGGTAAGACGGGTTCTCACAGATTATTAGAGATGGGTTGATCGGGATGTGAGAATTAGCCTGTAAGTGCTAGAGTTAAAGGGCCAAGCAGTGCTTAAAAGAATACAGTGTCTGTGTAATTATTTTGGGGCATAAGCTAGCCGAGCAGGCAGCCCGGGTGCTGGGAACGCAGCCCCGCCGCCCTTATTACTTCTGGGAAATGGCTTCATTACTGCTCACAGGTCATAACAGGACAACATCTTGGACTTTGCCCTAGTGGCCATGACAACCACTGCCATATACTACACTGGTAGCCAGTTCTGTGGTGATGGAAAGATTAGTCCTCTCGTAGATGGAGATAAGGAGAGTCAGGGCACCCTGATCTTAGCCCTAGTTCTGCTTTCTTCCCCAACTGCTCTCAAGAACTGAAAGTCTGTATAGAAAATGGAAGGCGAGGGACCTGGAGAGATGGCTCAGTGGTTAAGAGCATTGGTTGCTCTCTCAGAGGACCGGAGTTCAATTCCCAGCACCTACATGGCAGCTCACAACTGTCTGTAACTCCAGTTTCAGGAGATCTGGCACCTTCACACACACATACATGCAGACAAAATATCAATGCATGTAAAATAAAAATAAATCATTAAAGAAATTAAAAGAAAGGACTCCATGATGCAGCTTCCTGATGGTCACCATTCATAATGGGTGGGGCTTTGGTGACACAGCTGACTTCCAACATTCCTGTAGGGAATCCCTCACCTGTGGCCTATAAGCAAGTCCATTAAACTCATTGGTTCCTGGTAGCTCCTAGGTATGGTTGGGGGGAGGTTTAAGTGTAAGTAGGAAGGAGAGTACAGCCAGAGGCATCTGGAAGGGTCCAGACTGAACCGGGCCATGAAAGGAAAAGTGGTGGGGTGGAAGAAAGGAAGGGTGGGGAGAGGGCTAGAGGACCAAGAGAGGGAGAAGAACCCAAGGGAGCGTGTGACACAAATGGCCGGGTTACATAGAAAAGGGAAGCTGGGGGAGGGAAGCCCAGCCCCTGGGCTGGAGAAGTTTAGGGTAGGGGGCAGGGTGAGAGGTACTGGGAGGAGCCATGGGTACTAAAGTGAGACTTGTCCCTTGTCTCTTTGGGACCTGTAAGTCTCACCAAGGTAAACATCGGTATGATAGACTTTGGTCTGGTTTTATGCCCATGTGGGGTGAATAGATATTTGTTTTGTTTGTTTTTTTTTTAGTTTTTTTGTGTATGAATGTGTTTTGCCTGCATATATGTCTCTGCACACCATGTACATGCCATTGGTGCCAGGGTATCAGATGCCCTGGAACTGGAATTAGAGACGGTTATAAACTGCCATGTGGGTACTGGGAATTGAACCCAGTTCCTCTGGAAGAGCAACCAATGTTCTTAATCACTGAGCCATGACTTCAGCCTGTGAATAGGCAATTGTGTCTCTCCAGGAAAAATTATTGCAACAAAGTCTTTGGCTAAGTGATAATCTTTGTTAAGTTTTTTATAGCAAAAGGATAAAACTATTACATGGACATTGACAAGACCTGACTAAAACATATTTGAGAGATGTACCAATGAATAGCCGATACCCTATCCTTGTTTCTGGCTGTAGACAGTACTGGCTTTATGTAGCAAAGAGACTTTGCATATGTCTGAAGGCCACCCATGCGAATGGCCTTACTGAGAACTGTGTGTCTTGAGGTATGGCCTCCCATATCTTGGAATAACTCATCTGTCACTGTAGCGGATGGTATCTAGGTTCAGCAATGTTTATACTTAGTAAATTAACTAAGTATAGTTAATGGGATCCCTGACTGGTTAAGCTGATAGCCCAATCTGCAAGAAGTCTTACCTCAATAAGGGAACAGAACACTCAGGAGTCGCTGGGTAGTTCACCTCAGAAACGCTTAAACAGGTAGTTAAATTCTGCTGAAGCTCCTCCCCAACCCTTTTAATAATGAAAGGTGCAGAGTGAGAGAATAAAACTGGCCTAGGTGGCCTTCAAATCGTTAAAGAACAGAGTAAGGCCTGCTGAGCATGCCCAGAACTGCCTAGCGCTCCTCCTGTCCAAGGGGAGATGCAGTGTAGCGGGAACTTGGCTGCTTTGGCCAGACATGGCTAACAACCACTTTTCTAGGGTGATTCTAGCTCTTCAGAGTCAAGGGCAGTCCTAGTCAGATGACTCCTTTGGCCTGCGTGTAGTTCAGGGTGCCTTTGGTGACTGCTGTCCTTGAGGTATGCCTTGCTGCACTGTCTAGGCTGCTGGAGGTTAAAATGAGCCTCCCTTCCTGCTGACTTCAGAGAAGTATTTCCTGTCTGGCCTAGAGGTGTGTGTCATGGTTTCTCAAAAAGCAGTCAAAGACATAGCTAGCCTCTTATTTAGCCTTTGATCTCTCTTTTCATCTCAGGCCATGTCTTTCTTCCCCTGCTTGATCTCAGTTTAAGAATGATAAGGCTGGGCTGGAGAGATAACTCAGAGGTTAAGGTTAAGGGCACTTGTTGCTCTTCCAGAGGTCTTTTTTTTTTTTTTTCCGAGACAGGGTTTCTCTGTAGCTTTGGTGCCTGTCCCGGAACTAGCTCTTGTAGACCAGGCTGGCCTCGAACTCCCAGAGATCCGCCTGCCTCTGCCTCCCAAGTCCAGAGTGCTGGGATTAAAGGCGTGCGCCACCACCACCCGGCCCTCTTCCAGAGGTCTTGAGTTCAAGACCCAGCAACCACATGGTGGCTCACAACCATCTGTAATGAGATCTGGTGCCCTCTTCTGGCATGCCGGCAGAATATTGCATGCATAATGAAGAAGAAGGAGGAGGAGGAGGAGGAGGAGGAGGAGGAGGAGGAGGAGGAGGGAGGGGAAGGGAAGGGGAGGGGGGAGGGGGAGGAAGAAGAAGCAGGCTAGCCTTTAATCCCAGCACTCGGCAGGCAGAGGCAGGCGGATCTTCTCTGAGTTTGAGACCAGCCTCGTCTATAAGAGCTAGTTCCAGGACAGCTAGAACTGTTACACAGAGAAACCTTGTCACAAAAAAAAAAAAAAAAAAAAGTAAGGCTACATCTAGAAGTTATATTTAAGGGTTTAGAGGACCCGAAGCCACTTTCTGAAGCTTTTCCTTGATATGTGGGGCTGACTGTCCAACATAGTGAGACCCAGTACAGTAAGTCCCCCTGGGTCAGTCCTTGTCAATAGCTCATGAGAAAAGGACGTGATTTATTAGTGCCATAAATCACCTCCTCCATTCATCATGCTTAGCAGAGCTGTTGGCATTTCCTCATTCTGCTCATCCACTCCACCTCAGTAACACCTACACCTCCCATGTGCTAATCTCAGTTTGGATCTGACCGTGCAACTGCCTTGGCCCTGGCTAGCAGACAGTTAGGGCTAATGATAGGCCTGCGGCCCCGATTCAGTATTTCGTCAACTGTGCAACAGAGGTAGAATTACACAGAATTTCTTCCAAGTGAGCTCACAGGCCATGATTATGGTTCTGAGATCCTGTGGGTGCGAGCAAAGTAATTCAACATTTCTCTGCATGGACTTTATTTTTAATTTTTAAAGATTTTACTTTATTTTAAATTATATATACATGTGAAATATATATTATATATGCGTGTAATATATGTATCTATTTTACACACACACAAATATGCATATATATATTCACATGAATGTAAGTGCCCCCAGAGGTCAGAGGCATTGGATCCCCTGGAGCTGGAGTTAGAGGAGGTTGTAAGACACTCGATATGGGTGTTGGGAACAAAATTTGGGTCCTCCATAAGAGCAGTACGTGTTCTTTTATTTAATTTTTTATTTAATTTTATTTATTTATTTATTTTTGGTTTTTCAAGACAGGATTTCTCTCTGTAGCTTTCGGAGCTAGATAGAACTCGCTCTGTAGACCAGGTTGGCCTCGAACTCAGACATCTGCCTGTCTCTGTCTCTGAGTGCTGGAATTAAAGGTGTGCACCACCACTGCCCGGCTACTTGTTATTTATTTATTTATTTATTTTTTGGTTTTTCGAGACAGGGTTTCTCTGTGGCTTTGGAGCCTGTCCTGGAACTAGCTCTGTAGACCAGGCTGGTTTCGAACTCACAGAGATCCACCTGCTTCTGCCTCCCGAGTTGCTTGTTATTTTTTGAGCTGGGGGGTCTCACTATGTAGCTCTGGCTGGCTGATTTATAGAGAACTGCCTGCCTCTGCCTCCCAGGTTCTGGGATTAAAGGTGTGTCTGTCTCCATCTGCTTGGTCTCAGTTTTAGAATGACAAGGCTACATCTTGAAGTTGTATTCCTACACCCAGCTCAAAAGATTTTTAAACATTGTGTGTGTGTGTGTGTGTGTGTTCGTGCGCGTACACATACACATGCACATACACGCACGTGCTTGCATTGCATGTGTGAAAATACCCGTGGAAGCCAGAAGAGATTTACATTCTCTGCAGCTAGAGTTACAGGAGGCTGGAAGTCATAGGACGTGGACACTAGGAACCAAGTTCAAGTCTTCTGCCAAAGCAACAAATGCTCTTAACTCCTGAGCCATCTCCAGCCCCAGCAGCATCACGACAGCCTTCTCGTGCTGCCCTTTCCTCATGACAAATCCTTCCCAATCCTCCCCAAAAAAGTGTGTCCTAATGGGGCTCTTTGAGACAGAATGGCTGTCTCATCTTCCTCAGGCCTGGACTTATCTAAACATCAAATGTCTCCAGGCGCTGGAGAGGTGGCTCGGATGAAGATCTGAGGACCTCTTCTAGCCTTCTTAGGCACCCACGTGCACATATATGCACACAACACAAACATGAATTTGCTGTTAAATGCAGAAAAAGAGGGGCTTGAGGTATGGCTCAGCAGTTAAGAGCACCGGCTGTTCTTCTCCGGAGGACTTGGGTTTGATTCCACCACCCACAGGGTTGCTCACCACCATCTGTGACTACTATCCAGGGAATCAGATCCCCTCTTCTGGCCTTTCTGGGCTCAGGTATGTGACACATAGACAGACATACAAGCTAACGCTCGTACACATTAAATACATGAATTTACTTAATTACTTATCGGTATTTCAAGACAGGATTTCTCTGTGTTACCCTGGCTATCCTGGAACTCACTCTGTAGACCAGGCTGGCCTGGAACTCACAGAGCTCTGTCTCTGCCTCCCAAGTGGTGGGATTAAAGGCATGCGCCACCACCAGCCATCTTTAATTTAATTTTTTGAATATTTATTCAGAAGTCTCTGTAATGGCATGACTTTTAACAACATAGAACTCTACATGCTGAGAATGGAGGTGACCAGAGGCCCTGTGAACACCTACCGTCAACCCCAGGAAAAAGACTCACTATACTGTCTCACTGAGACGCCTCCCCTCGGATGCTAATGGGGCGGGTGACTGATCATGAGCTAGTCACTTACACATGTGACTGGTCACACACATGATCCCTCCCCTGGTTGGGATGAGGGACCACGCATAAACTATGTGGCCTCCTTCCAGACTCAGCCATGACAGACCAAAAATGAATACTCTCTATAAAGACGGCCTCCATCTGCATTCAGTTCCCTCCGGCAGACCTGGGAACAGACCACTGGGCAGGGCAACAGGTCTGTATTCTTCACTTGAAGCCCCTCCCACTCTGGGGAGTTCTTTCTCAGGTCTTCATTAATACGTCTGTGTTTGCTCTGCTCGCTCCTGTCTGCCTTCTTGTAATCTTCTTGGGCATGAGCCAGCACACTTGGAAGCCCTGGCTCGGGTGACTTTAGGTACTGTTGATCGTTCAACACAGTAGCTATCTAGGTAAGCTCACCAAAAGCTGAGAAAAACTATAGCTCTCAAAACAAAACAAAACAAAACCAAAAAATCCCACAGCATCACACTCAGCAAGTTAATACCCTCTGACCTCGTGGGTCACTAAATGCTAAGATTGCTAGAGGCACCGTGGAAACAAATCAGGTTCTTCTCTTTGGTTTGACGAAGCTGTAAATCCATTTTCCTCTGTCAGT
This sequence comes from Microtus oregoni, assembly GCF_018167655.1. Lineage (NCBI taxonomy): Eukaryota > Metazoa > Chordata > Mammalia > Rodentia > Cricetidae > Microtus > Microtus oregoni. The sequence continues at coordinate 20,167,333 of NW_024543090.1, forward strand.
TCTGTTTCCTAATTTCTTTAGGGACATAGGAAATGAGACAGCTTGTTGTAAACCTGGATGTTTTCCTACTAGAGTACGTGCCACCCGGCCTGCATACAGGGTTGTCATGGAGTCAAAGGTCCTCCACTGGCCACTCAGTTTTAGCTAATTTAGCTGAGCAGGGGCTTCTGGCCTGCAGACATCCTGCCCTCAGATGTCTGGTAAAACAAAGGTAAACAAGGGACCTGGAGAGATGGCTCAGTGGTTAAGAGCACCGACTGTGCTTCCAAAGGTCCTGAGTTCAATTCCCAGAACCCACATGCTGGCTCACAACCACCTATAGTGGGATCCTTAGCTTGCAGACAGAGAGCACTTATACCTAAAAATGTACATAAATAAATAAAAAATTTTTAAAAAACAAAGGTAAAAATTCAACTTGATTCCACTCTCAGAACAGAATAAATAAATATATGCATACATACATAAATAGTAAGTAAATCAATAAAAACCATCACCACCATCATCACTAGAAACAACAAAACAAGTAAAATAAAATAAAAGCAGGGCGTGTATGGTGGTAAATGCCTATAGTCCCAGCAGGGAGACTAAGGCAGGAGAACGCTACAAGTCAGAGACTAGCCTGGGTTACATAACGAGTTCTGGGACCAGCCTGAGCTATTGTGCTACAGTGTGAGATACTATCTTATTAAAAGTCACCCCTCCAAAAAAATCAGACACCTCTCCCCCTCCAAAAAACCACCTAAATTGAAAAGACTTGCTCTTAAGTTGGAGTCTCCACAACAAGAGTCCTTTCTGGCGTCGGACTTGGTTATGTTTCCCAGTGGTGGTGCTAGTGTTTTGACATGTCTTATGCTGTTGAGGGGCCTGGACTCCTGGGCTCCATCATCCTCCAGTGTCATTCTGCCAAGCATTGCCAACACCAGGTCCACACACCTGCTCAGGGTTTTTTTCCTTTCCGTGCTAAAGATCAAGTGCAAACTTGTCTGCTCTAGACAAGAGCTCTACCGCTGATTGCTCAGATTCAAAATAAAAAACAAAAACATTGCTTATTTATTTAAAAATGTGTAGCTTTTAAAATTCTTTTCTTAAGATTTATTTATTTATTTACTGTATGTTTTATGGGTGCTTCATCTACATTTACACCTTCACTTCAGAAAAGGGCATCAGATCCCACTACAAATGGTTGTGAGCCACTATGTTGCTGCTGGGAATTGAACTCAAGACCTTTGGAAGAACAGCCAGTGCTCTTAACCACGGAGCCATCTGTCCAGCCTCTAAAATTCTTTATAAAATAAACCGGTGCCTATGAAACAGATCTACATTTGTGAAACCGCCTTTCTGCACAAGAAGAAAGTGGGGAAGGACTAAGTCTTCCCTTTGGCCATGGGGCATCTGTGATCATCTCCTCTGAGCCCAACCTTACCTGCACTTTCTTTGTTTCAGGCTAAAAGTGGTGTTTAGATTTATGCTCCTTGTCAAGTTGTACAATGTCTGGCTTTTTTCTAACTAGAGTTATCTCTTGGGAAATGCATTATTGGAATTTAGCCAGCTAACAAGTACTTAGTCAACCGCACAAATGACTTGCAACCACGCTGGACTTAAACGTGTGAGCCTCCCATGCCAACACAGCAGCCAAAGAATTTCAATAAAGTCACGTGTGGTGTTGCAACCTTTAGTCTCAGCACTCAGGAGGCAGAGAGGGGCAACCTCTCTGGGTTCTAGGTCAGCCTGGGTTATATGAGTTCCAGACCAGCCAGCATTACATGGTATGGTGTATGTAGTTAGTTGAAGACCAGCCTGGGGTACATAAGACTTCTTAAAAAAAAGAAAAAGAAAAAAGAAGAAAAACAGGCTCCTGCCAGTATGTGTGACCTAACCCGCACACTGACATGAAACAGTCTCTGTTAAATCTCTTCACTAAAGAACCAACGTGCAGGGCTAGAGAGATGACTCAGCGACTGATAACCCTTGTTCTTGCAGAGGGCCCAGCTTCCATTCCTAGCACCCACAGGGTGGCTCACAGCTGTCTACAAGTCCAGTTCCATGGTCTCCGAAGCCCTCAGAGGGCACCAGAAATGTGACGTACATGCATACAGGAAGGCAAAACACCCTGCACATAAAACAGATAAATAAATCTAAAAATAATAACCCTAGGTGTCCTCAGACTCTTATATAAGCCAGACAAGAAATCCCTGTCAAGTGAGTTGTCTCTCCTGGGTTCGCGTTTCCGATTGAAGGCACGCGTCTTCTTGGTAATAAAACCTCATCTCTGTCCCTCGCTGGTGGCACATGCCTTTAATCCTGGCACTAGAGAGTCAGGGGCAAGGAGATCTATATGAGTTCGAGGCCAGCCTGGTCTACAGCGTGAGTTCCAGGACAGCCAGGGCTACACAGAGAAACCCTGTCTCAAATAACCAGAAAAATGAAGAAAAAACAGTGACAGTGTGACGAGGGTTGTTAGGATGACAGCTCTGCCGGGCTGCAGCACCTGTCCCCAACAGGTCAGCCAAAGAAACAAGCAGCAGTAGAAAGAACAAGAGATCTAATCCATGTGGTCACACTGGAAAGAGGACACAAGCCCGGTGACACAATCTCTCCCCACCTGCCATGACGGTAAGCATTCGCTGTCAACCTGGCAAAGCCGAGAATCACCCCGGCAGTCTCCATGAGAGACTGTCTTCGTCAGGTTGGCCTGGGTGCATGTGTGTGGGGGACTGACATGATTATGTATTAATGTGTTAATGTGTTAATGGACTCGGCCGACTGTGGGCAACCCCATGCCTTGGTTTTGGGGCCCTGGACTGTATAGGAATAGAGAACTGTATGCATTTCTCACTGCTCTCGATGTAGCGTGACCAGCTGAGTTCCTGCCTTGACTTCCTTGCTATGATGGATTGACTGTAACCATTGTGAACTAACTAAATCACACATTCTCTCTCTCTCCTAAGATGATTTAAAAAAAAAATGTGTGTGTGTATGTGTGTGTGGCAGCAAAGGCCAGTTCCCCCTGGAGCTGGAGTTACAAGCTGATGTGAGTGGTGGAGGTGGGTGCTGGAAACCAAACTGAGGTCCTCTACAAGAGCACCAAGCACTCTTGACCACTGAGTCCTCTCTCCTGCCCCTCCCCCCACCAAGTCGTTTTTTGCTAAGGTATTTTATCACAGTAACAGAAATGAAACTACAACACCCCCTCCCTGAGGGTCTTTTGGGGATCCAGGCATGAAACTTAGGTTTAAATAGAGGACAAGAGTTATTCCTGACACTAGTCCTGGCCGAGGTGTGATCCTGCCCCCCATCACCGTCAGCACCAGCTTCTCCACAAGGTCGACAGTCGAGTTTTCAGAACCGTGAGGAATCCCTTTCCGTAAGATAAGTTCCGCACTGCCTGGCAGCAGGCTTCAGGATTTTCCTTCTCCAAGCACAAGATTCCTAGGGGGACATCCAATTTCTTGAGGTCCTTTGTGTCTCTTTTGAACATCTTCATTTCTACTAGGAGACAGTAGGTTGAGGTCTCTGTGTCACCTCTGTCTCTGAGGTCTCTCCAGCCTTCACCACCACCAACTGCAAAGCTGGCTAACAGCTAAAAATTGTCCACAGCACCAGAGTTAAAGGCTTATTTTTCTAAGCCTTCTCTGAAGAAAGCAAAACAACCGACTTCAGCTACAGATCAGAGGGTGGAACAAGGAAGGTCTGGGTAGGAGTGCAAACCAGGAGCAGAACCCTTTTTTAAATTTACTGTCATTGTTTCTAAGTATGTATGTGGGAGGTGTCTGCACATGAGTGCAGTGATCTAGAGTGCTGGAGGGCCGGGGCCTGGGATCCTCTGGAACTGGAATCACAGCGGTTGTGAGCTGCCATTTGAGTGCTAGGAATCGAACTCAGATCCTCCAGGAAGAACAGCAAAAACGTTGAGCAACAAACATTCTCAAGCGCTGACCACCTCTCCGGCAACCTCTCCAGCCTCACAGGCACTTTGAACGTTTTAGCATGACTTGGTTAGTTTTACCTGCATCTGCTGACCAGTTAACTTGGCATGACTCAGTTTTACCTGCAGCTACTAACTACTTAACTTGGCATGGCTTGGTTAGTTTTACCTGCAGCTGCTAACTAGTTGACTTGTTTTGTCTCCTCCCTCTACTCCCTGATCCTTGAAATTAAATTTTGAACACCTCAGATTTTTCTCTCAGGGTTGACTCTATTATCTGTTTTTCATAACATTAGATGAAATACTCTAACATGTGGCCATTCTAATCTGTGTCTGTCCATGAGAAATGCTGACTTGTATATTTTTTTTCTTTGTCAGATTTTGGTATCATTGCTTTGCTGGCTCCATAAAATAAGTTGCTCCTCTCCCTCCCCCTCCTTATGTTCCTCCCTCCTCCCTTCCCCTCCTCCTGAAGTCTCATTAAGCCAGTTGTGACAGCTGTGGTTTGGAGAAGGATATGGGAGGGGCAGTGTTCCAAATCAGAGGTTTGTCCCCGTGGCCTGAGGGTAGGCCTCCCTTGGGCATCTGGAGGAACACGGACTGCTACAGACAGATAGTGATATTCCAGGAATGACAAAGTAGGTACAGGGTGTCCTCCATGGTTTCCAGCTTATTCCTAAATCAGGCTACAGCCCACAGTGATCATGTAGTTGGCAACCAGCTTGGCAGACTTAAAGTTCTCCTCAGCAGAGAGTTCATGTAGCCCAGGCTGACCCCAAACTCACTATGTAGTGATGATCTTGGACTTCTGGTCCTCCTGCCTCTGCCTCCCAACTGCTGGGATTATAGCCACATGCCACCACATGGGGTTTATATGGCGCTGGGAATCACACACAGGACTTCATGCAGACTAAGCAAGCAATCTACCACCAAGTTGTGTCCGCAGCTATCCCATCAGTCTTTAATATCTTCTTGAAATCCCCTTTTCCCTGCTTTAACTTCATGATACAACACAGTTGCAACTTTCTTCCTACCCACAGTCTGTGCCATTGTATCAGAGATCCCACTATGTATCTGAGGCCCAGGCTGGCCTCAAACTTTTGGTCTTCTGGGTGCTGTACTATAGAACTAAGTATACAATTACTTAGTTCTATAGTACAGCATTCTGCTGATCTCCTTTCGAACAACCCAGGTCTCTTGTGTGTTCTTTCAATCTCCAGGCCCTTTCCCAACTCGCACAGTGGGTACAATGGTGCGTGAACTGTACCGAGGGAGTAACACTGAATAGGGTGTTGTACAATTGGAGACCCCGCTGGGATCATCAGCAACTACAATCGGAAGCCCATCAGCGAGATCAGGAAGTAGGGATCCCTGAGAGGTCGCCCTCGGAAGGCTGGCCAGCAGGAAGGAAATTGAGTGGTGAGGGTGTATTGGTAATGGGTGCAAGTAATTCTGTTTCGGTATTGATGGCCGATAAAGGGCCAATTGATAGTGCTTTTAGAGAAGCAAGGCAAGGAAGGCACCGGTATTAAAAGTAGACAGCACAAGAGTTCCTTAAGACAGTTTCTTTTGTGTAAGATAGTTTGTTGCCTAATTTTTTGAGAGAGTTTAGTCCCTGGTTTCTATACGCAGGGGGCTTTAATATCACTGACTGGGAGCAGGGAAAGGTAAAAGCACCGAAAGAGCGAGAGCCAGAAGAATTTCCCATAGCGATGTTTTCACTATGGCGCGTAGTCAGAGATGCTCTTCTCAGTGACAATGTAAAGTAAAAGAGCAATTAGAGAGTTTGAACAAAACCCTTGAGGAGATTTAGGATGCAGAATCTGTGAGTTCTATGAAGAGTTTTGAGGAGCAGGAAGTTAAGAATATTAGAAGGGGTATAGAAGAGGAAGAAGAAAGGAGATCGCAAGGCTGGGCGGTGGTGGTGCACGCCTTTAATCCCAGCACTTGGGAGGCAGAGGCAGGCGGATCTCTGTGAGTTTGAGTCCAGCCTGATCTACAGAGCTAGTTCCAAGACAGGCTCCAAAACCACAGAGAAACCCTGTCTCGAAAAACCAAAAAAAAAAAAAAGAAAGAAAGAAAGAAAGGAGATCGCACTGATAAAAAAGAATTTAGAAAAAGAGGAAAGGAAGGAAGCAAAGAGAGATGTCTCCATGAGACCTCCACCGCAAAAAAACATTCCTTGCCACTTCAAATCCCTGTTCTGCTGCTTCTACCTCTATAGACTTAGAGGCGGAAATCCGAGAGATCAAAAACAGACTAAATCTAAACAGAGAAAGACAGATTTACAGATTTATCCTGTTGTGGAAATTATTGATCTGCAAGGGCAGAGGATCAGGCAGTATAACTCCCTGGCCTTTTAGGACATTAAGTAACAAAAAGAAGCAGTTACGGCCTGTGGAACTCATGCACCCTTCACTGTGGCTTTAATGGAATCCTTTACGGAACTCGACCTTACACCAGTGACTGGATGCAGCTTTGCAGGGCTTGTCTTTGGGGGGGGGGGGGTATTTGTTATGGAGAGGCGAAGTGCAGGAAAATTGCAAAAATACCGCACTGAGTAATGCCACTGTGGGTTTAAGCGATTGGCCTATTGAAAATGCTAACAAATACTGTCAAGAGGCTATATGTAGAACCTTCATCTGGCGATGGATGGAGATAGAGACAGAGACCCACACTGGAGCACTGGACTGAGCTCCCAAAGTCCCAATGAGGAGCAGAAGGAGGGAGAACATGAGCAAAGAAGTCAGGACCACGAGGGGTGCACCCACCCACGGAGACAGTGGAGCTGATCTATTGAAGCTCACCAAGGCCAGCTGGTCTGTGACTGAAAAATCATGGGATAAAACCAGACTCTCTGAATATGGCAGACAATGAGGGCTGCTGAGAAGCCAAGGACAATGGCACTGGGTTTTGATCCTACTTCATGTTCTGGCTTTGTGGGAGCCTAGCCAGTTTGGATGTTCTCCTTCCTAGACCAGGATGGAGGGGGGAGGACTTTGGACTTTCCACAGGGCAGGGAACCCTGACTGCTCTTCAGACTGGAAAGGGAGGGGGAGAGGAGTGGGGGGAGGGGGAGAGGAGTGGGGGGAGGGGGGAGAGGAGTGGGCGGAGGGGGGGAGGAGTGGGAGGCTGGGAGGAGGCGGAAATTTGTTTTTCTCAATAAAAAAAAAAGAGGCTATATGTCCCATGGAAATGGGAATTTAAATGATTTTATCCAGTTATGCAGGGACATTGATGGCACTCACCAGATGGGTCAGGTAATTGTTTCTGCCCTTAGGGAGGGTCAAGGTAGAGCTAGGTGGAGGACTTGTTTTTTTTGTTTGTTTGTTTGTTTTTGGGGGGGGATATATTTTTTTTATTTATTTATTTTCAATGCAAATGGTCAGGATATGTTGAAAGGAATTGCCCTGCAGGAAAAGGGATAAGGGATGGTTAATCAGCCCGGGGGGGGGGGGAAGCCCAGTGTGGTGACAGACACCTTTAATCCCAGTAACTGGAGGCAGAGACCGGTGGAACTCTGTGAGTTCAAGACCAGCCTGGTCTACAGAGTAAGTTCCAAAAACAGCTAAAGGCAGAACGCATAGTACCATCCACTTCTCCCTGGAATACTCCTATCTTCGTTATTAAGAAAAAGTCTGGTAAATGGAGGCTTCTGTAAGATCTTAGAGCAGTAAATGATTGTATGGACATTTTGCAGGGGAATCCAGATCCAACCTCCTTTCATGAGTTGACACCTCAGGCAAGGCAATGTATTACTTTAATTGAAGAAAAGCTTCCCTCTGCTCATATTCATTATATTGACTATAGTCAGCCGCTGCTGTTAATTTTTCCCTCTCAGCATAGTCCTACTGGAGTGTTTTGGCAGCAAGGACCCATCCTATGGGTACATGAAAATGTGCCACCTGTAATAAACTTAGTTTTCAAATCTTTGGACTGTTACCTGATAAGGTTATTACACCATATACCCAGGCAAAAATAACTTGGCTGCAAAATTTTGCTGAAGATTGGACCTTGTTTTTATGCACCAATCCCTGCAGGTCTGATAATCATCATCCTTCTGATAAGCTGATCACCTTTTCCAAAAATAATCTGGTATGCTTCCCTAAAGTTATTTCTTTGCAGCCTCTGGCAGGGGCACGGAATGTGTTTACCGATGGGTCTTCCACCGGGAGAGCTGTGGTAGCCTCCCCTCCTGATTTTGATATTCAGCCCGCTAATGCTAAATCTGCTCAGGTGGCTGAATTGATCGCTGTACAAATGGCCTTAGAGAAATATGCTGATATTCCATTTAACCTTTTTACTAACAGTCAGTATATAAGCAAAATTCTTGCACCTTTGCAAACTGCAACTTATATTGCCCCTGTATCTCGAGTCCAGATGCAGTTATTGGCTATTCAAACTTTGCTCTGGGCCCGATCTGTTCCCATTTTACGTAGGGCATTTGCGGGATCATACTGACCTGCCTGGTCCCTTGAGCGAGGGGAATGCATTGGCTGATCAGCTTACCCGCTTCACACTGCACTGTGTCCTCTGCCCAAGTGAGCATACCTCGTGATAGCTTTGAAGTCTGAGGGATACTGTTGTTAAGTATTAAAGAGACAGCAAAGATCCAAGAAATGTGTTCAAAGTCCCAAGTGTGCAAAGCCCCTTCCTGGACTTTGAGTGCGACACACTTGAGAGGAGCTAGCTATCCAAGAGCATTATCAGAGAAGTGGAGAGTCTCATCAAGGGAATTAAGGGGTAAGACTCTGACTCCTGTTAGGTTAGTCTGTCTTTCTTCTTGACACAAAGGACAGATCTCTCCTCAAAGGTACCCAAGTGACCACGTCCTGGGAACCAAAATTCAGATTGTCCTTGATGACAAACTCTACCTTGGGAATGTGGGGGCCCAAAGAGGCCAAAGGTCAGAGAGTTTGGGACTTGTTTCTAGTTCATTCAAGGTTACTGTGCTTCTAACTCAAACAGAGCTCCTCTCTCTCTCTCTCTCTCTCTCTCTCTCTTTCTTTCTCTCTCTCTCTCTCTTTCTCTTGTCAACAGTTATGACTAGTTGCCAGACCTCGTGCTCCTGAAATAGGGAAGTAGTTGGTTCCTACCAAAAACAAAAGTTTAAGGATCCAACTAGTTCCCTTTATGGAAATAACTTGGGATTCCACCCCGGGAGTGGTTTGCCTACAGAGTATTTAGTCCAGGGCATGAGCGATAAATGTACCCCAGACTTTCAATTTGTATTTTAATGCAGTCTTTTTGTTTTGCTCTTACCCTTTGAAGTCAGGATTTTATTAGCTATTGGAAGATAAAACACGAGAGAATTTTCAGTACTCACTGAAAAATTCCCTCCTGATACTATCCTATATGTTTCTGCATTTTATTATTTTCATTCACGTCTTCGCATTCTTTACTATATTTCTAGATTCCCATGCCTCCACTCTGGAAGAGAATATTTTTGTCGAGGCTGCCCCCCCCCACACACACACGAGAATAGCTACAGGGTATCTGTATAGTCACAGAGCCAAAGGGAATCACAAATCGGTGCATTTACCAAAGACATCGGTTCCCGTGTTGGGGAGGTGAGTTAACGCAAACCAAGGAAATCTCCGCCATGGGTTTCAGATGCTATCTGATGGCATACAAGTTAGCGATCGGCTAAATTAATAAATTCCAGGTGGGTGGGGTGATGCACACGTTTAGTCAAAGTACCTAGGAGGCAGAGGCAGGCAGATTTCTTTGGGTTCAAATTCAGAAGTTCTAGGCAACAGGACTACATAGAGAGATCCTGTCTCAAGTTAATTAATTAATTAAAAATAAATTTTCTTACCTGATAGTCAGGAATATTAGGTCTGATACAGAAGCTGGAGATAAATGACTACTAAAGGAATTCTCCAAGACAATTTTTAAAGATACATTTCTATTATCTTTTTAATTTATGTATGTGTGTGTATGTTCGGGTGCTTATATAGGCCAACAGTATTAGATCCTCTGGAGCTGGAGTTAGAGGCACTTGGAAGCTGCCTATGTGGGCGCTGGGAATTGAACTCAGGTCCTCTGGCAGAACAGCATGAACCACCGAGCCATCTCTCCAGCCCGTCTCCAAGATAACTTTGGCTGAGAATCCTCAATGCCCAATCTCCACAACCAGAAAGTTCTAAATCAGTCTGTAGAATCTGCACACATATGGCTTTTTCAGAGGACCTCAAACACTCTTCCTTTTCTGTAGAGAAAACGTCCTTCTAGTATCTGGAGGACCCGTTACATAACAAAGCGACTCTTACTGTTTTAAACCAGAGTTGGCAAGAGAGTATTTACTGATGTCTAGCCTAGATCTGTCTGGACAGTTTGTTCCTCCAAACATGCGCTCGATCCGTCCTATGTTGGAGTACCCCGAAGGTAGTCTTCTGCGGTTAAAGGTTACAATCTCAGCACGAGATACTATATTGTGGGCTCTTCTATCCCAGGAAAGAGACTTAGGAAAGAAAGTACCGCAGGCGGCAACCACCGGAGGCAGGGAAGGCTACCGCCTCACGACTGATTGGCTTGCGTGACTGCAAGAGCAGCAAAGCCTTCGGCTGGTCTCCGCGTGTGATTGGCTTCTGAAGCCCCACCCCCTCTCCAATTGGACAGAGTTGTGAGACTAGCCCCACCCCCTCTCCAATTGGACAGAGTTGTGAGACTAGATTGGTGGAGCTAATGCAGCCGAAGCTCCCGGTGCAAGGCAGAGATGGCGACTGCAGTCAGGCTGCTGGGGCGACGGGTGTCCAGTTGGAGACTGCGACCATCGCCCCTCGCTGTCCCGCAGCGGGCTCACTCGATGCTACCTGTGGACGATGCTATCAACGGGTTAAACGAGGAGCAGAAGCAGGTAGGGAGGCCGGCCCAAAGGCCTCGTGGCCCGTGTCCCATTCCACAAGTAACTTGTGCCTGCCGGGCCTTGGAAGCGTCACTAGTAAGCCAGGGAAAGGGACTGTTCCCTTCCTCCTCTTAGCTAATGCCCAAGCCTCTGACTCATCATTATCTCTAGTGAGGGAGTATTTGCAACAGACAGCAACGCAGAGCTGCTAGAAGGAAATAGAAGAGTAAAAGAACCAAAGCTCCCGGGAGACTGGTGGTATTTGGGTGGGAGGATTGGTTGGCCCTGCCCCTAGTGGCAATCAGGCGTCGACTCAGACTCCAGCCAATACTCTGCGTGTATCGGTCGCCTTCCCTCTAGACTCTGCCTTTGTAGACCAGGCTGGCCTTGAACTCCAGTGTGTCTGATTGCTTCTGCCTCCAGAGTGAGGGGTTTAAAGGCATGGGCCACCACACCAGGCTTTACATTGTGGTTCTCAGTTGAAGGTTGAGATTATGGTTGATCCATAACCAACAAGGCATTGGTTGTTTTTTTCAGTGGGAGACTTAAGGAATTCTGAAGTGCACCCTTTGTTTGCTTCCTTCCCTTCCTCAAGGCCTAGAGCACAAGGCTGAAGAAGACCTTGAAGGATGTGTTCACAGATTGCCTGTCCACCCTTATTGCTGGATTTAAGGCTCTAAATAAAACCCTAGTAAATACGTCCTGGGATGTCTCGGGTCCCAGCAATGTATGTATTAAGCAATTGCTATAGATTGCCTAAGAAAAGTCCTATGGAGTGATTGTTTAGCACACAATTGCTTCTTGAGTCAGATGTGTACAAGGGCGAGTGTTGCTATGAATGTCAGCCTAGGTGGAGGAAGAGTCTGGAAACCCCAGGCCAGAAGACTGTCATAACCTGGATACTAAGGTCCCAGCTTGTCGTTCCACTAGCTTGTCTTCGTGTTGGCTGGTTCCCAACCTGTTGTGTTCTCTGTGTCCTAGAGAACAATGGTTGCATTCAGATCTTTGGGGCAAACATACTTTGAGGATGTAACTTTCCCACAGTCGTGTTTTATTGTTATTTTATTGATTGATTTATTTACATGCCAATCCAAGTTCTCCCTCCCTCCTCTTCTCCCACTCCCCCCCCTCAGAGAGGGTAAGACTTCCCCTGGGAAGTCAACTAAGTTCGTCCCATCACCTCCTTGAGACGAGACCAAGGCCCTTTCTCCTCTCCCCCCTCACCCCCGTGCCGAGGCTGAGCAAGACATCTCTCCATAGAGAATGGGTCCACAAAATCAATCCTGGTGCCACTGCCAGTGTCCCCACACACTGTCCAAGCCACACCATTGTCAGCTGTTTTCAGGGGACCTAGTTTGGTCCTATGCAGGTGCCCCAATTGTCAGTCCAGAATTAGTGTCCTCCCACTAGCTCGGGCCAGCTGAATCTGTGGGTTTCCCTACCACAGTCCTGTTCCTAAGCATCTGGAACGTTAATGTTCATATGGAATATCATTTTTGTCTCTATACCATCCTACAGCAATAAAGGAATTGGGTATTTGCTGGTGAACTCATTTACCTTTTTAACTAATTTGTGTATTTACTTACTCTATGTGTATAAGTGTTTCTGCCAGAATGTATGTATGTGTCTCACACGCCCACCTGGTGCTAGCAGAGGTTAGAAAATGGTATCCTATCCCCTGGAATTGGAGTGCTTGGAATCGAACCTAGGTCATCTGCAAAGGCGGGAAGTCTTTGGTAGGATTATCATTGTTGCAATAAAACACCATTACCAAAAGCAACTTAGAAAGGAACAGGTTTATTTTATTTGGCTTATACTTCTACATCTTAGTCCATCCTTGAAGGAAGTCAGGACAGCAATTCAAACAGGGCAGGAACTGAGAGGGAGGAACCGATGTGGAGGCCATGGAGGGATGCTCACGCTTACTGACTTGCTCCTCATGGCTTGCTCGGCTGGCCTGCTTTCTTATAGACCCCAGAACCAACTGCCCAAGGATGGCCACACTGTGATCTCCCCCATCAATTACTAGTTAAGAAAATGCTTTTTTTTAAGATTTGCATATTTATTATGAATACAGTGTTCTGTCTGCATGTATGCCCGCAGGCCAGAAGAGGGTGCGAGATCTCATTACAGATGGCTGTGAGCCACTATGTGGTTGCTGGGAATTGAACTCAGGACCTTTAGAAGGGCAGGCAGTGCTCTTAACCTCTGAGCCATCTCTTCAGCCCATCTACAGCCAATCTTATGGAGGCATTTCCTCAACTAAGGCTCCCTCCTCTCTGATGACCCTAGCTTGTGTCAAAATGATGTAACAGTAGCCAGCACAAGTGACCTGTGGTCAGTTTGACACAAACACATCCCTGGGTGACTCTTACACATGGTCACGTTCAGCTGCCAGCACAAGGTACAACCTTGGTCGCCTCTGCACCTCAGTGTCTGTGTGCTGCCTCTGAGGAAACACCTCCGTGATGCTGGGCTCTTCTCACACAACACTGGTTCCTCAGCTCCAGCATCGATTGTCCTAGCAAAGCAAAGGCTTCACTGTAGTGGTGCTGACAGCTTGTTAATCCCAGCCGACTCTTCAGCCCCAGCTCACCAGAACCACAGATTCTTAACCCGAAATATGCAACAGCCCCAGTAAAGTCTTTAGTGACTCTCAAACTTCCCTGTGGAACTTCACAAGCCAGGCCTCCATCCTCATCCTCGGCATTTCTCTCAACTCTCTTATCTCTCAGACTCCTACAACAGTTCACCCAGCTTTGAACAGTCCGTGACTCTTCTGGCTCAAGGTCACAAAGACCTCCCATGATCCTCCCCAAAACGACATAGTCAGGTCTGCCACAGACACTGTCCTGGTACCAACTTCTGTCCTAGTTAGGGGTACCATTGCTTCAATAAAACACGTGACCGGGGCTGGAGAGATGGCTCAGAGGTTAAGAGCATTGTCTTCTCTTCCAAAGGTCCTGAGTTCAATTCCCAGCAACCACATAGTGGCTCACAACCATCTGTGATGGGGTCTGGTGCCCTCTTCTGGCCTGCAGGCATACAGACAGAATATTGTATACATAATAAATAAATAAATATTAAAACAACAACAACAACAAAAAACCCACCGTGACCGAAAGCAGCACGAGGAGGAAAGGGTTAAATTGTCTTCTACTTCCACACCTTAGTCCATCACTGAAGGAAGTCAGGATAGGAACTCAAACAGGGCAGCAACCTGGAGGCAGGAGCTGATGCAGAGGTCATGGGGGGGCGGCGGGGGCTGCTAACTGGTTTGCTCCTCCTGGCTTGCGCAGCCTTTCCCATAGAGCCCAGACCCACCCCTCACCCTCCGGTGACCCCACCCACAATAGACTTGATCGTCCCCCATGGATCACTAATTAAGAAAATGCCCTACAAGCTTATCTACAGCTGGATCATGTGGAGGCTTTTTCTCAATGGAAGCGCCCTCCTTTCCAACAACCCTAGCTTGTATTAAGTTGATTTTTTTAAAAAGAAAAAAGAAAAAAATACAACTAGCCAGCACATGCTCTTAACCACTGACCGGTCGTCTCGCCCCGCACTTGCCTTTCTAAATCAGTGTTGTTGCAGTGCACTGGCCTGACTCTGAGTACTATAAAGAGGATTGCCTTTGTTTGTAGTTGATATTTTATACTGTTCCTTGTTTTGAGACAGGATGTTGCTAAGTGGCTAAGCTGGCCTAGAGATTTTAGTATCTTCCTGCCCAGCTTCCTGAGTGCTAGGATTATAGATAGGCATGCACCCCCAAAAAACATACACCACTTGTGTGTATTCGTTGTACATAGCGTTAGGTTGCATAAGGACATTTCCATGGACTTTGAACATATTCTATCCTATAATTCTCTCTCTCTCTCTCTCTCTCTCTCTCTCTCTCTCTCTCTGAGACTGTCTCACTATATAGACCAACCTAGCTGGACTCAGAGATCCGCCTACTTCCATCCACTATAACAAGCCTTTTTATTTTATTTTTTGAAGATTTTTTTTTAGCTGTATTATTATTGTGTGTATATGTGGCAGTAATAGGACAGCTTTTTAGAGCTTGTTCTCTCCTTCCGCCTCTCCATGGGTTCAGGGGGCACTAAACACAGGCCTTCAGGCTCACAGGGTGCACATTTAACCTGCTGAGCCATCTCTCCAGCCTGCGATGTTCTGTTCTTCTATAGTAGTTTGGCAAGGCCTGGATGACATGGCAAACTCTGGCTTCAGATGGGGAGAAGTTAAATATTAAGTAAGTTTTGCTCTTGTAGCCAAATGAAAGGTGGAGGTGGGGCAGAGAAATGGAGACTGTGGTTACGAGCGGTGCTGAACCAGAGCTCTAGCTGGGGGCAGGAGGCTGTGTCACTTAGAGGCTGCGTGAAGTGCTTGGGTCTGTGATTCTCCCATAGCCCTGGTCTCATTGCATCAAAGTAGGCCAGCAAGATGGCCCAGTGGTCAAGGGCGCTTGCCACTAAATCTGCTGACCTGAGTTTGAGTCTCAGGACCCACGTGGTAGCAAGAAAGAACTGACCCCAAAAGTCGTCCCCTGATCCAGACATGCACCGTGGTACTCCGCCATACACACACAAAACAAATAAATATGATTTTAAAAACAAAGAACAGAAGGAGCCCCTGGCTGTATGATTGGCAGAGAGCCGCTTTGGAGACCTCGGGCTTCACACCTTGGTCCCTGGTGCTCAGGGCTAGGGCTGTAGTTTTCCCAGCAGGGCAGTGTCTCATCTCATTGAGTAATCTCGTTCAGCCACAGTCTCAAGGATGGTGGAGAGACTGGCAAGTGTCAGGACAGCGTGGGAGTGTCTGGAGTGCCAGGAATGGGTAATGGGAAGGTATGGGGAAGGCTGGACGGCCAGTGGAGGACAGGATGTACGGACTGGCTTCGAGGTTTGTGTGTTACTCTGAGTAGTACAGCAGGAAGGCACGGAATAATATTAGACTGTGCCCTCCCGCATTGATCACTAATTAAGAAAATGCCCAAGCCAGGCAGTGATGGCACACACCTTTAATCCCAGCACTCGGGAGGCAGAGATAGGTAGATCTCTGAGTTTGAGGCCAGCCTGATCTACAGAGCGAGTTCCAAAAAAAGCTCCAAAGCTACACAGAGGAACCTTGTTTTGAAAAAACAAAAAAGAAAAAAGAAAATGCAAAATGCTCTATAAGCTTGTCTACAGTGGGATCTGATAGAGGCGTTTCTCAGTTAAAGCTCCCTCCTTTCTTTTTTTTTTCTTTTTGTTTTGTTTTGTTTTTTTCGAGACAGGGTTTCTCTGTAGCTTTGGTGCCTGTCCTGGAACCAACTCTTGTAGACCAGGCTGGCCTCAAACTCACAGAGATCCACCTGCCTCTGCATCCCAAGTGCTGGGATTAAATGTGTGCGCCACCACTGCCCAGTGAAGCTCCCTCCTTTCTGATGCTTCTGAAGAAGCATAATTCAGTGGGACCCCTAAGCCTTGACCTGACACTACATGGTGAGGGTGCCTGTGGCCTTCAGCCACAGGGACATTACTCTCAGTGGCAATCACGTCTTGGTTTCAATAGCCTCTGTCTAACTTTCTTCTCTAGCTTCGTCAGACTATATCTAAGTTCGTGCATGAGAACCTGGCCCCCAAAGCCCAAGAGATTGATCAGAGCAACGAGTTCAAGAACCTGAGAGTGAGTTGCGAGGCTGAGGGTGGGAGTGGCAGCTTCTGGAGCAGTGCTGTGTTGCACTGGTGCCCAGAAAGGTGCACCCCATCTCCTGCTGACGGAGGCCTGCCTAAGTGTATAGTTCCTTTCTTTGAATGACTTGATCTTGTTGTCCGGGCCACCTATGGCTAACTGCCGCCTTGAAACTCGCCTCACTCTGTTCTCTTGATAGGAGTTCTGGAAGCAGCTGGGGAGCCTGGGAGTACTGGGCATCACAGCCCCTGGTGAGTATGGCTTCTCTTCCTACCGAGACTCTCTCTTTTGCTAAAACAGACGCAAAGGGAAGTGGGTATGGTGGCACATTTCTGTACTCCCAACATTCAGGGGCCTGAAACAGAAGGGCGCTTCTGAGTTCAAGGTCAGCCTGTGCTATGCAGTAAGTTCCAGACCAGCCTAGGCTACAGACTGAGACCCTGATTCAGAAAAACAAAAACAAGGGGCTGGAAAGAAGGCTCAAGCTAGGAGCATTTGCTATGTAAACATGAGGACCAGAGCTCAGAGCACAGCACTCTATAAAAGCCGGGCCTGTCCCACCATTGCCTGGAATCCCAGAAGGGACTGGAGGCTTGCTGGGGCTTGTTTGGGCTCACATGCTGCTATCCTAGCCAAAAAACATGAGTTATAGGTTCAGTGAGAGATCCTACCTCAAAAGGAACAACATAAGCCAGGCATGATTGTTGACAGAGGTTTCTGTCCCACCCAGTCCCACAGGCGTTCAGTCCCAAAGAAACACACAGAGGCCTACATTAATTATAAACTAGTTGAGCTATTAGCTCAGGATTCTTATTAACTCTTTTTTTTTCTTTAATTTGGTTTTTCAAGACAGGGTTTCTTTTTTTTTTTTTTTTTTTTTTTTTTTGGTTTTTCGAGACAGGGTTTCTCTGTAGCTTTGGAGCCTGTCCTGGAACTAGCTCTGTAGACCAGGCTGGCTTTGAACTCACAGACATCTGCCTGTCTCTGCCTCCCAGGTGCTGGGATTAAAGGTATGTGCTCTTATTACTCTTATAACTTATATTAACATAACTCTTGTCTGTGTCAGCCATGTGGCTTGGTACCATTTATCAGTGAGGCGTTCTCATCTTGCGTCCTTTGAGTCTGGGTAACGACTGCAGACTGAGCCTTTCCTTTTCCCAGAATTCTCCTGTTCTGGTCGCTCCGCCTATATTTCCTGCCTGACTACTGGCCAGTCAGCGTTTTATTAAAGCAATACAAGTGACAAATCTTTATAAGGTAGAAGACTATTGTCCCACAGCACATGGTGGCACACGCCTTTAATCCCACCAGAGGCAGGCAGATCTCTGAATTCGAGGCCAGCCTAATCTACAAAGCAAGTTCCAGGACAGCTGGACAAGGTAGAGAGTGATAGAAGAGGATGCCCGATATCTTCCTCTAGCCTCCCGCGTGTCCACAGGAGTGTGTGTGCACTCACATACACATGTGCACATGCATCATACATACGTACGTATACATAGGTCCACTCATACGCACACGCGGAAATCAACAACCAAACAGAAAGAGAAGGGAGAGATCGTTCCCAAAGGACTTCCTCATCCTTGAACCTGAAGCAGTGCCCGTTGACATCATCCTTAGGGATGGCAAAAAGGCAGGATCTCTCAGACCCTTGACCCGGTATTTTAATTCCATGCTGAAGATTTAATGAGAGCCTTGCATCCTATGGAATCTGCATGCTCTACAGATGCCTCCAGGTGATTTGGGGGAGTGTAGAATAACTGTCCTAGTGGATCAGTTCCCTCGGGGACCCCTGAGCTCTGTCTCACTAATGGCCTGTACGTGCGAATCTTTAGGAAAAGTACTCTGCTCACGGCCTGTCCACCAAGCTCATTTGGGGTCAGAAATGGGACTAAGAGGGATGTCTGGGTCCTCAGGTAAGGTGGTCCCATGATAATCTTGAGTTTTAGTAGGCTCTTGGGCCTGCCCAGTATCCCCTGTGTGTGTTACAACTTGTTTGGGGTAAAAAGGCAGGACGTTGGTATATTATGGTTCTGTGTTGCCTTCCAGAAAAAGACTCTGCCTGGGTTGCCATGACAGTAAATGCCTGAGCTGTTGGCCTCCTCATTCAGCCACGCTCCTGGCCATGAGGGCAATACAAAAGAACTGGTTCTCTCTCTCTCTTTCTCTCTCTGACTCTTGTTTGTTTGGTTTGGGTTTTTTTGTTTTGTTTTTGTTTTAATCAAAACAGGGTTTCTCATGTAGCCCCAGCTGTCCTGGAACTGTCTCTGCAGACCAGGCTGACCTTGAACTCAGAGATCCACTGGCCTTTGCTTCCTGGGTGCTGGGATTGGAGGTGTGAGCTACCACTGCCCAGCAGAGCAACTGTCTAATCCCATATTTGGAAGGCTAAGGCAGGAAGACTGGAAATCCAGAGCCAACCTGGGCTACAGAGCTAAGATCCTCACTCGAAAAGGGTATGTGGGGTGTAGCTGGAGTGATGGCTCAGTGGTGAAGAGCACTGGTTGCTCTTGCAAAGGACCCGCCTCTGGTTCCCAGTACCCAAATGGTGCCTCACATCCATCCATTGACTCTGGTCGCAGGAGCTCTGTCAACCAAGGGCACCAGGCATCATATGGTATACAGACAGACAGACAGACAAACACCCGTGTGCATAAAATAAATAAATGTAAAAATGTTTAAGGGGAATAAAGCTAATATTTGTACAAATATTTGTATAAATACTACTATTTGTACAAAGCATATACTATTCACATAAAGAGTAGTGGAGGATTTAGAGGATATGGGCAGGTATGCATAAATGATATTGCCGTTTTCTTTATGTAAGAGATGTGACTGGATTTGGTATCAGAGACAGGTGTTGGTTTGACAGGTGTCTGTATATTTCACCTTATGTCCTCCTGGGGTTTGAGTGGACCCTGGAAACTTACTCTGGTGATACAATGAAACTGTTTCAATTAAACCATGTCAATGTGAGCGAGTTTCACATTGACATAGGGAAGGAAGGGCCTTTTGGGAACCCCCTAGCAAGATTCTCTTTGTGCTTTGAGGGTTTATGATCCAGCCCAACATAACATGCTTCTGAATGAGAATGTATTTAATAAAACAAAGAAGGAATTTAAAATCAAGGGGCTGAAGCCAGGCTGTGTGATTAAACTCCTGTAAACCCCAGCACTTGAGAGACTGAGGTAGGAAGGTTGGAGGTTCAAGGCCACCCTGAGGTGTATGAGACCCTGAGGAAGAAGCTGAGGATACAGCTCAGTTGTTAGAATGCCTGTCCCCAACATGACAGAGATGAATGGTGCCTATAATCCCAACACTCAGAGGCAAGGCAGAAGAGCAAGAAGAGCAGAAATTTGAGAACAAAGGTAGAAAGAAGAAAAGGAAAGAAATGAAGCGGAAGAAATCTGGGGCAGGGGAGTAGCTTATTGGCAAGAGTGTATATACTTTGCATGAAGTCCTAAGTTTGACCCCCAGTACCACACTTAAAAAATAAGAAATCAAGCCGGATGGTTGTGGCCCATGCCTTTAATCCCAACAGTCTGGAGCCAGAGGGAGATGGCTGGATCTCTATGAGTTTGAGGCCAGCCTGGTCTACAGAGCGAGTCCCAGGACAGCTAAGATTGGTACACAGAGAAACCCTGTCTCAGAAAATAAAAACAAAAACAAAACAAAAAAAAAAAAAACAACTCAGATAAAGTCCTTTCAAGTGGGAACTTCGAAAAGAAAGCCAGGGCTATTGTTTGTGCTGGGGATTGAACCTAAGGCCTTGCACATGCCAGACACGAGCCCTAACATTGAGCTATTTCTCCACCTCTTTTCCTATTGTTTTATCTTGAGTCTGGGTCTCACCAAGTTTCCCTAGCTGGCCTTGAACTCCCTCCGTAGACAGGTAAGACTTGAATGTGTTCTTCCTGGCTCTCAGGTGGCTGAGACATAGGCCTACACCAGCAGGCCCCAGCTGAAGGATAAGTTTTGAAGGCCAGACAGGAGTTCTGTTTCCTACTTTACTTCCTGGAGTTGCGGTTGGCAGCTTCGCTCCCCTGAGCATTGTGCGGCCTGAGAGCTCAAACGAGCGTGTTTATGGAACCAGGGGACCTAGACACTTGGATTTTTGGGGGACAGCTTTCAAGGAGTACGTGCTTTCTTTCTCTTTTCCATTTTCTGTTCTTTTCCTTTCCCTCCTAATTTTTTGAGATCGGGCCTCAGATAGCCCAGGCCAGCACTGAGTTTGCTACGTAGCCAAAGACAGCATTGAACTCATGATCTTTCCACCTCCACCTTCCAAGTCTGGGGTTACAGGTGTGTGCTACTGTGCCCGTTCTGAAAACCTCTTTAAAAAAAATTTTTTTTGGATATATCTCTGTGTGTGTGTGCGTACCTGTGTGCACACCTGTTGAGTATGCTACATAGATATGTATCAGCCCCACTTTGTTCCCAAAGCTATGCTTTAAACTCTCACCTCTGGGCCAGAGAGATGGCTCGGTGGTTAAGAGCATCCCCTATCTTCCAGATACCAGGTTCAGCCCTTGGTATCCACACTGTGTGGAGCACAGCTACCTATAACTCTAGCTCAGGGCAGTGGTTCTCAACCTTCCTATGTAACCCCCAACTATAAAGTTATTGCTACTTCATAACTGTAATTTCGCCACCGTTGTGAATGGTGATGTAAATATTTTTGGAGGTAGGTTTCCCAGAGGGATTGAGAGTCACCACTCTAGGGGCTCTTCTGTTATTGGGGGACACCCGTACACGTGTGGCATTAAACACATGATAGGTAAGGAAAAACACTAATAAATCTTTTTTTAAATCTCACCTTCTTGAGGCCTCTGCACATACCCAGTCTGTAACTGGTTCTGGTGCTCTGAGCACGGCCCCCTTCCCGCCCACCCCCTTCGTGTTTCTTTGCCTTCTTTCTTCCTGCATCCATCTGCTTCCGCCTTCTGTAGCTTCTGGAGGAGTGGGTGCTCAGGTTTTTGCTTGTCCTTACTGAAGATGTCTGGGATAAAGCCAGAGTCAGCCGTGATAGTCTCTGAAGTGCAGTTCCTCGCCAGCGTCAAGCAAATCAAGGAGTATGTCCTCCTGAGCAGAGCCTCTGGCAACAGCCTGCCAGCCTCGCTAGGGGAACCTGGAATAGCTACCAGGGTGTTTCTTTTCTACCAATTAATAAAAGATTCCTGCCGGGCGGTACAGGTGCACGCCTCTAATCCCAGCACTTGGGAGGCAGAGGCAGGCGGATCTCTGTGAGTTCGAGGCCAGCCTGGTCTATAGAGTGAGTTCCAGGACTGGCTCCATAGCTACTGGGAAACCCTGTATCTCAAAACCAAACAATTAAAACATAAAAGACTCCTGTCATTGTTCCGGTGTAACCTGGTTGCCTTTCTGCTTTCCACACTGCCCCACTCCCAGTTCAGTATGGCGGCTCTGGCCTGGGCTACCTAGAACATGTGTTGGTGATGGAAGAGATATCCCGAGCTTCTGGAGCAATAGGGCTCAGCTACGGTGCCCACTCCAACCTCTGCGTCAACCAGATTGTTCGTAATGGGAATGAGGCACAGAAAGAGAAATACCTTCCCAAGGTGAGGAGACGGGAATGAAGGAATCCTCACGGACTCGGCACTACCACTGTATGACATGCCCTCCCCTTGGTGGGGATAAGCAGATTCTCATTCTCGTCTTGTTCCCACAAACTAAACAGAATTAGGAGAGTGACTGAGATTGAATTGAAATACTTAAATCAAAAAATCTAACCGTGTGGTGGTGGCGCACACCTTTGATCCCAGCACTTAGGCAGCAGAGACCGGGGAATCTCTGAGTTCAAGGCTAGCTTGGTCTATAGAGCAAGGTCTAGGACGACCAGAGCTACACAGAGAAACCCTGTCTCAAAAACAAAAAAAAGAAAAAAAATGGGGGTGGGGCATTCAGTCAGAGCTGTGGTGAGGTGTAGAGTTTCAGCTGCTTGGGAATCAGAAGAAGGAAGATCATGAGTCCCAGCTTGGGTGATTTGGCAAGGCCATGTCTCAAGGCAAATAAGAGTGGGTAAAAAGTGCCTGCCTGCCACCAAGCTTGATAACCTGACTTTGATACGCATAGTGGAGAAAGCACCAACTTTCTTCCGCAAATTGTCCTTTGATATGAGTGTGCGCGCGCACATACACACACACACACACACACACACACACACACAGTGGCCTTTGTGCATACATAAACACAGAGAGCAAATAAATAAAAATATAATTTTTAAAAGTCTAAAGACTGGGGGCTGAGGGGAGGGCTCAGTGGTAAATCCCATGCTTAGCATGCCTGAGACCCTGGAGCCAATCCCCACTGCTGCCAAAAGTGGTGGATGTGGAAGGGAAGAAAAAGAGGCCTTCCAGATAGCTACTCCACCTTGCTCTGCAGGGAGTTTGCAGGGTGGAATATGGGCAGGAAGAGCAGTCCTGGGAGCTGCTGCAGGGGGCTTCCAAGGTCCTAACAAGGCGGGTCTTGGTTTTCCTTGTAGCTGATCAGCGGTGACTTCATCGGAGCCCTGGCCATGAGTGAGCCCAATGCTGGCTCTGATGTCGTCTCCATGAAGCTTAAAGCGGAAAAGAAAGGTGAGGCCATTTACCACAAGGCAGGTGGGGGTCTCTGCTGGGTTCCCAGTACGGCTTCTCAGCAAGGCGGCAGCAGTTACCGGACTGGTTGGCTGAAGCAGGACAGGAGACTTCAGCCAACAGCCAGCAGCCTGCTGTCCCTTAGGCGATCACTACGTTCTGAATGGCAACAAGTTCTGGATCACCAATGGCCCTGACGCCGATGTCCTCGTTGTCTACGCCAAGACAGATCTGTCTGCCGTACCAGCTTCTCGGGGCATCACAGCCTTCATTGTGGAGAAGGTGAGCATGGGATCAGAGAGACTTTCCAGCCGATTGAGATTCAATCAGTGTTCAGTGTTCTGTGCTCTGCTCCCAGGAGGGAGCCGGTAGCAGAAGCTGAGGAAGGTGGCCCAGAAGTCAAGTCTGGTGCTGATCCAGTTGCTCAGAAGTAGAGCATCTGCTTAGCACGCAAGACCCTGGGTTCAGTTTTCAACACTACAGAAAAAAAAGAAAAAGAAAAAAGAGATCCAGAGAGGCTGGGTCAAGTCTGAAGGCAGAAAAGCTGTCTGTCTACAGAGTCAAGGAAGAAGAAAAAGAAGCTATGGGATTTTCTTACTGGGCTGAGTAGGAGCTGTGGGGGAGACTGAGGCATGGGCGGGAATGCAAATGCCGATTTGGACGCTGTCCCTCCAATAGTATGGACAAGGACAGGATACATCAGGAGTTAGATTAGAACTCAAGAGTTCCATTTTGGTTCTGCTTTAGTTTTAAACAAACCAGGAGCTGTACAAGGTGATGTGTATTTGTAATATGAGCGGCGCTTGACGGGCAGAGGCAAGTCTGAGGTTAGCCTGATCCTTGTAATAAGGTCCAGGACTGTATAGCTTGACTGTCCCAAGAAAATAAAAGCAGGAGACAGCAAAGTTTTCTGTATAGAGAAAAGAAAACCAGGGTCATATTTTGTTGTTGCTTTATTGTTTTTTTTAAGATGGAATCTCTTTGTGTAGCCCTGTCAAGCCTAGAACTCACTGTATAGAGCAAGCTTCCCTTGAACTCATAGAGATCCGTCTGCCCTAGCCTCCCAAGTGCTGGGATTAAAGGCGTGCGCCCCAGCCTGGAAAAAGTTGGAGATATATAAGTTAAGGGAGCAGGTGTTGGCTTCACACCTTCTGCCTACTGTAGGTGAAGAAAGAGGACAGGTGCCACTGAGGCTTGGGGACCTAGCTGCAGGGGAATGGTAGTTAAGCAAGAGATTGGCAGGGCACCCCTTGAGGAGGAGGAGTTGCTGGCTGAGACAGGAACTGGAAAGGCCTGGGGGTAACGAAACAGCGTGTGCCTTCACTCCCCTGTCACCTGATGACACGTGCGTCCAAGTCACCCTGGTCACAGTGTGCTCGTGGGACAGGTGGCTAAGGAAAAGGGGACAGAGGAGTTGGCATGGGCTCTGAGAGTGTCTTCAGAGTCGTGCCCCTGGGAGAGTGAGGAGAGCTGGGGACTTGATGTTTTGCTGAGGAAGAACTGCTCCCCTGAGAACTTAGGAACAGCAGACTGGCGGCAGAGGTGTTGGGAAGAAAGTGGGTGGGACTTGAAGACTGGAGTTTTGCATCCAGAGAGAGAATTTGGGAGTAAGATGTGGGCAGGTATCCAAATCGGTAGGTAGAGTGAGTTTCCCCTTTACTAGGCCCCCTTGGGGCAAGTCTAACCAGGACCTCCTTTGGTTTTCCTGCGAAGGGTATGCCTGGTTTTAGTACCTCCAAGAAGCTCGACAAGCTGGGCATGAGGGGCTCCAACACCTGTGAGCTTGTTTTCGAAGACTGCAAAGTTCCTGGTAAGTGTCCCGATAATAAGGGAGTCTCCATCCTGGCTCCTCTCCAAGCTGGAGAAGCCCATCTCTGCATTACTGAGGTTCACCACCATTACGTGTTCCATGATCTGCAGCTAGGCTGTGGGCTTACAGCTGCTGGACAGCTGTCTGCCCTGGCCACAGCCCCTGCTGCTGCTTGCTTGCCTGCCCAGATGAAGGCTGGTGAAAGGGAAGGCTTACCATCACCGTTGATATCCTTCCATCTCTCTGTGCTAGGCCGGCTTCTTGTCTCCTTTGTAAATAACGCAACAGAAATGTGTTAAAGGAGGAAGAAGTTCTTTTGGCTCATGGTTTCAGGTGTCAAGCCTATGATCTGTTGGCTCCACAGTACTGCTGTTCCTGCAGTACTGTGAGCCAGAGCATAAAGGTAGAAGGGCCTGGGGAGAACGGCTTATCAGGATAAGTAGCAGAGATCAAAAAGAGGCCAGAGTCCCATTAGACTCTCAAAGGCACACACCCGGTGGCCCATTTTTCCTGGAGGCCTTGTGTTTGTCTCCATTGTCTCATTAATGCTATCAAATTAGGAATCCATCATCGGGTTAATCCATTGATTGGGCCTTCACGGTCCAGTCACGTCCCAAACCCCACCCCAGAACACTGCTGCACGGAGAACCCCGACTTCAGCACACCAGCTCGCAGGGGGCCATTTTGTGTCCAAACCACAACACTCTGAATTACACTCGGTAATGATGCTAAAAGCCCTTCTGAAATAAATTGACAGAAGCCAGACTCAATGAAGGAGAGGTAATTTGATTTTGCAGGAATATTTTATCCCCTGTGCCATAACTGTGAACGTGACACTATGTAGCTCTGTAAGAGAGTAGAGGGCATGGATCTGGTCATGAATAAGGACCGTTTCGTGTATCAGTGTGAACCTTCCAGAAACAGAATGCCATGTCCAGAAAGAGTCTCGAGGAAGAATCCATACAGACTCGCCTCTAAGAAAAGACAGAAAATGCATTCACCAGCCTTAAAGGTGGATTAAGTTGTCAAGTTTCTGTACCAAACGCTCTGCCCACATCTCCCGAGTCCTCACTAGGGGTAGCTGCCCATCGGCTTCTGTCACGACCACCCTAACTCTCGACCAAGTAGTTCTCATGGACATCGCAGAAAGGTGACCCTGAACCCGAGCACACGACCTCAGTCCGATGAGCCCTCTGATTTCTGCATGAATAGACATCAGGTGTAGAAAGAAGCGGAGAGGGGAGGGTGACTTCCAAACCAATCCTAGGGAGTCCAGGGTGAGGAAAGAAAGCCCTAACAACTTGGGGCTCTGTAGTGTTGTGGACGGTGCAGGGTCCCAAGAACCCCGCTTCTGACTGAAGTGACAAAAGCCATATTTTCCTCTCGCCGGAAACCCGAGTTGGAGGTCAAATAGTGTGCTTTTGTGCCTTGTGTAACATAGTACCTTGTGTAAAAGTGAAGAGGCTATGAACGGCCCTCTCTGGCGTTTATCCCGGCAGCTGCTAATATCCTGAGCCAAGAGAGTAAGGGGGTCTACGTATTGATGAGCGGGCTGGACCTGGAACGCCTGGTGCTGGCAGGTGGACCCCTTGGGTAAGTGTGAGGGGGCTGGGGACCTCCTGGGTAAGCTTCACCAGTGTGAGGCTTATTGGGGAAGCTAGTGCACCCCTGGATGAGTGTGAAACCCGGGGCAACCTGAGCTTGCCAGTCTTGTTAGGTTAGCAGCCTCCCCCTGATAAGGAAGTGAGGAACAAAGGAAGCTACTTTGTGGTTTATCCTCTGTCCTTGTGAATCTCCTCCTGTATTTAATTTCTTCACACAGAGGGAAATGTCACTATGTGACAGATGGCAGGTAAGGCCCGAGAGCAACTCTGCTTAGTCAGTGTGGTTGTGAAACAAGAAACGCAGACTCTGACACCTGCCTGCTGCTCCACCACACCCAACAGATCTCAGAGGGCCTGCCTGGGAGCTGGGCAGGCAATGCTGTTACTGAGACAGCAGGGAGTCTCTCTCGGGGACTTCAGTTCCTCCTCCTCCTCCTCCCACCTCAACCCTCAGGCCTAATCTTCTGACACCCTTTCACTCCGCTTGACATCACACCCCCATGCTGTCTTCCTCTGGCAGGATCATGCAGGCTGTCCTGGACCACACCATTCCCTATTTGCACGTAAGGGAAGCCTTTGGCCAGAAAATCGGCCAATTCCAGGTAAGGGAAATACTTTCTGAAGTGTCCTCTTTTGCTGGATTAAAGGAGAGGAGGAGATAGTGGTGCGGTTCAGGTTATTGTCTTCTAGCAATGAGCTTGAGTTCTTAGAATGCAGCCCCTTTCCCAGTCAGCCTGGCTTTGGAGGTCCATCACTTTGTCCTGCCCATTCCTATTGGAGACGGACGAACTCGACTCTGCAAGGCAGGAGGGTAAAGCTCCTGGAGTTTAGGGGAAAGGGAGCTGCATCTCTCATCCCGCCCGCCTGCCCAGGCGGCAACTCTCTCTGTGCCCCTGGCGCCTCATCCCTGGCCCATCAGCTTGTCCTTGCCCTTGACCTGCTTTTAGTCCTTAGAATGTCCCAGCGTGTTGACCCAGGGCCTCCCTTTGTACCCAGCTGATGCAGGGGAAGATGGCTGACATGTACACCCGCCTCATGGCATGTCGACAATATGTCTACAACGTTGCCAAGGCCTGTGATGAAGGCCACATCGTTGCCAAGGTGAGGGCTAGCTCTGGGGGAAGAAGAGGCGGATTGGTGGGTCATCTCCGGGGATGGGGACGGGGCCTGTGTGTTTGTCAGGACCCTGCTGAGCAAGGCCTCATCCCACAGGACTGTGCTGGTGTGATTCTGTATGCAGCCGAGTGTGCCACGCAGGTAGCCCTGGACGGCATTCAGTGTTTAGGTGAGTGGCCCTCCCTCTCCACTCCTCATTCGGCTTATGCTAGCCACAGTCATGCTGGCTCCTTAGGCTCTGTCTGCCTCCAGTGATGAGGAAAGGGAAGTTTTTGTAATGGCCATCAGTAAGTAAAGAGAGTGGGGCCCGGAGACACAGTTCAGTACTTAAGAACACTGGCTTCTCTTCCAGAGGACCCAGGTTCTATTCCCAGCACCCATCTGACAGCTCACAACCATCTGTAACTGCAGTTCTAGGGGGAACCAACATCCTTGTGTGGCCTCCGAGAGCGCCGGGCATGGATGTGGTGAGCAGACATGCTGGCAAAACATCCATATACATAAAATCAATTTTTTAAGAGGGGGAAAAAAACCCATAGGGTGGTGGTGGCACACGCCTTTACTGCCGGCACTCAGGAGTCAGAAGCCAATGGATCTTGAGTTCAAGGCCAGCGTGGTTTATGGGGTGAATTCCAGGACAGTCAAGGCTACACAGAGAAACCCTGTCTCAAAGAAAAACCCCAAAAATAAAAAGGGAAGAGGAAAATAAATGTCAGGGGGGAGGTTGGAGGCTCCAAGTGTTCCTTATCTTCCCTGCCTGGCCTAAGGTCAGCAGGAAATGGGGAGAGAGAGTCTCGGGGGGAGCAGCCTCGTTCATCGGTGGCTTAGGTTTGAATTCCATCTCTGCCACTGATTCTGCAGTTTTTTTTAAACGAGGTCTCAGGTGTGTGAGAATGTCCTGTAACTAAGGATGACCCGGAACTTCCAATCCTCCTGCCTCCACCTCCTGACAACTGGGATTATAGGCATTGGCCACTGCACCTGGTTTGTGTGTGGTGCTGGGGACTGAATCCAGAACTCTGGGCACACTAGGTGAACACTCTGCAGTCCACGGCCCAGGTTTTGCCCTGTCCATCTCTAGGTCCTCAGCATTCTGACCTTCTAGACCAGCTCTCCCATGCCTTCCTGGCCCCAACAAGCGTCCCTCATTGCCCCTGCTTCTCTTTAGACAGCCGTCCTCCAGAGCCTGTATATCCTGGGGTTCTTCTGCGTTCAACCAACGATCAAACATATTCAGAAAAGGCTGGGCATGGGAGTGCACACCTATAATCCCAGCACTTGGGAAACTGAAGCAGGAGGATTGCAAGAGACTGAGACCAACCTGGGCTACTTAGTAACTTCTTGGCCAACCTGGGCTCTAGCTCAGTGTAGCACACTCAGTAGCACACACCTGAGATCCCGGAACTCAGGAAGTTAGAGGTTAGAGGATCAGAAGTTCTAGGTCAGCTTTGGCTATTTTGTGAGTTGAGGGCCAGCCTAGGATAGGCACACCCTTTCGCAGAAGGAAGGAAGTTTGGTCCCCAGGACACACTTGGTTAAAGGAGAAAATTCACACACACACACACACACACACACACACACACACACGTCCTCCGACCTCTACATGTGTGCCAAGGCACATGGGCATGCACACACATACACACAAAATAAATAAGTGTAAGACAAAAGGAAAATTGTCCTGAGATGAACATAGACTTCTCTTGTCATGGTTCCCTAAACATTCCAATATAACAACTATTTAAATGGCACTTGTATCACATTAGATATATAAACAACCTAGAGATATGTAAAATATGAGCTGGGGTCATAACTCAGTGGTAGAGCATTTGCCTACACGGGGAGTGGAGGGTATTGGGAGAATGCACACAGGTTATATGCAAAGAAACCAATCCCTGAAGGTACTAGAGAATGACTCCTTGGCTCTATTTCTCTTGCTGCCTTCAATTCTGTCCTTTCTCTTCCACATGTTTGTTTCTCTTCACAGGTGGAAATGGCTACATTAATGACTTCCCCATGGGCCGCTTCCTTCGAGATGCCAAACTGTATGAGATCGGAGCTGGGACCAGTGAAGTGAGGCGGCTGGTCATTGGCAGAGCATTCAATGCCGACTTCCGCTAGCACCGCGGCCGATCGCCCCCAGTCCTAGCACTGAGGCCTTTCTTTAGAAGCAGAGGCATGCCCTCTCACGGTAGCACGCCACCCGCACGAGGTGGGGTTCTCCGGCCGTGCCAGCCCAGTCTGTCAGGAAAGCTTAAAATGGACCGCACAAAGGACTTGGGGTTTTCTGGGGCTCGTAGGGGGCTTCAGTGACTGTGCCCTTACTCTCCACTTCCGATGTTGATGTTCTCACCCTCTGGGATGGCACCTGGGATATGCAGGTGCCCTACTCCTGAGCTGGGACAAACCTCTGGCAGGGAGCCCTTTCCATGCAACTGTAGCGGGAGTGCTGCTGCTTCCAATTTTCTTAACGGTCTCTTTTCTTGAGGAAGAGGCAAAAACCTTGTCCTCGTTAGCTGTTTCCCTAAGGTCTAAACAGTTCCAGAACATCTATGTGACAGACCCATGGAAGACAGAGTCCTAGTCTAGCCATGACAGCATGAAAGATTATCTCTGGATGGCGTCCCTGGTGTGCCTGAATCTGACTGCATCACTCTGTCACGGGCCAGCGCTGGGACTGTTCGTGTGACCTTCTGCAGCCGACTGGGCAGCAGGCACAGGCCCTGTGGCCAGCCCGGGTTGCCTGGCTCAACTCCAGTCTCTGCCTGTGTACATTTCTCTAGACACCCTGTGGCTAATTTTGTTATGGCTGCACAGCGGCTGCTGCCATTTTGTATTAAACTTACTGCAAATCGAACCCTTCTGTGCCCAAAGCAGTGTCTGGAGGAGAAGCAAGCCACTTGTCTGTATCCCGAGTGTCTTTGCCAGGAGTCTGGAGTGGGAAGTCGCAGACCCGAATCTCCCAGCAACTTTTTCTTTTGTGGTGCTGAGGTTGAACCTGGAGTGTGTTAGGCAAGCTCTGTAGCACTGAGTCTGCTATCTCCTCCCTCCCCTTCCAACTTCTCCATGGTTTTATTTGGGGCTCCCTGTAGCCCAGACTGGCCTTGAACTAAGATCTTGAACTATAGATCTGCCCTTAACCTCAAGAGCTGGGATTACAGGCACGAGGCATATGCACCTCCCTGCGATTTCTCTTAAAGAAAGTGGGGCTGGAGAGATGGCTCAGTGGTTAAGAGCATTGCCTGCTCTTCCAAAGGTCCTGAGTTCAATTCCCGGCAACCACATGGTGGCTCACAACCATCTGTAATGAGATCTGGTGCCCTCTTCTGGCCTGCAGGCATACACACGGACAGAATATTGTATACATAATAAATAAATATTAAAAAAAAAAAAGTGGGGCTTTCCAGCATCAAAAGGCAGGAGAACCGTATTAAGTTTCTGGAGACCATCCTTGAGAGTTGTTTGGTTTTGAGACAGGATTTAGCCTGCCCCTGCCTCCTTAGTGCCAAGATTACAGGCATGAACACACCCGGCACATCTCTGAGTTTTGTTTTGTCTCAATATGTATCCGTGGCAGGTCTTAAACTCAGATCCTTCTGCCTCTGCCTCCCAAATTCTGGGATTAAAGGAATGTGCCACCACCATGCCCAGCCCAATCTCTGAGGGTGGTTTTGTTTTTATTTTGTTACTTACTATCCAGACAGCTTGATGTTTTCAAGGTCAGAATTGAAACAGATGGACTAGTAGTGAAAAAATGGAACATCCTGAACATCCCAACGTGGGGCTGATGCATATAGCCTCCTAGGTAGAGCACCTGAACATCCCAACCTGGGGCT
Organism: Microtus oregoni; assembly: GCF_018167655.1. NCBI lineage: Eukaryota > Metazoa > Chordata > Mammalia > Rodentia > Cricetidae > Microtus > Microtus oregoni. The sequence goes on from NW_024543090.1 coordinate 20,198,734, forward strand.
GATACATATAGCATCCTAGGTAGGAACACCCGAACATCCCAACCTGGGGCTGGTGCATATAGCATCCTAGGTAGAGCACCTGAACATCCCAACCCGGGGCTGATGCATATAGCATCCTAGGTGGAGCACCTGAGTTGTCAACTCCTCAGTTCCCAAAGGTCTAAGTGGTTTTCCTGGATCCTAGCCCAGCGGTACTTGGTCTGAGCCTACAGCCAAGAGCTGAGGCTTGAGACAGGTGAAGCTGGCACCTGCCCAACCCCAACCCAGTCTCATCTTAAGGAGACAATCCAGAGCCCGCGGCTGCCCCTTCACTTAGCTGTTCTGGGTCCTAATGGTCAGCCAAGGCATGAAGGCTTGCCTAGCAGCCTGACCATCTGCATTGGAGTCCTGAAACCCACGTGGCGGATGGAGAGAACTGATTCTCAAGTCGTTCTCTGACCTCCACAAGTTAACAGAAGCATGTCGCCCAGTCATACCCCTGGGACCCTACCAACTTGAGAGTGTCCCCAAGTACACGTGTTAAAAAGTCCTAACCCCAGCCTTCTGCTACTGGCTTGGGTAGTTGGACCCTCGTGACTTTGGTGGCTTTATAAGATAAGGCTGTTAAACAAGTGTGCCTGCTGTCATGTGAGGTCCCCTACCATGCTATGACGCAACAGAAGATCCTGGCGGTGGGAGGGCCAGTGCGTCTGGAACCTTGAAATCTCTACAGTTCCCTAACCTGTGTTCATCCAGCTGTAACAACAAAGGAAGGATGAGACTGTTTTCCTGTTGTTGTTGTTGTTTAATGTGATATACTCAAGAAATATTTTAAAAATAAAAGACAAGGGCTGGAGAGATGGCTCAGCGGTTAAGAACTCTGTTCTTCCAGAGGACCTGGGTTCAATTCCCAGCAACCACATGGCAGCTTACAACTGTCTGAAAATCTAGTTCCAGGGGATTTGACACCTTCATACCAATTCACATAAAAAAGTTAATAAAGATAAATAAATAAATAAATAAAATAAAAGACAAAACAAACTGTATCCTGAAAAGTGGATTGGGCAGCTGGCAGGGGCTAATGAGATGTGTTAATTGTGGCCTGGTCATGGTCTTTATCAGAATCTAGTGATACATAAATGTAGACACCCGGGTCCCCTGGGAAGTGACACTGGGCTAAGGCAGCCACAGAATATTACAACAACCCAGCGTGGGCCTGGAGGGAGTTTGTCCCCAGAGACTTGAGTCTTAACCCTGTAGCGAAATGGTAGTCCCTTACCTCTGTAATATTGCTTCACTTCGCACACCAGTTCCCTGACCTTTGCAACCAACTGGGTGCTCCAGGCAAGATTGCTTAACGCCCCCGTGCAAAGCCCTGAAATGGAGTTACTTAAACCTAAGGGACTAAGGGTGAGTCAGCCACGCCCCGACGCCGGGGAAAGGTTGGGTGGAGCCTGAGACCGTGTAAAGCAGCAGTTTGTGGGATTAGGGGAAATGCCTAGCACTTCGCGGGCCTTGATGGGAGCTGGGACCCTCGGACCTGGGTGGTCGTTGGTCGCGATCCGCAGCCTACACAGATCCGGAGTGCTCTCTTTCCGCCTCCGGCCTCAAAGCTCTGCGAGCCGCTTAGCGTAGCGGTGGATACCGCAGGACCTGCTCGGGCTCTGCGTGGAGCTCGCCTGACCCCTGCCGGCCATCCGCGGGGTCGCAGGTGCGCGGATCGGGCCATTTCACTTTTCCCACTCTGCCAGGATGCTTTGGATGAATGCCCCGTTTCCGAGACAGAAATTTCATCATGAATTGTATTTTGCTAATTTAGAACATTAAAAGAACATCGTCCTCTATCACCACCCTCTCGTACAAGAATGACCGAGCAAAGGCGAGGGCCGTATTTTTTTTATTATGCACTGTTTCAAAAACTGTAATTTTATTTCAAAACTTATTTTATGTGTATACGTGTTTTGCCTACGTGTATGTTTGTGCTCTGCTTGCGTGTCTGGTACCCGCAGAGAGCAGAGGAGGGCGCTGGGTTCCCTGGAACTGTACTTAGGGACTTGGGAGCTGCCATGTGGGCGCACGGAAACTCCCTCAAGATCCTCATTGAAAGAGCGAGTGCTCCAAACCACGGAGCCATCTCTCCAGTCTCCGAAACGGTGTAAGTTTTGAAAAGTCTATGGAAAAGAAAAGCTTGACTCTCGTTTCTCCTGTACCTTCCCGCTTCTCCAGGACAAAACCACCTTTGAGTCTGCAAGGAGTTTCTTTTTGATTGAATTCAATTGATTGAATTATAGGCTCTCCTAAGGATGGCGCTTTAATGCGCATAGCTGTGATTTATGACAATCTTGCTAAGCGCGAGTATTTTTCACGTCACAAGCAGGCATTTAGAAAAGCCCTGGCTAAGATGAAGCAGGGGCCTTGTTCACATACCAGCCTCTGCCATCAGCCCCAAGCACAGGCACTCAGAGCCACGGTTGTGCAGGGTGGAGGCTCTCCCAGTGTGCTACGCCTACTTCCTCTAATCAGGAGCCATTCTGGAATTTTGCCTTTTGACTTCTCCACGATCCACCAACCTGCCTCCCCATTCCAGGCCAGGCTGCTCAATCTACCTCCACCCTGAGCCAGTGGGGACAAGCCTCCCCTAGAGCCGGCAGGTGTCCTAGCACATTTGAGATCAAAGGTTACACTAGGTATAGCCGTGCGGCCTGTGTTCCCAACACTCACAAGTTGGAAGCAAGATGGCTGTGAGTTTGTGGCCAGCCTGGACTGGTTACATATCCAGTTCAAGGGAAGCTGGGTTATATAAAAGTAAAACTGTCTGGAAAATGCCCCAAAATAAAAACCTAACATTTCAACAGAGCATATCTGTCCCCAATAATTTGGAGACTGAAGCAGGAGGATCGTTTAGATCCAAGAGTTTGAGGGTAGCCTGAGCAATACACTAAACCCAGTGTTAAAAAGGAGGAAGGACAGACATGGTGGTGCACACCTTTAATCCCAGCACTTTGAGAAGCAAGGTGGGGGGAATCTCTGTGAGTTCAAAAACCAGCTTAGTCTATAGAGAGAGTTCCAGGACATCCTAGGCTAGCTATTGAGACCTTGTCTTATAGAAAGAAAAGCCGTGTGGTGGTTCGTGATTTTAATCCCAGCATTTGGGAAGTAGAGGCGGGGCCAGGTGGATCTCTGTTTGAGGCCAGCCTGGGGGGAAAAAAAGGAAGGGAGGGAGGGAGGGAAGGAGGGAGGGAGGGAGGGAGGGAAGAGTAGGATGAGCTGACCTAAGGATTTGAAGGCAAACACTATTACGAGCCATCTTATATTGCCCTCCTTGCCTGATTTCCTAGCCTATGTCTTTGCCCCAGCTGGTTCCTCCATCCAGGAAGTCTAGCCCTTCCTTCACTGTGTCCTTGCTTCATCCCTAAAGCCTTAATGCAGGACTCCTTCAGAAGAACTCTCCAACCTCTCCCCAGTCCTCTGTCTCCTCCTCACCCCCTCCATGGCCTCCCTCTTGCCTTGGCCTGTGTGCATCCATGAGCTTGCAAGGACAAGGTGGGGGGAGGGGGCTCTCTTCTTCACGTGTTCCCCCTACTTCTTCCAGCCAGGGACAGTTCTAGAAGGTGACTTCAGCACACTTCATCTGCCCACTCTCAGATAGAGAGGCTAGCCTCCTTTCTACCACGTATTTCTTGGGTCTTGGTTGCTGTTAGAAAGCCCCCATCCCGCCCCACGGGTTGCATTCGTTTGATATATCCATTTCTCTGCCATTGGGCTATAAGCTTGAAGCCTGTGATTGTGCCGTCTGTATAGCAGCATCGCCAGCACAGCTTCTGGTGGGCAGTCATGTGATGTCTAGTCTTTATTTTGCTGATAACACAGTTGTGTGGGGGGGTATGGTCCCCTCTAGTAATACTGTTAGATCATAGAGTTCAGAAATCACCTCTCACCCGGCGTAATGGCAAGTGCCCACAGTCCCACCACTCCGGAGGTGGAGGCAGGAGGAGCCAGCGTTTGGAGCCAGCCTGGGCTTTGTGTTTGTGGGGTAAGCAAAAAACAAACAAACAAATGAAAACTACAGTAACAACAATAAACCCCTTCCACGTCTCTGTACGCTCGGCAGCACCCAGTCCTGCAGCAAGCGCTCAGTGTCCATGCTCATGCTGGTTGAGTGAAACAACAGGTGGGCCAGAGCCCTGGCCTAATCCAGAGTTGGCACAAACAGCAGGGCCAGCCGGCTTCGTCTGACCCTGCTCTCCCCGGGGCCTTCCCACCACCCTGGAGGAGCCAGGGCCCAGCTGCAGAAGGGAGGCCCTCACCCCCCACATGCCTCTGACCCACTCAGAAATAAAGAAAGGAGCTGTTATAAGGGACCTTGTGGCCTCTCCTCTGCTGGCTGGGGAGAGAACGGGGTCTGGATGGAAACGGGAGGCAGAGGGAGACCACACACTGCTCTCTCTTCCCACAGTAAAATGTGTAGGAAGCCAGTCCGTGCAGGGTCAAAACTAAGAGGCAGAAGTAGGTTCCGTGGTCTACACCTGCAGACCCATCATTTGCAAGGCTGCAGTGGGACTGCCACTTCCAGGGTAGCCTGGGCTACGTAGCAAGACCATGTTTTTTGTTTTTTTCTTTAAATCAGTTCAAATGACTTTGAAGTCCTCCACAATTTTATTTTACTTTATTTTTTATTTTATTGTACTGAGGTGGAATCCAGGACCTAATTCATATCAAGCAAGGATTCTGCCACCAAGTTATACCACCAGCACCCAGTTGTTATCTTTTTGTTTCTTTTTGTTACTTTCGAGACAGACTCACTATTTGCTGGGGTTAACCTTGAACTCTAGGCTCAGGCTGTCCTCGCGCTTCACCCTCTCACAGGTGTGCTAGTACCCTTTCTTATTTGAGGTGGCCTCTTACCTGTCTGTGTATCACTACACGATATTCTTTAGGATGTTTGTTTGTTTGTTTTTGTTTGGGGGGATGTAGCTGTTGTTATTTGAGTTTTGGTGTTTTGTTTTGTTTTGTTTTGAGACAGGATTTCTCTGTGTAGCCCTACCAGTCCTGGAACTAGCCCTGTAGACTAGGCTGGCCTCTAATTTACAGAGATCCACCTGCCTCTGCCTCCTCAGTGCTGGGATTAAAGATGTGCACCTCTGCTGCCTGACTGGATGCTAGTTTTTTTGTGGTTTTTTGTTTGTTTGTCTTAACTTTTTATAGTTGGACTCACACCATGTATATCTGTGCATGAGTGAGTGGTATATGTGTGTGTGTGTACGCGCATGCGTGCATGGGTGCGTGTACGTGCGTGTGTGCGTGTGTCTTGCTATCTGGTTCATCATTGTATAGTTTTACTGTTTTTCTTCCAGGCTAATGAGCAGAACTATAATCTGTTCAACTTTTTCCTTTTTCCTTGTCTAGTGCTTTCTCGTGTGGAAGTCCTACAATCGTGTGGAATGTGCCGTCTTCCTTATCAGCATTTCTAGTTTGAGATTGCTGTGGGATGTTCCTAAAGGCTCCAAGTGTGCCTCGGGTTCTCCAGGTATATCCTCAGGGATGGGATTTCTCTATTGTAGGATATACACGTGACCAGCCTGAAAAGGAAATTCCAAGTCGTTTTCCACAGTGGCGGTAAGGAGTCGGGTGAGAAGACTCAACTGCTGCCCTTCCTGACAACCTAAATTCAATCCCTGGGACCCACGCAGGGGAGGACACCAGCACCTACAACTTGTCCAACCACCTCCACATGCACACAGAGCATGCGCACCCACAAACATGCAGTACAATTACAGAATAATGATGTGATTAAAAAAAAATTAAGGGGCTGGAGAGATGGCTCAGAGGTTAAGAGTACTGGCTGCTCTTCCAGAGAACCTGGGTTCAATTCCCAGCACCCACATGACAGCTCACAATTGTCTGTAATTCCAATTCCAGGGGACCCAACACTCACGGCAAAACTCCAAGGCACGTAAATAAAAATAAATTAATTTTAAAAATTAAAGCAAATAGTGGTCTATCTATATGTTTTTAGACCACTGGCTCAGGAAGTGACTCAGAACAGAGGTGGCAGGCACACCAGAGCAGGGCTAACTCCAAGTGTTTATGAAAATGAATTGCTGCTTCCCGGGTCAAGTCCATAATCCACACATTCAACAATGTTTTCTAGACAAACTAAGGGCCATCCCCTGGGCCAGGAGTGTGGAGACAATGACAGCTCAGCCCAGACCAAGCTCAGAAGGACAATTATGTTCCTATGTATTCTGCCAGGCAGCCCAGAACTTCAGCTTGCCCTGGGGAAGAGAAGCACTTGATGGTAGGTTTTAAAAAGATCTACTGTCTTAAAAAGAAAGCTACTTCAGGCCCAGGAAGGAGCAAGCTCCCTCCTCGGAGACAGCAAATGAGCCAAGGGGCTGTAGAAGAAGACCAGGTCTATAACCCAGTGGTGGTGGCGAAGTCCTTAATCCTAGCACTTGGGAGGCAGAGGTAAGCGGATCTCTGTGAGTTCAAAGTCAGCCTGTTCTACAAAATGAGTTCCAGAACAGCCAGGAGTGTTTCACAGAGAAACACTGCCTCAAAAAACAAAGCAAAATAAAAAAAGGAAAAAACAAAGAAGAAGACCAGGTCTACTCTTGTGCTGACAGAAAAAGTCACAACCCCAGATCATCCACGCAGAGTTTGTGCCTTGTGCCTGTCTGGAGCAGACATGGGTGAGCACACACATGGACATGCATACCAGTACACACACCAAGAGTCTGTCAGACACGCTGTAGGAGCAGAAGCAAGGAGCGTGAACACGCAGCTGCCAGTGGGAGATAAGCCGAGGACTGGGGGGCCCAGCCTGCCTGGCCTGCTGGGAAAGCCACCTTCTGCATCTTCCTGAGCTCCCCAGGGGCAGCCTCTGCAGAGTGCTGCCTTCAGAGCAGCCTGGGCACCTTGCCCCACCCTCAAGGGCTTGTTCTATTTACAGGCATGGAGTAGCAAATTCTCTGTCAGTGCAGCTTGGGTTGTGGCTGATGCCGACAGGCCCAACAGGATCGGGTATTCAGTGGTTACTTCAGTTGTTAGCGAAAAGTTTAATGGCATTTGCTATGAGAAACTGGGCTAGGACTGTAATTTGGTCATAAAATGCCTACCTAGCATGCTTGAGGCCCTGGGTTCAGCTGATCCTCAGCTCTGGAAAATAAATAAATAAAATGAAACGAAATGAGTGAGGAAGGGAAGATAAAGGGCAGGAAGGGAAGAGAAATGAAATGAAATTTCGCAAGATACCTGTGCCTGTGAGTCAGCCTGAAGCTTCCGGGCTGAGAGTAGAAGGGGAGAGAGAGGTTGGGGTCATTGCAAGGCTGCTCCCTAAGACTGGACATAGGTCAGTCTTGCACGGCTGTGGTGTTTAGAGAAGCTGAGGTCTGCTCCGCAGTCCTGACAGTTTGAGCTGGCTAGTTCAGGCTGAAGAATTACCACTTGGATGGTTAGACTCAGCAAATCCTAGCCCCTCTCAGCACCTCTCTCCCTTCCCCCACCTGCAACCCCCACCCTGTGCCTCCGGACAGAATACTGTGATCTATTGAGGCTGGAGAAGGATAGGAAATGGTCTGGCTTTCGGGGACTCCATGTCCCCTGGATACCCTCCCTCCCTAGGTTTGCCTGGCCCCAGAGAGGAAAGAGGAGAAACCCTCTGTGGAAGGCAGCTGGGGCCTGTCCTCTGGCCAGGGTACCCAAGGCACACACATCTCTATGTCCCATTCGCTGACCTACACATAGCTGTGGCTTTCTGCTCCTGCCGTCAAGTCGCTCACAGGGGCAGCCACCCCTCTGTCCCGTGTTTACGTGGCAGGAGTTCTAGATGTCTGTTCTGAGTATGGAGCCTGTCACAAGGAAGTGACAAGACTGTGCTCTTGTAGGAGAGGCTGCTAGGTTTCCCCCAGAGAGCACAGCCCTGCCAGGGATATCTGCCTGAGACATCAGAGCTATTACTATATAAATCCCAATAGCAGTTCTCTCCCCGGAGGTTACCCCTTCCTAGTCCATGTTCCTCTTCCACATTATCCCTCCCCTAAGGTGGGAAACCCCACTGGTCACCTTATGCTTCCTCTTCAATGTCCTCTGAGAAGCCCACTCCCACCAAGAACAGCCACTCAGCTCATCTCCCTGTTGCCCATAGGGACACCATTGCTCCACACCTCAGAGGATATGCCAAGGCCCTCTGTGCCCACCATGCCTTCCCATGCTTATGAGGCATGTTCTTGGCTAGCCTCTTCTCCAGGCACCCTGCCCTCAGCCCACTTGAGTGATCCGCCCAACCTGCACCAGTCATCTGCTTGGTTTAAAAACAATTGGCATTTGCTGAGTTGCCACTATGTGGAGGGGTTGCCAGGGGCAATGGCAAGTATTAGTTATGAAGTAGAGAGAGTTTAAAAGTTAGGACAAGAGAGACAGAAAAAAAAAAAGGTCATTCCTTATTTCAATCACCGATAATCTTTATCAGTTTGGTTTTGTTGTTAAGACAAGACCATAGCTGGTCTGGAACTAATAATATAGCTCAGCCTAGCTTGAAACTCATAGCAATCCTCCTGCATCAGTGTCTCAAGTCCTGGTATTGTAGGCATATGCCCCTTGCTTGGTTTTAGGATTGCTGTGCTGAGACCTGAACCCAGAGCCTTGCACATGCTCTAACCGAGCGATATTACTAACCCTTCAGCCAATTTTAAAGTTGTTCTTTATGACGTAGCATGAGCACCATCCCAGTCTTCTCCCTGTGCGGCTTAATAGTCCTTTCCAGCGCACTACCCTGGCTTAATGGAGTTGCCTACACAATCTATTTTTTTAATTTTTAATTGGAGTTATTGGGATGGGGATAGATGAAACATGGTTTAAAGAGATTGCCTGTCAGGCAGTGGTGGTCCATGCCTTTAATTCCAGCACTTGGGAGCAGAAGCAGGCAGATCTCTGAATTTGACGCCAACCTGGTCTATAGAGTGAGTTCTAGGACAGCCAGGACTACATAGGGAAGCCATGTCTCATAAAAGAGAGAAAGAAAGAGAGAAAGAGATTGCCTAGCATGCATTAGGCAGTAGTTCAACTCCTGGTGCTACATTTTATAAATTCATTTTTGGGTCTTGGGAATGGCTTGGTACCAGGGTTTGGCTCTCAGCACCCAGGTAAGGTAGTTCATAACTGCCTGTAGCTCCAGTTCCAGGGAATCTGGCGCCTCTGGTCCCACGGGCACAAGAACTCATGTGCATAACACCTATGCTTACATGTAATTAAAAATAAAATTTTTCTTTAAATGTGCCCAATTTTGAGTCGTTGTCTCAATGTACAGCCTAGACTACCCTAGAACTCTTGATCCTCCGCCTCCAAGTACTGGAATTCCAGGCATAGGCCATCTTTGCAATAAAAACTTGCATAATAAACATGGTGGTAGGTTGCTGCAGACCCATCGGGAGCATCATCTCTCTTCCCAAGGCTCTCCGGCAAGCTTATCTAAATGAAATCAGACTAAACTGAACATCAAGGGCAGCCTTGGAGAAGGGAGGAAAGGGGTAGGCAAAGGAATGCTCAAGGCTTTGCCTTGAACTAAATTCTCCCTTTTTAGTCTTTTAGTAGCAGCTAAAAAAGTAGGCTCTGTTCACAGTACCTGCCTTCTTGGTTGGGGAAGGCAGAGCCAGAATAACTTTTTTCCGGTTCCAATGACAGAATCCAGGGCTTTGAACAGTTAAACACATGCTTTATCATTGAACTCTATCCCAAATCCCAAACTGTAACTTTTGCGTGTTCAGGTTCAACAAAATAGTCGCTATTGTGTCCGGTGACTTTGTAAGTTGTGGAGTGAATGTAGTCAGTTGATTTTATAGCAAAAACTAGGCATCGGTCTTAAATAACACGAAAGGCAGGGGCCACGGTAACATTACTATTACTCTAGAAAACAAACGAAGTTCTCATTCAAGTCAGCAGGAGCCTCACAGTGGGTAGGGACTGGCACACAGTGTGACTGTAGAAGCTAGTTTCCAGGTTGGTAAGGAAATCCCAAGCAGAGTCATACAGCACAGCTCGCTGGCCAGGCTCCGTTAGCCACCAAGTAACTGCCTTCTGAGAGCCATCGTGTGCAGGTGCCTGGCAACCCAGGACACTGGGCATGAGTGCCTGGCAGAAGACAGGTGGCACTGAGGAGCCACAGGAAGCTTGACTTTCAGGTTTAGAAGTGAGACCGAATCCAGGGATAAGTTAAAGAGGGCCTGTAGCTGGGGAGCTGCCAAGACTGAAGAGCTGAGGCAGGCCATGGAGATGAAGTGGTGTGCTCTGGAATGATCTCACTGAGACCCGGCTGGCTTGCTGAGGGCAACCAGGGGTCAGGACTTTGGGTCATGGGGACTAGAGAGCAGGTGAAGTTGATTCACCCAGGTGGATGATAAGCTGTGATGATACACTAGCAGACAGACGGGCAATGTCTAATGAGGAAGAGGGGCGTGCCAACGATGACTGGAAAGTTCTCGGTTTTCAATGCTGGCTGGGAGGGGGTGCCTCTGTGACAGCAGGAGAGCCACCAGCCGGTCTCCTGCAGTTAGAAGTGGGGCTAGTGGATGGGAGGCTCCTCAAAGCCTCATTGTTGTAACCAGTGTCAAAGCAAGTGCAGAGGGTGGGGAAAGAGGACTTCTGGTGAGGTTTGCCAAGGGAATATTCTTTTGATAAAGAAATAGGGCAACCCACTTGCAACATTTTGCTCCAATCTCATAGTGAAAGGAAGGTTGCTCACAGCAACTTCACGTGTAAAATTCAAATGAGTTGCTAACAGACCTTTGGAAAATAGAACAGGCAACCACTGGGTAAGCTCATTTAGGAATACATGATGGGGAAATAGTTAAAAGAGGCAGGGCTGGGCGCTGAGCGCCCAAACAACGCTAAGTACAAGTGGCCAGTCGGCTGGGGCCCAGACTAGTATCTACTGACAGAAACTGGTCCTGGCCTTTACTGCAAGTTCATGAAAGGAGAGGGAAGAGAGCAATAAAAACTCGGGTGATTCTCCCTCTGTTCGGGGTTTTGGAAAATTAGAGGGATGGTGGGAAACTCAAGAGGTAGAGTCAGCCTCCTATGTGATCAGGGTTGCCACTGAGAATCTTCCCAAATGCAGAGGAAGGTATCTGAAGCCATGAATTCCGCCTTGGTGTTGGATGATGGAGTAGGGAAGCCATAGAGAAGCCAGCTAGACCCAGTCAAAGAAGCCACTCAACCTGATTGAGGCCAAAAAAAGGAACAGGCTGCATCTGGGAGGACAGAAGAAAGCCACAAGCACCGTGAAGCTGGGGATCCATGGGAGGCGATAGCGTATAGACAGAGGATGTAGATCTGGACTCCTCGGAAGCAAGGCAGACCATAGGCACAGCGGGACAAGAACAGGCTAGACTCATAACTGCTAATGTTTTGGGGGCACCTGGCTAGGGTCAGGCACACAAAAACACAGAAATGTTTTAAGACGACAAAGAGCTAGGACATCTACGTAGGCACTCTGTCTTCAGAGCTTGCATCCTTAACAACTACACTGTGTGGAATACAGTAAAAATAGAGACAAAATAAATAAATAAAGCTCTATAAAGGATGTGACTTCGGCTTGACCTTTATGTTAAATGCCATATCAAAAATCAAACAAACAAACAGCAAAGGTTTTGGAAACACCCAAGCCTGTGTGATCTTAGCAGTCGCTCAGAACGTTCACCTTTCCGTTTTCTTGTTCATTTGTAAATTTGGGCATAAACCCCCGCAAGGATTGCTGAGGGTTAAATAAAGAAGCCTATTGAGGGCTTGCCCTTGCCTTCTGCTACTTCACTGGTTTTGGAGCTCTCAATATAATACCCATTCCAGATCTGGATTTCCTCATCTTTCCAGGGGCTATACAGGGATACAGGTCTGTACTCACGGACCCACAGAGTGCGCACCCTGGTTTTCTTTATTCCCCAACCTCTATCAAGATGCTTCAGGGAAGAAGTCTCATTTAACATACTCCACTGTGGTATCTGAGGAGACAAAGTGTCTGATAAGAAAGAAGCTGCTGACCCCGGAGAGGAAGGCTGCAAGCACCCGGCCTCTAGTCCATCACAGGCATTTCACACTTCTTGGAATGGTCCTCTCCTCCCACTCATGAAGCTGCTCTTAGGAGTGATCACCGGGAAAAGCCCACTGCCATGCTCTTAGGAGTGATCGCCGGGAAAAGCCCACAATTCTGTTCAATTTCCCTTTCATCGGTAGCCTGGTCTGTGGGTATTGACTAAAGTATCCTTACCAGTCACTGATCCTTCCAGAAAATAAAGCATGGCACCTCCAGTTTTCCAGAGAGCATGCCATGCTCTTAGGAGTGATCGTTGGGAAAAGCCCACTGCCATGCTCTTAGGAGTGATCGCCGGGAAAAGCCCACTGCCATGCTCTTAGAAGTGATCGCCGGGAAAAGCCCACTGCCATGCTCTTAGGAGTGATCGCCGGGAAAAGCCCACAATTCTGTTCAATTTCCCTTTCATCGGTAGCCTGGTCTGTGGGTATTGGCTAAAGTATGCTGGGTAAACTTTTGTTCCTGGGGGAATAATGAAAGCACCTTTTTAGAGACGACCACGAGACTGCAACAAGGATCTCCAAGAAGGTCCAAAGTAGGCAGATATTCCATGGTTATGAATCATAAACTTGAAACCTTCAGGGTTAGGACTTCTCAAAAGTACCCCAAATGGGAAAGGAGGAACGGTGGGCAAATCAGAGCATACCCACTCTGTAAGATGGTACTGGCTACTTCCTATCTGCCTATCACTACAATAGAATGTGACCAACAGTAGCAAATCTGATTTTTTTCTGAAGAAAAATTGAAGCTTACTTTAAATCTCAAAATAAAAAAATGGTATTGGCTTCTAATTTTAGTCTTTCTTGAGAGTCCTGTGAAAACCAACAATACTTGCTTGCTAGATTGTTCTTGGGGACTAATTTACCTCTAAGAGGATTTGAGGGAGGGCAGAGGTGAAGGGCTGTGTCCAAGGGCAAAAGCTGAAGGATCAGCAATGTTTCCTTGGGGCTAGGACTGTGCTAGACCTACAGGAAGCAACAAATGTGGACCATAGACCTGCCCTTCGGGTGTTTATAGACTCATTTTAGAGGCCCAGATAAAGCAATAGTTGGCCCAGGAAGTAGAGGCAAGGAGCTATGTAGTCTTCCTAGAACTCTGAGCTTCAGATCTTTCTAGAAAGTCAGGATTAACTTTGAGAATAGCAATTCCAGAGGCAGAAATTCTAGAGAGCTCCAGAACGGAAAGTAAATAAATTGAGCAAAAGCCGGGTCAAGTGGCACAAGCGTGAAAGCTCAACATTCTGGAGGCCAGGGAAGAGAAAGGCAATTTGAGGCTAGTCTGTTCTGCAAAGAAAGTCTGAACCCTGCCTGGGCTATCCAGGGAGACCCTCTCTCAACAGATGAATAGATAAGAGGCATGAACTGTACCCAGAGAATTTGCTTGCAGGCTAAATACCATTTGGAAAAGGCCGTGCTGGAGTGTGGGGCTTCCTTGATACCAGCATATAGTCACGTGAGACACAGCAATCCCCCAAACCAAGGTGAAAACCAGCTGGCGATGACTGGAAAATAAGAAGGCCCTACATGCTCTTCAAGCTGGAAGAAGGCAGGGCTGTGGGCTGCAGCAAGCATGGCAGCTCCAGGTAGATGCTGAGCACTGACTTAAGAGTCAAGAGGAGGACAAGTAAGTTCCTTTCTGTAACGAGGGATAGGCACTTACCGCATTAATCGTGGGTTCCCTCATCTGTGAATCAGCCACATTAAATGTATCCCAAGTGGGATTGGGGTAAGAAGGAGGAACCAATTCACTTTTCTCCATTTACATATTTTTTAGTAGCCCTGGCTGGCCTTGAACTCACTATGTAAACCGTGCTGGTTTCAAAGAAGCTGCCTCTTCCTACCACCGAATGGAATTAGAGGAGTGTGCTTGCCACCATAGTGGTCTCTCTATGATTTTTATGGCTTGAGAGTTCTAATTTCAAATAGGGTGAGGAGAAGCGCTTTTGGTCTCCATGTTGATATCTTTTCCAGTAGGTGCTCCAGTAATCAACAGTTTGGGGCTAGCAAGGCTGACTGCCTCTGAGGGGAGAATGAAATTGCCTTTGCCTTTCTCAGCCTTTCCCGGGTATGGCGGGCACTTAGGGTTGGCAGCATTTTTGAGGGGGTCTGTGCCCCAGGAGGGACCCTTTCCACCTAGTTCCTACCTGGGAAAGAAGGTGAGACCCAAAAGTAAAGCTAGGAGGAAACTGAGGGGCTACCATACTGCCCCTATTTGAAAGCATAGCATTGTTCCGTTGGTTTGCGTTTTGGATCTCAGGCCCAGAGTTTCTTTTCCTAGAATGATCTAGAGTGCTCCCCAACGCCTCTGGGGCAGGGGAGAACTTGAGTGGTCCCAGAGGTTCTCCAGCTCTGAGCGGGTCTCACAGATCTCTACCCATGCTAAAAGGCGAGACCCTTGCCGCCGGAGTCCTCATCTTCCCAGCTCCTGAAGGTCTGTCAAAAAAAAAAAAAAAAAGTCGCCTCCTTTGCAAAAGCAGCTCGCGTTGTGGACTCTTGTCAGAATGCCCGCACCTTTCCCCAGCCCCACACCCGGGAACAGACTCTGGCACCTGCCCCTCCCCAGCAGCCATTACACGATGTTCACAGAAAGTTAGTTTTCAGTCTCCTCCTCCCTCTACCCACAACCCATCCGGGTGCCGGACTGGAAGCATCTTGAAAGTAGGAAGTCACTCTCCGACTGGCCTCTGCCTTGGGACCTTCCGATCACTCCCTAAGGGATGGAGCGCGGTGGGGGTGGGGGGCCGTGAGCGCACAGAACCCGAGCGGCCGACCGGGCTGCCCAGCCCGAACCCTGGGACGGGGGCGGGGGTAGGTTAGTACTTCGCCCTCTAGGACAGGCTCCAGCCTAACGCAGCCCACCCGGCTCAGCTCCGACTCTCAGAGGCGTGCCCACCCAGCCAGGTGATCTCGAACCTTCTCTATCACACACCCCAACAACAAACAACCCTCAGCTCTCTCCATCCGGAGAAAGGAGGTGGAGCCTGACCTCAGCCGGAGGCTGCTGCAGCTACGGAGGGGGGAGGAGGGGGCTCACTACTCCAGTCCTGGGGGGGGGGGAGTCTTTCCTCCAGGGAGTGGCAAGGGTGGGGGCCTTGGAGGGCTCCCAAGCTTCAGGAAAGCCCTCCCCCAGCGGTGTCTACCCTCCGCCGGCGAAGGGAGAATGCAGAAGAGGTGGCTTTAGTGAAGGCGACTTGTGACTGTCCCTCTCCGGCTGAAGTGCCCTCGGGCCCCTCTCCGCCATTTATGCCCTCCCCCCACCAACAACCTTCTAGCCTTAAGGGCTGGATGAACCTAGGTGCCTGGTAGGCGGCGGAGAGGAGAAGCAGCTTTACTGCGCTCTAGGGAGCTGAGGTGTGCCCATCCCCCCATCCCTTGACGGGTGGGGGTGCAGGCGGACCCCAGGGACGCCGACTAGGGGAGGAAGGAGCCTGAAATAGGTGTAAGCAGCAGTTGTCGGCATTGCAGGGAAGCAACTCGGGTGAGGGGTGGAGAATGCAGCTTAAGGGGAAGGCCGGGGACCCAACGAGGGTAGGAGTCCAGTGTCAAAGGGAAGGAGAATGCAGAAACAGCTTTCGCTGGGAGGGGCAGCTGCAAAGACTTCCCTGGCTAGCAATCTGGAGGCTAGCGCTGGACAGATGGGGGTTTTGGACACAGCACCATGGCATGCGGCCCCCAAAGTCTGAGCGCATGCGGGTTGTGCGAAGACTGGTCCCACTCAGACCCCCGATCATCCGGACCCAGCCTGTGGCAATAGGCGTCCTTAGGGAAGAGAAACGATCCTTTTTGATGGGCACTCAACAACTGGCTTCTTGGTGGCAGGAGGGGGCCTGTCCCCTCCGGCTTAGTTAGAAAGGGAGTACTTCTGACTCTCCTATCCCTAGGGAAAGAGCCCACAGCAGGTAAAAACCAGAGTTCTACACTTGGCTTTGCCTGAGGGCAAATAATTTCCGGAAGTCCCTTTAGGAGGGGTGTTCTGACCCCTCTGAAGAGGGAGCGGGTCCCAGCAAAAGGGGGCTTCATTTGCCGGGGGCGGGGGGGGGGCAAGTGGCATAAAATTTAATCCATGCCAAGGTGTCCCTGCACAAGAGAGCCTGTCCTTCATCTTGTCCAGTGGAGCTTAGGGGCCAGGTTGCTCAGAGTTCTGGGACCTGGAATTTGGACGTTCTGAGGAGAGGCAGAGGCGGGCTGCCTGTCTACACCGGGAAAGGCGACACCTGGGCATGACATCGAGGCAGGTGAAAGTGGTCAGTGCCACCTTCACAGAAACTTCGCTGCGGGCTTGGGTGCCCTGCCCGTGCCAGGTGGCTGGATCTCTCAGGGCAGGCGGTCTGCTGGGACTGCAGCGGCAGTTGGGGGGAGGTGCTTCGCGGCTGAACTGGGGATGACAGAGCAGCCAGTCTGTCCCTGCTGTCAGTCTGGTTGTACTTGGTGGGGGAGGGGTATGCAGCACGTTCTCTCTGGCCCTGGATGTTCTCCTCCAGGCATCCATCTCCTCGGCTCTTCTGCTCCGAGGCAGCTAACCCTTACTGAAAGGTCGGGAGGTGCTTAGGTAAAGAGCAAGCCTCTTCTGCGGGCTGCGGTGAGCAGGGGTGGGGGTAGATAGTCGTGGAGCCCTGATGGATCCATTCCTCTTTCCAGGCCAAGTGACAAACCCTTTTTTGGCCAGAGAGAGGAAAGGTGACAGCCCCCAGGCACTGGCACAGCTGTTCTGGTGGAGTGGGATGGGAGCAGCATGCTCTAAAGAAAGGCTGGAAAAACTAAGAGAGCTGGAGCCTTTTCAGAGAGGCTCTGGATTGGGAAGGAAGATGGACCAGATGCAGAGGTTCCTGAAAATGGAGTGAGAGAGGACAGGAGGCCAGAAGGTCCCTTTGGGGTACAAGCAGCCTGTATAATAACCCTGGCCTCCTCTTAGCTGACTTGTTGGCCAGCTTTAAAAAGCGAGAGAGAAGGGGACCCAGGAGATCAGTGGGCTGCTAAAGGAGGAACATCAAGTGCCTTTAGCAAGCCAGTGCTGCCCCCCTCCCCCCAGCCCACTGAGCCTGAGCCACCTGGGGCAAAAGAGCCAGCCGCCCACAGGGAAAGCTCTGAGGACAGAGTTCCTTTGGCGATGGAGCAGGCTGGGCAGTCTAAGTAGCTCCTGGGGGCTTTGCCTCTTCCACAGTCGGGATTCTCTGTTCCCTCCTACCTGGGTCCCAGAGATGTCAACTCTTGCCCTCTAATACCAGGGCCACGGGGTTTAGCCTGAAGGTGTCATGGAGAAGCCCACGCCAGCAATGTTGCTCTGTCCGTTCTCATGCTGAAAGTGGCCTGCCACTTGAGTATCCTTCCCTGTGACCTATCTTTCCTGATTCTCAGTCCCAGTCCCCCCACTATCAGAGATAAAGCAGCTATGTCCCCTTATCCCGCCTTATCCCCTCTCCTGCTTCAACCTTCGGGAGCTTCAGCAGTCATTTAGGTGCCTTCTACTCCCGATCTGATGAGGACTGAGGTCTACCGTGAGACACGACAATGGACTTGGCCGAGGAGAGGGGCTAATTTTGTGAGATGGACAGTAGGGCTGGCCTGTGTGTACTGGGAAGGACTGTTGGGAATCTTTGCCTTGGGAAGGAAGAAAAAAGTCCTTCAGGGTCCTACTTTCCAAGGTCTGAGATGTTGCCTTCCCTAATGATGGGAAGCAGACAAAAGGGTAGTGGTCCTAAGAGAGTTTGGCCCTTTGAGAAGTTTGTGCACCACGGTTTAGCATGGCCTTGGTAAACCATGCCCTGTAGATAGTCTGGGGGTCCTCCAGCTAGTTCTGGAAGCAAATGAACTGCCTTTTTCTTTTTTCTTTTTGCGAGGGAGGCTACTGCCCAGCCACAGAGACTGGCAGCCCCAGTTCCCTTCAAAGCTGCCTGGGTCAGTGCTTCAGTAGCATGGTCTGGGAGAGGTGGGGCACAGGATATAGGGCAGGAGGAGCCCCTAAGCCACTCTTTAAGGCTCGGTTTTTCCTGCTTACTAACCAGGCTTCCTCAGCAGCACTCTGGGCGCTTCTCTGCCCTAGGCGTTCCAGGGCCCAGCCCCTCCCCGGCTGCTCCCAGGCTCGGGTGACTTGACACTACCCTTTCTGCTCCTGCTTCTTTACCTCCCTAAGCGCCCCTCCCCCGCCTGAATTGGGAATGAGGCTTTGTTCAGGGGTGGACTCTCAAGGATTTCTCAAGAACCTACTGTGTGCACATTACAGCTCCTTGAAGTGAAGTCCTGGGCTGGCTCTGGCGCGACAAGGTGTCCAGGACACGGTTCCTTCCCGCACCTCATAGGGACCTCCCACCCCTTCGTATGACCTCAGCCTGCTGTGCCCACCCACCCAGCTGACCCCGAGAGCGTGCTCAGGCTTGGAAAAGCACGTCTGTGGGTGTGAGAGACGGAGCCACAGCAGAAGGTGACTATGGGGAAGCTAGGTAAGTGTCTGCATTGGGTCTACGCTGGCTTGGGGACGCCAAGGAAGGTGTCCAGCCGCGCCTGTTGGGCTGCCCGCCCCTTTCGCCCTCCCTCGGAGAGCTCTGATGTTCCCCGCGGTGGTGGAAGAGGGTGTGTGGGTGTCAAGGACTCACAGACCGTGCTCTGCTGTCAGCTAGAAATGGATGAGGGTTCCACACTCGGCTTCTGAAAGAGGGCAAATTGGGAGCCGGGGTGGGGGGCGGTAGGTGAAGGGCAGAAAGAGGAAAAAGAGATGCGGGTGAGGGGTTACCGAGCCAGGACCGACCTTGCTAGGAAGGAAAGGAGACGTGGCAAGCAGGGAAGTCGGAAAGATGAGGCAAGGGCGGGAGGGGCTTCTCAGCAGTCGGGGCCCTTTCGCGCGAGTCTGGGGCCCTTTCAGCATTAAAGGGGGTGTTGTTCTTGCTTGATTTTTCGGCTGGTCTTCTACAAGATTTGCCCCGGGGGCAGCAGCCTGAGGAGGGTGGGGTGTCCCTCGGCCCGCAGTTTACTGTAGCGGGTGCTTAGAGAGGTTACCAGGGAAGAGGGATGTAGAAGGGTGACGGTCAGGGCGGGGGGCGAGCTAAGATTTCTCAGGGGGTCTGCAGCTGAGGGGCTGGAGCTTCAGGGTCAGGTCACCATGGGATACCGGCACAGGCTCCGAAGACGAGCAGAAAACCCAAGAAGCCGGCAAAGAAAATCATCCCCCCCCCCCCCCCCCCCCGCCACCACCCTTGGCATCGTACCCCTCCCCCCAGGCCCCACCACTCCCCGCACCGCCTCCCCCGGCCGCCTCGTGCTGCCCCCTGCGTCGGGACGACCGACCCGCGATTCTGATTGGTTGGAAAGCGGGAGGGGGAGCCGAAGGCCGGATTGGCTGGCGGGGCCAGCGCAGGGCGGGGCGGCTGATTGGCGGAGCTTGCCGAGGGGCGCGCCGCTGATTGGCTGGAGACGAGGAAGCAGGAAGGAGGGCGGCGGAGGCTCCGCTCTCGGGGAGTTTGTGGGGGAACCGCGAGCGGCGTAGCGGATCCCGGAGCCCGGCCCCCGCTGCCCGCCCGTCTGGCCGCCTGCCCCGCCCGTCCGGCCCTTGCCGTCCGCCCGCCCGGGCCAGGCGCGCCCGCCCCCCCGACGGCCCCGCCCGACCGCGGCCCCCGCTCCGCCCGCCCGGCCCCGGCCCCCAGGAGGAGGCGCTGACGCAGCAGCGTGGAGCCCGGGAATTGAGCGCCCCCGGGGGGTTCCAGCCGCCGGATTCCAGCCCGGCCGGGGCCTGCGGGCGCCCAAAGCCGCGCCGTCCGCGTCGCTCGTCCCGGTGAGCGAGGGGCCGGGATCCAGGAGGGGGAAGGGGCGGGCGGGCCAGCGAGCTAGGTAGGCGGACTAGCAAAAGGGAGAGGACCGGCCGTCCGTCAGCGCGCCCCGCCGAGCGCGCCGCGCCGCCGCCCCCGCCAGCCCCGGGAAGGGACGGACGGACGACAAGAAGCAGGTGCGGCCGCCTGCCCGCCCGCGCGCGCCGCCTCCCTCCCCCGGGTCCGGCGCCGCGGTCCCGCCATCGGGGAGCGCGGCGCGCCTCGAGGTGACAGCCCCCGGGGGGCGCCCGCCTCACAGGCCGGGGGCGGGGTGGGTGGCGGCCGCAGGGTGGCAGCTTGGCCGGGCGGCGGTGGCGCGGGCGTCCCGGGCTACGGATACGGAGGGCGGGAGGACGCGGGGCGCTTCCTCACCGCGGTAGAGCCGGCTCGCCTCCGAGTGCGCGGGCGGCAAGGCCCCCGCCGCGCCCCCTCCCCCATCGCGGTCCCCGAGGCAAGGGGCCGCGGCCGGGGGCGTCGCCGCGGGATCGCCCTCTCGGGGTGGGGGGGGCGCCTCCCGGGTTGGGAGCAGACCGGCTATTGCCGGAGGGGGGGTGGGGATGGGGGCCGCGCCAGGGCGAGGGGTAGTGTGGACCCGATCGGGTCGGACTGGAGGAAGGGAGGCGCCGAAGACGGAAGGGGACCGGTTCGAACAGCGAGTGTGGGCCGCGGGAGGCCCTGTGGGGACCGTGCGGGGCGGCGGCCGAGTCCGAGGTGGGGCGGGGGCAATCGAAGTTGTCAGACCGCCTCCAAGTGACAGCGGGACCCGGTGCTCCAGGCCCGGCCTGCTTGTACCCTCCCAACCCCGCCGCCTCTCCTCCGGGGCTGGGGGCCGGGTCAGGTCGGGCCCGAGGGGCCCGCTCGGCGATGAAGGGCCGGACAAAGGCGGCGCCCGAGCGGGCGCAGGTAGTGGTATCGGGGAGGGGAGCGAGTCCGGGGCACCCACCCCAAGGGGCGGGCGACGGGGCCGGACTCTGCCCTGGGGACTGCGGGGGCCGGGGCGTCCACCGGGAGGAGCTGCGGCACTGGCTCTGGGCTCTAGCCGCAGATCGCCTCGCGGCTCCGGGAAGAGTGGGGTCGACTTAGCCAAGGCGGAGGGGCAGAGGTGGGGGGGGTGTGCGCACCGAGTGCCCTGGCCGGTGGCGAACCGGCTTGGTGGACTCATGGAGGCGAGCAGAGCCTGCTTGCAGTGAGAGGCGTTCAGCAAGTCTGCCTACCGGTAGAGGTTTAACTCCACCTGGGATGTCTCCTAGTGGCCCATTGTCGGCAGTCTTAAGAGCACCGACAACTGACTACTTGGATTGGGACTAAGGGACCCACCCCCCTACACACACCCCCACTGTGCCTGTCGATGCCTTCACTACTGCTGTAGCAGTTTTTCTTAGCTAAGAAGGTACCCACATAGGGATATGATAAGCGAAGTCCATAAATCCAAGGAGAAATGTGATGATGAGATAAAGTGAGGTTTCCAGGTGTCTTTTGTGCCACCTGACACGTTTCTTCCCATCTTCTGCACCTGCATATCTTCTAACTAAAAGGAGTAAAGAGCTTCTGAGGGACCACATTTCTCAGGGACAACATTGTCCTAGGACACTTTGGAATCCCTGACTTAAGCTGAGAGTGCTGATAACCCCAGTAGTGACCAGCTCTAGGGTGTATGCTGTTTACCCCGTGTGTAAAAGACCCACTCAGCTCCAGTGCCCCCCCCCCCCCATGTGAACATATTGGGAACAGGAAGAGAGGAGACTCGGGCTAATGACAGCTGAGAACATGGCCTTTTGCTGAGAAAAATCTGGGTTGGAGTGGCACACCAGGGGGACCCATCAAGAGCCTCATTCGGCTGAGGTTGGCTGTAAGCCCTTGATGAGAAAGCTACCTGTCTGCCAAGGGGGACTGGGCAAGTAGGATATGGAGTTCATTCATGGCACCCATTGCTCTCCCCGGGAAAGCCTGTACGCCAGCTTGGGTGGAGTTGAGGCTTGTGGGAAAAGGGAGTATTACTTCTCACAAGAGACTGAAGTTTGTTTGACAGAATTTAATTGTATGTCTAAAATCCAGAGAAGGCTGGAGAATCTGTGCTTTTGCTGGGGTTGCACTGTATGTGACTTCTTTTGGTAGCAGTCAGAAGGGTGACCTGATTTGGCTGCTGGAAGGTTAAAAGGAGTTGCCAAAATAACATTTCCCTCTGTGGTAGGGATTTTACCTGGCAGGAGACTCATGCCTGTCAGATCAGTGTTGAGGGGAGCTGAGCCATTAGTATGTTTCTGCTCTCTGTTCCTCTCTGTCCGTCCTTCCCCCTTCCCAACCCTAGCTCTCAAGCTCTAGCTGAGGCTAGCCAGGAACTTGCAGCAATCCTTCTGTCTGCCTCCTGAGTGCTGGAATTATCTTTGTACCACTGTGCTGGTTTGGGTTTGTTCTTTTGGTGTCTCCCTCCCTTCCTTTCTGTTGCCATGTTCCCATGTCATTTTCCTCTTGCTTCCTCTGACTCTTCTGATCCAATCTGTGCACAGCTACCAGATCATTCTCCCCACAGGACCCCTTCCACGAGTCAGTTTCTTACTCACTAAATTGTGATTGCTCTCTCTTCCCTGCATTCTGACCCTCGACAGTGTCCCCAAGGCTGCTCACCAGTCACTCTGCACATTTGTCTCTCCTCTGCCCTTTGCTCCTGGCTCTTCCCTTTCCTTCTCTTCCACTTGTCCATTGTCTTGGTGTTGTTCAGGAAAATGTATTTTCTAGCACGGTGTCTTCTCAAATATTTTGTGAGCTGGAAGTTTCTTAAGGATAGGGGTAGTGAATTAAAGTGTGTGTGTGTGTGTGGGGGGGGTCTATCCTGGAATAGAGAGGAACCTTGCTTTTCTAGAAATGCCCTGTATAGATTCAGTCCTTGGAGGGCTCTGACCCTTTCTGTCAAAGGTATATAAATAGGGCATGTTTGTGAGGCTCTCATGGGTGTTTTCTTTTGCTGCTGTTCTGACCCATCTGCTGGTGAAGTCGGTCCTAGATAGTTGATGTGACACCACACAGACATTAATTGAAAAGGGGTTGTAACCCTGTTTTCCTCCTGTCCCCACTAAACCATCCTCTCCCTCTCTTCTACCCAGCTTTTCTGTTAATTTGCAATTTGCTTGCTGTCCATGCTAAATGAATCCATATGTTTTACCTCTTCTCATCTGGGTGTAAATAAGGGAGAAAACACTCTTCGGAGAACAGAGGAGAAAAATTAACCTGGGCTAGTCCATGGATGGGCTTTGTAGAGTCCTTTTCTAGAAAGTGTTTTTCCGCTTTGGGGACTCGGTCTGTCCCGCATTGGACCTTTGAGGAGGGAGTGCTGTCCTTCCAGAGCTCTTAGAAGTTGGTTTCTGTTGGTGATCAAGCATGGACCTTGGGAACGTGGGAGAAGACTGATGCTGCTTTGACGCTCAGTGGTGAAGAAGCATATCTTGCATCCATCCTCTTTCCCCCAAACCTCTCTTTTGTGCCCCAGTTTGATGATTAATGGACCAGCATTTCCCTTCCAATCAGGAAGGCCACCCCTTACAGTTGCCATGGTAATGCAGACCTCTCCCCCGTCAGTTAAGAAAAAAAAAAAAACCTACTACTTCTTATCCTTTACTGTAAGAGAAAAGCCACCCCAAAACGCCTCTCTTGGGCTTGTTCCTCATCCGCTTGCTCTGTCTGCGGTGTGCATCCTGGGACATAGTCCTTTCCCTACTCAGGGACATTGCCTGAGTACCTCAACCAGAGTCTGCACTTGTCAGAACCGGCAGGAGAGGAAACAGCCTTTAAATTTATTCATCCATGATGCAAAGTACAATCCAGAAAGAGCCCTTCTCCTTTAGGGATACAGGAGGCGCCCTCCGTATGCTCTCCAGTATTTAGAGGTATGAACTGGGTAGCATTTGATACCCAAGAAGGAAATTTCAGTAGACCTGAAAGAAAATCAGTCTAGCATATCTACTAGAATTGGAGTTCATTGAAAATGTGGTAATTATTTTCATTTCACCCCACCTCTCCATCAGAGCATCTAAGAGGACTTAGAATGTTTTCGTTTTATCTACTGTTGTTCCTCCTGACCTTGCTCAGGCAACATCTGGCCTCAGTGCCCTGTCGCAAGGTGAGTCATTAAGGAGGAAAAAAAATTCCCAGAGTTCAAAAGTAGTCTGTGTTGAACTCAAGCTGCCAGCAAAGCTGGCGAGTTTATGGAGCATTATATGAACAGTCCGACATTAAAGGGCCTCCTTTTTATGAATGGGTCGTGAAGAATGTAAATAAAGCAGCATCTCTCAATGGGGAAGCATTTTACATAAGCAGCACTACCCCAGCCCAAGTATTTATGGGAACTTGCTAGCACTGTCTGGCAAGACTTGTTTCCTTTGTGTCGTGACTTTGTAGGGACAAGGGGAGTGTGAGGAGAGTGTGCTTTGGCTCTGCGGGTTTGGCCTTGTCTTAGTGGCCAGCACAGTGTCTGTTAGCCCTAAAAAGATGAAAGAATACGTGTGGTCCAGAGCTTGTGAAAATTAGCAGCAGAGGTTCCCGATACCTGGTAGTGTAAGATTCTGCATGCAGCTCCTGACCCCTCAGGCTGCTTAGATCTTCCTAGGTCATGCCCAGGAGGTCTTGGATGATGAGATCCTACCTGGTTTTATGGGAGGCACCTAGCTGGAATAAAATGTACTGGTTTGAATTTCAGCTCCTTTATCTTTCTACAGCCCCTCTCCTGGTTTTGCCACTAATGAGCTGTAAGCCGGCTAAAAAGTGGAGGAAGCAGTGGGCACCGAACATTCCTGCTCAGGGCTGCCAAGTCCCGGGATCCCAGTGAGGGCCTGGGTGTCCTGTCCCAGGCTTCTTGGTGTGAAAGCTGGGGATGAGAGGCCACTGGGTTTGGAGAACAGGGCCCAGAGTGCAGTCACTTCTCAGACTTGGTGTCCTGGAGTAGAGGTCATTGCATTTCTCTTTGCACAGTGGGAAATACCTGCACGGGTGGTTCTTCATCTGATTCAGTGTGCTGGTGGCTCTTGAGCTCCTCCACGGGCTTGGTCTGCCAGGAAGGAATGAGGGTTGTTTCTCGGTCTGGTGTTATGAATCAGTAACTTCCAAGATACCATAACCAAGTTACTTGAATGAAAAGACGGTGGCCTTTCATAGTTAATGAGAGCAGTACTAGCTAAGAATGTCCTGGGTCTGATTATTTTCTCTGGCCTCTGCTCCTTCTCTGGGATTTAGGAAGGACAGATATGTTGATTTCCCTGACCTGGAGTCAGGTGTGTGTATCTAGTTTCTGCCTATGCCAATACAATTTTTCCAGTTTCCTGCTGCAGAAGAGCAGAATGGACCCTTCTGCAATTGTAGTCACTTGTCGGGAATGTTTGGGGATAACAGTTTGTTTATCAGGTTTCTGTGCTGCCAGGTGGTTTAGAAGTGTGTTCTTAGAGTAGTTATTATTAGGGTGCCACTTGTTGCCAGAGAGTAGAACCACATCACCTCTGCAGCCAGGGTCAGTGGTCATTTCCCAGCCCTGACTCGGGCTCACAGAGTTTCCATTGACTGTAAAAAAGAATTCTATAGAGAGGAAATGCTCTTAGAGAAAACTGGAAGTATGAGAGGTTATCTGCCCTGAAGAGAGGAGCAGGAGCAGTTGCTGTGTCTCTGTAAGTTAAGGTGGCCATCTCCGCTGTGATAGGCCACTTTCCCTCCATTGCAGTCTGAGCCGGGGAAGGGGATTTCCCTCGGGCCTGTAGACTCGAGTAGATGTTTGGGGGAAGTTCTTTCTCTGGATTTACTGTAAAATATGTTCTCTCTCTGGAGCATTCCCCACTTTCTAAGTAATAAAATGATTTTGTTTCAAAAATGTATGCAAGAGTTTATTCTGGCCGGGCAATGGTGCCGCACACCTTTAATCCCAGCACTCAGGAGGCAGAGGCAGGTGGATCTCTGTAAATTCAAGGCCAGCCTGGTCTACAAATTAAGTTCAAGGGAAGCCAGGATTGTTACACAGAGAAGCCCTGCATCAAAAAAAAAAAAAAGTTTATTTGGAAATTTGAGCCAACTTTTCTAAAGATGATGATGATGATGACGATACTGATAATGATTTAGAGACAGGATCCTATATAGCCCAGTCTGCCTAGAACTCTCTCCATCCCCCCTCCTCACCTTGAGCGCTAGTATTTATAGGTGTGTGAACCTGTCTATGAACAGTTCTTTAAGCTGAGAAATTCAAGAGAAACTATTATGTTGGGCTGTGACCCAGCAGCCATCCTGTGAGGCCCTAGGAAATGGCAGTATGATAACAGTGTGGAAGTATGGGCTCTGAGACACCTGGAACCCCCCCCCCCCCCCCGCCCACTGTGCTAGGTAGGGTTTTCTTAGGAGGGAGGGAGGGAGTGTGCGTGTGCCTGCGTGCCTGCATGTGCTCGTGCACATGTAGGTCAGAGGACACCTTGCGGCAGTCAGGTCTTTCCTTCCACCATGTGAATTCTGGAGAATTTAGCTCAGATCATGAAGCTTGGCAGTATGTGCCTGTACCTGCAGAGCTCCCCCATGTATAGGAACCCTTCCTTCCTTCCTTCCTTCCTTCCTCCCTTCATTTTTACTGAACTCTTTGTGCCTGTTTAAGTCTCCTGAAGATGTAATGGTAACAGCTGCTTCCCTGGACTGTTGTGAAGGTAGATGCAGTGATTGCCATGTACTAGGTGGTACTGGGTACCCAGAATACAGAGTAGCATTCCTGGGACAGTAGGAGCCCCTGGTGAGTCATGTTCTCTGCCCCTGCCCACTTAGAGACCTTGGGGACTGATCTGGCTCTTTGGTACTGATTCCACCTCCCTATCCTTTCTGGATTTACTGCTTACTGTTTTGTTTTGAGACAGGGTCTCATGCAGACCTCAGATTTACTGTGTAGCCAAGGATGCCTCCCGCACCTCACTGATTACAGCTGTACATCACACTGCCTGGTTTTATGCATTGGTGGGGATCAAACCCATTGTTGCCTGCATACTAGACAACTGCTAGCTATATCCCCAGCCCAGGCTGTCTCTAGCGTTCTTTGTCATAATGTGTGTATGCTTACTCATTAATGTTCGGGGTGGAGGAGGCATGTAGAATCTTTCCTTGAGGTAGCTAGGTGAAATGGAGAGGAAAAGGGATGGTCGTGAAAAAGTTAATACAAAATTAATTTATGAATGTGGATTAAGTTGAATAGGCACAATGGACTCCTGGGAATGAGGGTAAAGTTGAAGGCCAGAAGGTTCCCTAATCCAGACATTTAAAATTCTTGGATTGCCTCAGACGTTGTTGGGGAACATATTCTTTTTTCTTCTTCTGTATCTTAGATCTATAGCTGGTAAAGTAGATGTACGTTTCCCTAAATGGACTGGGGTGGGAACCCAGAAATCTAAAATACTTACAGATCCAAGGATTTTGAATATGGGATTTTCTACCCTTACTGAGTCAGGCCAGTGAGCTGGCAGTCAGGTAAACCAATGGATGGAATTTAGTAGTGGGGAAGGCGGAGGCTACCTGACCTCCCCCAGGATTGCCACCTGTTTAGGTAGCGGAGGAGCCTGCCTTGTGACTCCCTTAGTGGAATGTTTGGAAGGCTTGGCCTTGGGACTTGAATCAGGAGGTTTTGTTGGAAAGGTCTGGGGCATTGCTGTCCTCATGACTGGTGGTCTACTTATGTTCAGGACCAAGAGGTAGCTGACAAGCCACTGGGGTCCCCGTGTTACCCAAGCTGACCCAAAACTACTAGGGTACTGAGCCTGCCTTGAGATTTCCTCACACCCATATTTTACTGGTGTTGGAGATTTGCGAATATCAGGCACAAGAGTGCTCAGCAGTTAAGAGCACTCATTGCTTTTTCAAAGAACTCAGGTTCAAGTTGTGGTGACTTACAGCTGTTTGTAACTTCAGTTCTCAGGATCTGACGTTCTGTTCTGACTTTGGGGGGCACCAGACACACAAATGATGCATATATGTGGCAGCCAAAACACTGATACACAAAGAATTTTAGAAATAAGAAAAACAAAAGAATGGGTTTGTGTTAATTGTCTGGTGTATACTAGGCACTCTATACATGTTCTCACTTAATCCTTAAAACAAACAGTCTTGCTTTGAAAAGTAAACCAAGCAAGGCTTGGAGTTCAGGCTCTTTTCCAGTCCTGATGAGGCTCTGCTGTGGGACTGGTGGTAGGGACAGAGATCACAAGCAGTGCAGTGTGCCTGGGAAGGAGCAATGGGTACACCAGGAAGAACTATGGGAGAGTAAAATGGCTTTAAATTCCCTAGGGCCAACAGTACGACTCTGTGGATGAAAGCATTTCCTGCCAAGCCCGACATTCTTGAGTGCCATCTTCAGAACCCTCACGGTAGAATGAGAGAAATCAGCTACCGCATAAGTTGTCCTGACCACCTGTGCTATTGGTGCATGCACTCATACGCATACACCAAAAAAAAAGTGTTTAAAGAAAACCCTATGCCGGGCAGTGGTGGCGCACGCCTGTAATCCCAGCACTCAGGAGGCAGAGGCAGGCGGATCTCTGTGAGTTCGAGGCCAGCCTGGTCTGCAAAGGGAGTTCCAGGACAGGCTCCAAAGCTACAGAGAAACCCTGTCTCGAAAAAAAACAAAAGAAAGAAAGAAAGAAAGAAAGAAAACCCTAAAAACTAGTTGGTATTGCACATGGTTACCTTTAGTCAGTTTCGTGAACACGGGTACTACTAATGAACTACTAAAGCACAATGCCCTCCCACTGTCCTTGCTTAGGATCGTAGATACGGAAGGCGCTATCTTTATTCACTCCCTACCTGAGTGGAAGCTTAGCCTCCATACTGAGGCATTGGCAGTTTCTGCCACCTGAGAAAGCGCTTACTTAGTATTGCTGCTGTTACTACCCTAAACTTTGATCTCTAACAGACATGGGAGTCTGTAGTCTTAAGTTAGAGCTCCCCCTCCCAGCGAATCCATGTGTCTTTACTGTTAGTGGAAGAGGCCTGGCTGGCTGACTGGCTTTGGCTCTGGAGCTAGAAGTAAGCCAAGGTCTGAAGCTTTGGCCCTTTAGGCTCTCATACTAGGGTATCAGAATCGATTTTTTAAAAAAAAAATATTCATCGGGCTGAGCTGAGCTGAGCTGAGCTGCCCCAGCCAGCTCCTTTCTGCGTGGGATGGGTGGTGGGGTGGGCATGACTCCTATGCAGCTCCTTGGTGTGTGTCTCTTGGGTTCCCAGAGACCTCAGTATGACCCATGAGGAGCAGGTGAGGTCTTACAGGCTCTAGACAGTATTGGTACCTTTAGATGGCAGGTGTAACTCCTCAGATGAATGCCAGACCTAAGGAGAACCAAAAACAAGCCTATGCCCAGGTGGGTGGGAGCAGTTCCCTTTGGTTGTGCACTGTGCTCTTTCCTGCCCAGGTATTTCTATTATTAAGCTCAGTTGCAAGGCGGCTTGAGTACCTGCAGCAGGTGATGTTAAATTGGCAGAGCTGTGGGTGCCTGCTGTGGATCCTTAGTCAGATACTGGGGTGGTCAGAACACATGCCATCCTGGTCCCATCTCCCCCCATTCATACCACCCTGGCTCCACAGGGGAAAGGGGACATTGTTGCCATCTTTCCTTGGGATGGACATTTGAATGTCCTTGGCAGAATAGTAACAGAACAGAGTTCAAGTGCAGACTGGATGTTTGGATTCTCACCCAGACGGCCCGGGGTTCCTGCTGTAGGGAACTGATGATAGGTGCCTCTTCTGTGGCCAGGAGGGAGAGGAAGGCTTCTGCTCTCCACCAGGCTTCCCCACAGTGTCTTGCCATCCTTGTCAGTGCTGGGAAGTAAGGTTTATTTTGGTATGTCAGTTTCAGACAAGGAACCTCAAGTTTAAGTGAGTTGTTCATTTGGGTCAGAGCCAGCTTCGGCTTTGCATTTTGCTAAGCTGAATGTAGAACCCAGGACCTTGTACTTGGTAGACAAGCTTTCTACCACTGAGCTGCTTCTCACTAGAGACAGAGAGGTGCAGTACCTTTGCCTGGCTTTACCATAAGCCACGCAGAAAAAGCTGCTGTTTTCCCAAGTGCCGTCAGTTGAACATGTAAATGAAAAGGAGACTTTGCCTTTGCGTGCTTGTTGCTTTTCTTTGGTAAGATTCAAGAAAGCTGGTGTTTCTGACAAAGATTCTTCTTTCAGGGGAATAGTCCCAGTCCTGAGACTGAGGACACTGATTGACTGGGGGGCGCTGTGTAGTAAGGGGAGCAGGAGGCAGCTTTGAGGATCTCTTCCTACCCGGGGCAGATTTAATTTATGGGAGTGGTTCATACTGTGACCTGTAGCCCAAGCCTCTGGCCTCCCTTGTTGGAGCCTTCTGCTGGACACTAGCAGCTAGCATGTGCACTGCCTCTGTTGACAGGGTGGTATGTGCCTTTTCTGCTTCTGGGCATAGCTTCTGCTAGCCCCAGGCAGAGCTGAGTTACACTAAAGCCTAGCCTCACGCACCCCGACGCTCCAGATCCCCCTCAGTTTTGAGGCTTTGATATGCCTGGAATGGAGATCTCTTGCTTGCCTACTTGACTTATGGGGTTCAACTTGTGGGGTCAGTGGCCCTCTGGCCGGCCACTGTCCTTTAGGTCAGTTGTTCAGGGCTGGTGACAGTCAGACTGGTTTTCCCCAGTGAGAGCTTGCTTGATATCAGCTAGGTAAAAGGTGATTGCCCTGGGGAGTCCTTCCCAGGAACCTTCTCTCAGGGGGCCTGGATTGTTTGTACAGGGACAGGTCCCCGAGGGCAGAGGAGCAGTGCTACCACTTGACAGTGGTACAAAGTTCTGGGCTGAGCTAATGGAAATGAGAGGGCCTGAAGGAATGGCTGTCCTCCCGGAATAGGGACCAGGGTTTCTGTGCACTCCTGGCCGGCCCTGCAGGGCAGACGGCCCTGGCAGGCTGCAAGCCCCTCCACCTAGCCCCACCCCAGGGAATAGCTGCTGCTGAGGTTCTCACAGGTCTTCAAAGCATGACTCACACTAGCTCTCCTCATTTCCAAGTACAGCAGAGGGCGGCAGCAGAGACCCCAGCCTCTCAAGACCGCACCACCGGGGCCCCACATGAAAGCTGGAGGTTATTTTGCAATGTGCTTTGATGGCTCTGGCAGTCTTTAGCCAGTGACAGGAGGTTTGGGAGATGCAGAGGAGGCTAGCAGGGGGCTCCTATGCTTGGCTTGGAAACAGGACTTGCACCCTGTGATGTAGAGGTTTACCGGATGTCCAGCCCTCGGGGGCAATGGCTCCCTGAGAGACTGGAGTACTGAATGGGAGGTTAAAGTGAAACCATCTTTACAGGAAACACAACACTCTAGGAACAGGCTCCTGAGAGTGGCCACTGCTGCTGCTTCCCACCTTTCTGCCTGGGACTTGTGGGTGCTAAGAGGGAAGTACCGAGTACAGACAGATAGCCAGGGACAGCCCACCACCCCTGTGACCAACCTCCAGCAGGCAGCCTCCTCCCTCCTCAGAGCCCTCCACTAGCTGCTGTTCTCTGCTTACGCTCTTTCCTGCCCACCCCCTTTGCTCTGTGCTTGGTATCCATGTCCTCAAAGGCCACAGGCCCAGGTGACCTCACCCTTGGCCCCCCGCCATTCCCAGGCCCAGCTGCTCTGGTGACTTGGGGCCTGTTGAGGGGCTTCAGCCCATGTTTGGCTGCATTGTCTATTCACTCGTCCTTCATCTCCAGGCTTCTTGGGAATGGGAAGCAGGACCTTGGCTTTGCCCACAAGTGCAGATGCTCTGCCGCCGGCACAGGGTGCCTCCTGGTTCGAGAAAAGAGTATGTGGGTTGTCTGCGCCTGGGATGCTTTTGAGCGTAAAAGGGGCGAGCTGACGAGTGTGCTGAGCAGCCAGGACAGCAATCCCGAGTCAGAGCAGAAAAGAGACGCCTGGAATTGTTATGAGCTCTGCCATTTAAGAATGAATGGATTTGCCTCCTGTGACTCTTCCTTGCCTGGGGCCTGATTTCTGGACAGTGGCAGGTTCCCACACATGGCCCGTTGCTTCTTCCCCCTTGCAGTTTTCCCAGTCCTTTCTCCATGAGGGTTGTCTACACTGCCCCATCGGCTGAGTTTTCTTTCACTCTTTCCAGGCCAGTGCAGCTTGTCTGTGCAGAGAAGGCACCCGGTGACCCCCACTAATGGCTGAAGACCACAAAACTAATGGGGAAGAACTTGGCAAAGCCTGGAAATCCTCAGGGTTGGGATCTTTGGGGTTAAGTCCCCGCCCCTCTCCACTTCTCCCAGCATGAATAACAATACTGGGGAAACTAAGCTGAAAAGCCTAGCCTGCTGGATGGGGAGGGGTCCCTGAGGTGCCTGGTGAGGAGAAGCGCGGACTGTCTGGCACCTCACTTGGCAGCCCCGGTGTTTTGGAGAATCGATGGGAAGTAGTCTGGCCACCCTCCCTCACCCTTGCAGATCTGCCTTGCCTTTATGGTACAAGTGTGCAGTGCACAGCTCAGCCAGCTCTGGCCTTTGTCACTTAGAACCTGAGATCAGACTGCCCCTGAGTGTATATAGTAGGGAACATCTGCAAAGCCAGAGTTAGCGATCATGCCTGGTCATGGGCATCCTCAGGCTTCCTGAGACTCTCCTCCCGTCTCCTGCCCACTATCTTGCCTATCAAGGAAAACTGAGGTACAGGGCAAGGCTTACAAGGACCACTAGTTTTTCTCCTGTGCTAGCTTTGAGCCTAGCTTAATATCCGTTTCCAACCCTGGCACGCTGAGCTGCCTTTCTCTGGAATCTGACCAGATTAGGTGGGGGCTACCTCCTTGGGCAGACTCAGGCCTCACCTTTCTTAGGGCTTTTCCAGAAAGATGCAGTTATGGCTCTCTTGCTGGATAAAGGGACCTTCTTCCCTTGCCTAGCAGGCAGGTTCTTTGACTCAAACTTCTCTCTGCCCACCTCTTTATCCTCTGGCTAGTCTCAGAAGCCCAGAGTTGAGGAGTTGGTAGTACTTTGGTTGTGTCTCTTAAAGCCTCACACTGCCTCAGCCCCGTTCTGGCTGTGTTTTTACAGTCTCCTCTTGGGTGTCTAGTGGAAGCAGAAGAAGAGGTCTGATTGTTGCCTTCTGTTCCTCCTGTGCCTTGGCACTGGTGTCTGTGACATATCTCAGGCTTTCTGGGGCTTAGTTCGTGGGGACTATGTGCTAGGGGAGAGGGGGAGCCAGTACTTGCACAGCTACTGGTGGTCTGTTGGCACCTGGAAGGCGGGTCCTAGGAAGTTCCAAGCTGGAGACAGCAGGAGGGAGGCAGTGACCAGGTCTCCTCATTGCCTGCCTTCTTTCCCGCAGATTGGAGGGATTCCATGACACACACTCGGAGGAAGTCCCTTCCTATGCTTAGTTCTGGCCCCACTGGCCGAGGGGAGCCCCTGCAGATGGAAAATAGCAATATGGAACAGGGGACTGAAGATGTGGAGCCAGGCATGCCTGAGAGCCCTGGGCATCTCCCAGGGCGCCGCAAGAACTACCCATTGCGTAAGCGTTCACTGGTTCCAGGAAAGCCCAAGGCCTGCAAAGTGCTGCTGACTCGCCTGGAAAACGTGGCTGGTCCACGAAGTGCAGATGAGGCTGATGAGCTGCCCCCTGACCTGCCCAAGCCCCCTAGTCCGGCCCCGTCCAGTGAGGACACTGGCCTTGTGCAGCCCCGCAAGCGGCGCCTGGCCTCTCTCAACGCAGAGGCACTCAATAATCTGCTGCTGGAGCGGGAAGACACAAGCAGCCTGGCAGGTGCCCGCCGAAACCGAGGCGGGGACCCTCACCGTAGCCGGGACCGGGCCACAGGGACCTGGTCTTTCTCTAAGAAGCGACCTCGACTAGGAGACCTTGGAGAAGGAAGTCGAGACCAGTCCCCAGAGCCAGCCCCAGATGAAGGTGCCCGACGAGATGGAGACCCAGCTCCCAAGAGACTGGCTAGCCTAAACGCAGCTGCCTTCTTGAAACTCAGCCAGGAGCGGGAGCTACCTCTTCGACCCTCTCGTGCCCAGGCTGAAGCAGATGGGCGCTCCGCTGAGCCCCTGGCACCCAAGATTCTGCGGCCAAAGTGGGCCAAGGTCAATAACAAGAACTGTCCCAAGGCTCGGCAGGGGACTGGCTCTGGGGAGACTTCAGGGCCCCCCAGCTGGCAAGAGCAGCCTGATGAACCTTGTCCATCTGCTATTCCTCGTGGGCCACCTATCCAGCCATCTCGCCAGGCCCCAGGCAAGGCTCTGGAGGACCCCTTGCGCCCCCACCTGCCTCTGTTGATGGGTGGGCAAGCAGCCCTGAAGCCAGAGCCAGGCCGTCCAGGTGAAGAGTCACCCGCCCCCAAGCAGGAACTGCACCAGCCCTCCTTCCCTGCACCTCAGCTGTCTCCGCTGCCGATGCCTGGCAATCCAGCAGACTACAGTGGTCTGTGCGGAGGGCCTGAGCTCACTGCCCTGGGCAGCTTCTACCTGTACTGTGGCCAAGACGGGCTGCAGTGTGGGAGCTACTCCCCTTGCCCCATGCTCCCAGAAGGCAAGCTGACTCCGGTGGCAGCCCCCAATGAGGGGCTTCTCATGTCCCCGAGCTCAGTGCCCTCTGGCATCCCTTTCCAACACCCTCCTTGGAGCTCATCTCGCTACTGCTCCAGTGAGGACACTGGAGTGAATGGCTACAGCGTTTGTGGGGTGCTGCCCCTGCCTCTCTCCCACATTGGCACTACCTGTGGCGGCTGCCCCTACAAAATGCCTTTTACAGCAGGTAAGTTCTGTCGGGGACACACATGGTATGCTAGGGAGTTTTTAAGGCATGGCATCCCGGGAGGCTGAGATACAGCTCTGGACAGGGACTCTACTGAGTCTGGCTGCTACCTGGGAGGGAGTTTTAAGAAGGGAGGTCTCTACTTATTTAGGCAATGTCCTAGGCCTACAAACAATCCCAGGAAAGAGCCCCATTTAGCTCTTATGGCCTGCTTTGCCCAGACTGTCAGTGAGATTTCCCAGCTTGGAAGTTAATGTACATAGTGGACAAAGTCCCTCCTCCAAAACTGGGATTCCCGTTCTTAAACTCTTAGATACAGAAATTAGGGTCTTAGGTAGGCCCTGTGGTGCACGGCTGTAAGCTCAGCTACACAGAAGGCTGAGTCTGGGATCATGAGTTCAAGACCAGGCAGAGTTACAGAAAGAGACACTTCTCAAACAAAAAAAGAGAAAGGTCTGGAGTTCAGTGATGATAGGAGTGTTTAGCATATGTGAGGCCCTAGGTTCAATTCCCAAACGTGGGGAAGAAAGAAAGAAAGAAAGAAAGAAAGAAAGAAACTAGGGTTTTTGCCAAGTCATTCCCATGTCCCTTCTATCTGGGGCTCTCCCTCATCCCTTGGAAAACTTAACATTCCTCGTGTCCAGGATCCACCTACATGCCGGCTGAGTTTAGCGTTCATGCGAAGCAACACCAGGGGTGGTGGGACAGTTTTGCCCTGGCTATAAAGGCTTTGAAAAGACAATAGATACACAGATGTGGCATTGTGTGGATAGTTGGGTGTAGGCAGGGTGGATGGGCATACTCA
Source organism: Microtus oregoni (assembly GCF_018167655.1). Lineage (NCBI taxonomy): Eukaryota > Metazoa > Chordata > Mammalia > Rodentia > Cricetidae > Microtus > Microtus oregoni. The sequence goes on from NW_024543090.1 coordinate 20,234,138, forward strand.
AGAAGAGACCAGTGGGTTTGGCACCCTCGGCTTTGTTATCTGTAAGACCCAGGGATGGCTCGTGCTCAGCTAGACAGAAAAGGTTGTCCGCACCTTCTCTCCAGGCTGCTCCCTCCAGCTTCTGGGTAAAAATGAGGTGACTAAAGCCATCCTGACCAGCAGGTCTGCCCTGTGCAAGAGAGGTGAGGGCTGGGCCATCCCTGCTCTTCCCTCCTCCCCCCACGCCCCTTAATGTAGGGGTCTATAAAACAGCTTTATAGACCACTTGACTCTGGCCAGACTGGTTCTATCAGGTTCTAACATGGGTTGGAGTCCTGAGAAATAAGAGCAGACTGTTTCCTGGCCTTTCCTAATAGACCCTTACCTTTTACCCTAATGAGCAAGACCACCCATAAGCACTGTGTGCCAAGCGCCATTCTCAGTCCTTGACACACAGTCACAAGGCATGTAATTAGGCAGACTCCTCCAAAGTGCCTGGATTGAAATGTTCTCCCCTGCTCCCTTTCCTCACGACATCGGCTAAGCCAGTAACTGCTGTGTCTGTTTCCTCCAGTGTAAAGCAGCAGTAATGGTTCCTACTTGGGGGTGTCGCAAGGGTGAAATGAGTTAGTATGTAAATAAGGGAAACAGTCGGAATTCTGTGTCATGCTTGTAAGCACTACTTAACATTGCAGAGGGCCAGAGTGACTTGCCTGAGGTCACGTGGCTGGTAAGTGGTAGGTGTGGGGCTCATATCCTAGTCTGTCTGACTCCAGAACTGTGAAAACCCTGGAGAACCTTAGGTCAGAGCTAACGAAGATATTTTTGCTGTCACTCCTTCCAGTTAGAATGGGACACACAAGTGTCTGCTGGCCAGTTTCCAAGGTGAAGAAAGGCCTGAGTCCCACCTTCTGTCTCAGCTGGCCTTAGAGTTGTACCTTGGAACTAAGCCAGGCCCGGGACCTGCAAACAGATGGCTCGAGGGGCTGGAGTTTGTTCTACCTACCTTGACGCACTCTCCTTTTTTAGAAGGCTGCAGGTCCCTCGGCCAGCTGGAATTTCCTCTCCCAGAAGCTGGCCACCCAGCCTCACCTGCTCACCCCCTCCTGGGATGCCCTGTGCCCAGTGTGCCACCTGCAGCAGAGCCCATCCCCCATCTTCAGACACCCACTTCGGAGCCCCAGACAGTAGCCCGGGCATGTCCTCAGAGCGCCAAGCCTCCAAGTGGTTCCAAGTCTGGCCTGCGCACAGGCTCTAGCTGTAGGTACACTGTGAGGAGCAAGGCTGCCCGCAGACCCAGCCACCCCAAGCAGCCGCGTGCTCAGCGCCCACGTCCTCGCCGCCGCCGTCGCCGCCGCACTAATGGCTGGGTGCCTGTCGGTGCCGCCTGTGAGAAGGCAGTGTATGTCCTGGTGAGTGTAAGCACTTAGCTGATGGGAAGAGGGTGGGGGCAGTAGGACACAGGACACTAATGAGATGGGGCTGGCTACTCTAAGGGCAACAAGGAGCTGCAGTTCACCTCAGGAACCAGTGTTAAGTTCTGTTTGTCACTTAGTCTTGGTGATCCGAGTCTTCAGCTTCTCGGCCCTGTTCACTCCTCTTTCCATCCCACACTGTATTAGGGGGGTTGGGGTGATGGAGTAACACCAGAAGAGGGAAAGCAGTGTCAGCTAGAATGTTGAGCACGTCTGAATTCCATGTTAGAACTTAAGCTAAGTGCTTTGCATGCTTTATCCTCTTTAATCTGACCACTGCCGTATGTGTGTAGTTTGTGCTCCATGGTCCCTTTGATAGATAAGGAAACTCTCCCAAGGCTCTGCCACTTACAATGGTGATTTAAGGGTTCAAACTCAGACCACCCCATTAGTGCCCAAATGCTTAGAGAACCAGCTTCATTGATATCACCGTTTCCAAGCTTAGGAGTTCCCCACCCCGATCCTTTCGCAGTCTTCAGTATCTTAGGGGGTGGACTGCCTTAGTGAACTAGAGGAGATACTAATCCCTCTTCCCTCTGTCCTCACTCTGGAGTGTGGCTCGCAGACTTATTTGTGTCATTGGTTCATTGCCCAGGATGAGCCAGAACCTGCCATCCGAAAGAGCTACCAGGCAGTTGAGCGACATGGAGAGACAATCCGAGTTCGCGACACTGTCCTCCTCAAGTCAGGCCCAAGAAAGACGTCTACACCTTATGTGGCCAAGATCTCCGCCCTCTGGGAGAACCCTGAGTCAGGTACCTGTCCCCGAACCCAAGAGACAGACCTTCATTTGGCCCCTGCCTAGAGTTTGGCCTGGCACAGGACCACCATTCTTGGCAGAGTCTGCCCACCCTTCAGCTGGGGTCTGGCTGCTGTGGAGGTATAGCAACTTGTGACTTGAGTTGAATCCATGCACTCACTTCGTTAGCCACCAGAGCCCAAGCACTTGTCCCAGGCCTTAGCCATCAGTGCCTTCTCGCCCATCTCTATGTCTAACAGCATTCCAGGCTGCTGAGTGCTTGGCCTTGGTCAGGGGACACAGGCAGCCAGAGCCTGCAGGACTGGGCCAGCATCTGGGGTTGGACAAACCTCTTGGGCAGGTGGCCAGCCTGTCGTAAATAAGCAGGGTTGCTAGCTCCAGCCATGACCTCTCTGTTGTCTCCTAGGAGAACTGATGATGAGCCTCCTGTGGTATTACAGGCCTGAGCACTTACAGGGAGGCCGCAGCCCCAGCATGCATGAGGTGAGCTGCCTAGCAAAGGGGGGGGTGCAGCAGGGTGACATTAAGACATGGCATATGAAAGGGACAGCTAGGAAACAGCCAAGTCCTCCTTCAAGCCCTCTGGGGGTTAGCATCTCCCAAACACCATCTCAGCTTATGTTCCAAATGGGAATAATGACCCTTGAGCACCGGGGCTTTGAAAATGGAAGTGAGCAGTTCTGTGCTAACTCGGAATGACAAGGTGGCACTGTGCACCTCACCCCTTTATTACCTGCAGTACTCAGCACCTCTGAGCTGAGCGCCTATAGGCTGAGAGTGGTCTAGCTCACCTGTTACTTCCTTTGTGAGACAGGGTCTCACCGTACAGCTCTAGCCTGGAATTTACTATGGGTAGACCAGGCAGCCTTGAACTCACAGAGATGTATCTGCTAGGATTAAAGACATGTGCCACCCCCTTTGGTGTGGGACATTTTTCATCTCATGGCAGAGAAAGGGACCAATTTCTTTTCCTCTTAGGGCTGTGTGGGCAGACAGGGTCAAGACTTAGATGAAACTGACTGTGTTGCTGCTGGCATTGGCTCGGGTCAGCACTCCTTGCAGATTAGCCGTGCCTGCCTTGTTCTGGAGTGAGCTGCCTTTCTCGCTCCCATAATAAACCCGCTCCTCTTTCCCCTTGAGCCTTTGCAGAATGAAGTTTTTGCATCGAGACATCAGGACCAGAACAGTGTGGCCTGCATCGAAGAGAAGTGCTATGTGCTAACCTTTGCTGAGTACTGCAGGTAGGTGGTACTCTCTGCCCCCGTAGCTGGTACTCTGCTCCCCACCCCCCGTAGGTGGTCTCTGCCCACGTAGCTGGCCTCTCCCCTTGGACTCAGTGAGCATGATTTGGGGTAACTTTATGGAGTTCCAAGGAAATCACTTTATGCTCTAGGCCCAATCTTAATGGTTTAAAATGTTCTTCCCTAAAACCTATCTCTAATACAGTTTCTCACCCTGTAGGTTATGACCCCTTTGGGGGTAAAGCAACCCTTTTACAGGGGTTGCCTAAGACCATTGTGTAGAAATAACCAGGCTAGCTAAGGATAAAACAATTTTATTTATTTTAAGGGGAAAACTCACGAAACAGGAAACACAAAATAACTATCCACTAAGGATCATCTAACACCTTTTGTTTAGATTTGTTTGAGACAGAGTCTGTGTGCTCTGTGCTCTCCTGGAACTCAATATATAGACCAGACTGGCCTCAAACTCCAAGAGATCTGCCTGCCTTTGCCTCCTAAGTGCTGAGATTAAAAACCGCACTTGGCTGGAATTTTATTTTTTAATTATCAGAACTGTTTCCTCCTGAGGTAGAGTAATTTAGAGAGCACAGGTTCTCCTGATGGTGTTGTGGCCTACTAATGTTCTGAGAGAGATCTAGGAAAACTGAGGTTTTTGGGAAAGAAGCCCTGAACGGTGTGTGTGTCCAGGAGCTGAAGTCAACTGGAAGCTGTCAGAGTGCACCCAGCCTTGGGGATGAGAATAGGGCAATGTCACCTCTCAGTCCCCACTCAGTGGGTAGTGTAGGGAAGAGTTGGTTTTCTTAGAAAAGTGGCTGTACTGAAGGCAGTAATGGTGTGTGGTTGTGTGTGGTTGCAGGTTCTGTGCCATGGCCAAACGCCGGGGCGAGGGCCTTCCCAGCCGAAAGACAGCACTGGTGCCCCCATCTTCAGACTACTCCACCCCACCACACCGCACAGTGCCAGAGGACACGGATCCTGAGCTGGTGTTCCTTTGCCGCCATGTCTATGACTTCCGCCATGGCCGCATCCTCAAGAACCCCCAGTAGCTCCTGTCTTCGTGCTCACACTGGGGCTGCCTTCGGGAGAGTGGGGCCTGGGGTAGGGGCACTGCTTGAAGCACAGCACTTGGTTAAGGGCCATGGGATGCTGGCCTGTGGTTCTCTTGGGGGGGAGGGAGGGCAGGGGCCCTATGGATTCTGGGCCACATGGGAGAAAGGGAGGCCAGGACACAAGAAAGTTATCTGAGCCCTCAGCTTGGCCTGGGGTACCTATTTGGGCACCCCAGCGTGGAGACTCCTGAAGATTCAGTCTTCCCTGAGGTTGGGCCAGACCTGAGGGACATGGGTCAAGGTAGGGCAGGGGCAAGTAGAAGGGTTAAAGTCCTTCCAGAAACAGGCCCAGCAACCCCTTTTCTAGCCTCCTAGGCCTTCCAAGGATAGCAGGAGCCAGCTTTACCTCACCCACTGTGACCCGCTGCTTCCCGTCAGCCTGGGATCAGGCTCTGCAGATTCTAGCACAGCTCTGACTTGTTCCAGTGAGTCAAGAGAGCCAAGCTTTGACTTCCTCTTCCTGGACTCAAGGCTTTTCCTCGGCTTTCTTCCTTTACCCCTGCAGTAGCTACTGGTGCTGGCATAAGTTGACCCGGTCCACCCATGGGTGTCCGCCTCCTGTCAGCTTTCCATTAAGGGCCACCCAGCAGGTCTGGCTTCCCAGAATACAGATCAACATGGAGCTTGTCATGTCTGGAAGAGCTGATGAGTGCTGGGAGAGAGGGTGGGGGGCAGGGGACAAGGAAAATTGCTACCTGATTTGCTGAAGACTTTTTCCTCTTGCCTTATACTTGGAGGTTCTGGGAAACCTCTTGCAGAACTTCACACAAGACTCTTCAAGCCACACCCACCTGAAATCAAACCAAAGGAGTGCTGTGGCTCCCCCTGCCCTGCTACCCCTTACCCTAGTCTTTTGTAGATTGCACTAATTTACATCCCAGTGAGAATCAACACTGTATCAGTCCACAGACCAGAGCTGCAGCCACTTACTCTAGGAGCTAGGACCTAGTACTTGCATTTTCAGTTTCTTCCATTGCCCAGAGATTTGTTCTCACCTCATGCTCCCTACTAGAGATTGATTAGGAGGCTGGGTCCCCTGTTGTCCTGGCATGGGGTCTAGGCTTTTGGAGGTCTGGTTATTTGTACCTTGTTTGTACCAAAGAGGAGCATAGGGATTGAGGAGGGTGTAGTGCGGTTGGGTTTGCGCCCAACACTGGGAACCTGCCAGCCAAGCACTTCTACAAAGGCATGCTCCAGGGGCATATGCTGTGGAAGGTGGCACTGGGTCCTCCCCTAGAGAGGGGTGACACGGGTCCAGGAGTCTGAGATGGCACTGGATGAGTACAGTCTGGCACAGGCTACAGTGGGAGGTGGAAGTGAACCCTGAAGGCAAAGTCCTGGCAACTCCAGGTCCAGATTCTGATTCTTAGAAGATAAATTGTTCCTGATGGGTAATTGGGCTGGGTGAGGACCTGAAGGCTTCAGAGGTTAATTTTTGTTTTGGAAGCTGTGTCCCAAACCCAAAAGGAAGACTTTGTATTGAATAAGCTCTTTGGAGGAAGGCATGTATCTGGAAGAGCAAGGTGTAAGAGGTCAGCAGAGTGGTAGTGGACCCAGTGGAGCCTGCTCTTTCTAGGGTGCTGCCAAGAAACCCAGCCTCACCCCCAGGAAAGGAGAGAAGAATCCTAGGAGGCAGGGGCTGCTGCCAGATGTTAAATGCTTTTGGAATCTCTTAGATGTGGAAATATTTTTTCGAACATGAAATTGCAGCTGGTAGAATTTCAATGGAAGTATAATCCATGTAAAATATATTTTAGTTGATATTTTGTAAAATGCACTTTTTGTGTGTGTCGATCCTGGTTTCCCAGATCTGTATTTCAGTGTTTACAAGGGAGGGGGTATCTTTCCTAACCTCCCTTCTGACAGAGATTAGAAGTACTTCTTTAAGAAAAATAAATAAATTTGAGAAATTGTATTGATTTAGAAAAGAATCATTTCCTGTGTGTCTTATTTGGGGGGGGGCATGTAAATATGAAGGGGCTTGCCGTTGTTTCGGGTCCTGATTAATTACTCTTGGCAACACAAGGGCTCACTAAGGCTGGTGAGGTTGCAAAGCTAGAAGAAAAGGAGAATGGAAAGAGGAAATGGGAGCTTGCAGTTAGCCTTGAGGCAGCCATGGCTTCTGGGTTTGTGAAATTCTTGGGTTGCCAACACTGACCTGAGTGGGAGTGAAGCACTTCTGGACGCTTGACGATAACAGTACTGGCTAGAAACTCGCCTAGGTGTCCTGCAACTGGCATTCCTTTTGTGGGATGGAACAGAGTTTCTGACTGGTGGAGTGGCTATGGACCCTAGCTAGCCCTACCTTGCTAGCCTGATCCAAATCCATGTTGGTGGAAATGATGGGGAGAGGCAGAGCTTTCATCCCCAATGCTCTCTACGGAGGTTCTGCGATAGGGGCGGCCATCAGTATGCTGCCCACGAGAGCTGTCATTTTGTGGACAGATGTGGTACCAAGTAATCCCACCACCAGAAGTCCGTATATACATTGACTGGAAGCTGACAGCAGTGTGGTTGGTGCAGGGTCAGAAGTAACCTGGAAAGGTACCTTGTCCCGCTGAGCCAACTCCCGGGACTTGAGACCTCTGAACCTCCCAGTTCTGTGCCTTAGTACCTGTGGTCTCTGAGCCTGGGTTTGGAGGCTCACACTTTTAGCATTCAGAATAAGCAAGCCTCATCGCTGTTACTGGCTACTCCTTCCATCACCCTCTGGATATAACCTGTCCTAAGGTCAACACTTCCTCCACCCATGTAGTGTTGTGCTCTGTCATGATTAGAAATTGTTTTAGAGGAAGATCAGCATAGACAGACATGGTGGAACATGCCTGTAATCTCAGCACTCAGGAGTCTGAGGCAGGAAGATCCAGAGGTCAGCCTTGACACCTCTGAAAACCTTGAAACAATCTATAAGGAAAAAAAAGCGTCACAACTATGCCCAGAATTTACCTGTCAAGTGGCTGTGACGACTGAAGAAAATAATGCAAAACTTTTTATTACCTTTGACCTCCAATTCTGTTCTATTTCACAACCTTGTCAGACCCCATATTCAGATTCAAACGAGTGTTTAACTCTGTTCAGACAGGAACCGGTTGAATACCATCTTTCAAAGTGCTCTGGGAACTGACCGTATGTAGCCCACATGGCCACCTTGATGCCACTGGCATGTCTTGTCTCCAAATGAGGAGTCTCTTTTTGTGTGCTTGCTGCGTTGCTGCCTTCCGTTGTGCTTGCAGGCTACACGTAGACCCGAGGTGCTTGTCCTTAACTTCTACCCAGAATGTCCCAGTTAGCCTTCTGCTTCAGAATTGGGAGGGGTTATTCCATCTACAGACAGGTCAGCGCTGCTCGGTGGATAACCCCCAGGAATGTCACCATGGAGACGTTAGCCAGGGCTTGACAGAGTGGCCCTGTCCTGGACTGAGGGAGGGAAGGACGGCTAAGGACCATACTTTTTGAACCCGCAGAGTGGTGGGCTGCCCTGCCTTCAGATCACCCGTTGGAGGACCGGCTTTGCCAGGGCAGTTTTAAGGCAGTATGGTGGGTGCAAGTCTTATGTTCAGCTCCCAGAGGGCACGTGTTGCAAGACGTCTAGCTCTTTTCTGCTTTCCAGGTCTCATTGAGCTTTTCTCCCCAGGCCCGGGGGTCTGGAGTGGCCCTGACTCAAACGTCTTTTCCCGGGCAAGGGTCTGCCTTCGGCCTCCCCAGAAAGCTCCTACGACTTGGGCATCCGCCTCTCTCCCCGCCCCACCCCCAGCGTGGGCCCGCCCCCGAGCCTGTATCACGGCGGGGGCGGGGGGCGGGGTGGAGAGCAGCCGGGCGGGACATCCGGCCCTGGTCCCAAGCTGCACCCGGGAGCCGGCCACCCACTAACCCTCCCGCCCCGAGATCTCCAGCCCCCAACTGCAGTCGCCTCCCCAGCAGTCCCGAGATCGGCCAAGTCTGCCTGGATCACCATGTTTCCTCGCCCTCTGACCCCACTGGCGGCCCCAAAAGGCGCCGAGCCCCTGGGCCGCACGCCGAGGCGGGCCCCATTGAGTAGGGCCCGTGCTGGGCTCGGGGGGCCACCCCTGCTGCTGCCGTCCATGCTGATGTTTGCAGTGATCGTGGCCTCCAGCGGGCTACTGCTCATGATCGAGCGGGGCATCCTATCGGAGATGAAACCCCTTCCCCTCCATCCTTCCAGTCACAAAGGCGCGGCCTGGCGTGGGACAGCTCCCAAGCCTGGAGGCCTATCCTTGGATGCTGGGGACTCGGACTTGCAAGTGCGGGAGGACGTCCGAAACCGGACCTTGAGGGCGGTGTGCGGACAACCGGGCATGCCCCGGGACCCCTGGGACTTGCCGGTGGGACAGCGGCGCACCCTACTTCGCCACATCCTCGTAAGTGACCGCTACCGCTTTCTCTACTGCTACGTCCCCAAAGTGGCCTGCTCTAACTGGAAGCGCGTGCTGAAGGTGCTGGCGGGCGTCCTGGACAACGTGGACGTCCGCCTCAAGATGGACCACCGCAGTGACCTGGTGTTTCTGGCAGACCTGCGGCCTGAGGAGATTCGCTATCGTCTGCAGCATTACTTCAAGTTCCTGTTTGTGCGAGACCCCTTGGAACGCCTCCTGTCTGCTTACCGCAACAAGTTTGGGGAAATCCGAGAGTATCAGCAGCGCTATGGAGCTGAAATTGTCAGGCGCTACAGGGCTGGAGCTGGCCCCAGTCCTGCAGGGGACGATGTCACCTTCCCAGAGTTCCTGAGATACCTGGTGGATGAGGATCCTGATCATATGAACGAGCACTGGATGCCTGTGTACCACCTGTGCCAACCATGTGCTGTGCACTACGACTTTGTGGGTTCTTATGAGAGGCTGGAGGCTGATGCCAACCAGGTGCTCGAGTGGGTGCGAGCCCCACCCCATGTCCGGTTCCCAGCTCGCCAGGCCTGGTACCGGCCGGCTAGCCCGGAAAGTCTGCATTACCACCTGTGCAATGTCCCGCGAGCCCTGCTTCAGGATGTGCTGCCTAAGTATATCCTGGACTTCTCCCTCTTTGCGTATCCACTGCCCAATGTCACCAGGGAAGCCTGTCGCCAGTGACAGTAGTGAGCCGGCAACTTTTGGAGTTTGGTTTTAATGACATCGGCTTCGAGGTACCTTTCAGAGAATCCTCTGGCTCTGGGGCTTGCCAGTTTCTCTAGATGTCTCCATATCTCAGTGGCTGGGACTCAGGCTGTCCTTGTCCACGGTAGGGCCAGACACAAGTGTTACTCAAGTCATATGTTTGATCTAAAGACTGCCTCCAGGGCCCTTGCTGCTGGGCCTGTGCTGTTCACCTGGTCCATCGGAACGTAACCTGTGGCCAGATCCCAAAGGTGGGACCAGCCGAGCACATGATCACGCCTGGGACCAATGGCTCTGACCCCCGTTTGCTCACCCCATGGACCTCGGGACTGGAGCGAGCTGTGGTGCCTTGGACATGAATTTTGAGCCTTTCTACTCCAGACTTTGAATTCCCTACACATTTTTCATTTTCCCAAGGAAAGAAAAACTGAAAGTAGGGCCCTTACCTCACAGCTCTAAGATCCAGCCCTTCAAGCATCCAAAGACGTACGCCTGACCTCTTCCTAGGGCTCTTGGAGCATCTTCAATAAACCTCCCTTCCCTACAAAGCCTTTGAGATTGTGTCTTGGCCTGTGTATCTGGCTGTCATTTGTCTAATGCATTTATTTAAAATGTGTGTGTATACATACATACATTATTTGTTTCTCTGTGTAGCCCTGGCTGTCCTGGAATTCACTTCGTAGATCAGGCTGGTTTCAAACCCAGAAATCTGCTTGCCTTTGCCTCCTGAGTGCTGGGATTAAAGGCATGAGCTTCTATGCCCAGTTAAATGTGTATATATTGATAGAATCTTTGTAAGGACTGACTTTTAATAAAGCTGTTTTGTATACAAAGTGAGTGTTTTCTGTGATTGCCCTCAGTTCCCATGGTTGCGGGGGTGGGGAGGAGACCCCTACATGCTTGCCCCCCAGATCAAAAGAGGAAGCTTTCAGTTAGGAGCAGTAAGACCTAACTAAACCTGCTTACGTAGGTCCAGTGTCCAGTGGCCCCTGTCACACTGGGGCCTTAAATTAAAGATGAAGCCTTTGGGAATTCTAAAAGGCTCACAGACTCAGTTTCTAAGATGCCATTTTAAAAGGCAAGGCCGGTCAAGAATGACATCAGCCAAAAGAGGGGAGTGTACACACCTCTTAATCCAAGAACTCCAGGGGCAGGGGGACGGACAGAGTTTGTGGTCAGCCTGGTACATACAGGAGGTCCAGACCAGCCTGAGCTATACAGTGTGCCCTCAGGTACAAAGCACACGTAGGTACCTGGAATGAGGGCTGGAGAGGTGGTTCAGAGGGTAAATCTAGGACTGGAGCTCAAATCTCAGCACCCACCTCTGGTGCTCACAGCTGCCTGGAACTCCTGCTCCCAGGGGATCCAGCAGCTCTGAGCTCTGGGTACCAATACACACACAGATGCACACAAACACACAGGATTAAAGGTGAAGTGAGGCAGAGAAGAAGAGGGATGAATAAGAAGCGTGGGCTCTGCATTGTCTTAGGGCAGACAGGGAGACTTTGGAGACTTTGTTGTTTTGTTTTCTGGCTTTGGTTTTGGTGGTTTTATTTTTTTAATTTTGGTTTGGTTTTGATTTGGGTTGTTTTTTTTTTTTAATTTTGATTGGTTTGGTTTTTAGGTTTTTGGTTTTTTGAGACAGAGTTCTGTCTCTATGTAGCCTTGCTGCCCTAGAACTTGATACGTAGACTAGACTGGCCTCGAACTCAGAGATTCACTTGCCTCATGTCTCCGAGTGATGTGGGCCACCATGCAGGCTAATTTTTTTTTTCAATACAGGGTTTCTCTGTGTATCTCTCTGACTGTCCTGGAACTCACTCTGCTAGCCTTGAACTCACAGGGATCTGCCTGCCCCTGCCTCCCTGAGAGCTGGGATTAAAGGCATGTACCAACATTGCCTGGCTTAATTTTCTTTTTAAGGTATGGTGGCCCGGCTATACTTTTTTTATTTTGAGCTGGTGTGGGGCGAGTTCTTACTATACCTAGGTTGGACTTATAATCCTGATGTCTCAGCCTCTGGAGCAGCCTGAATTACAGATGCCTACCACCGTGCCTACTAGGAAAACCCCTTAATGGAGAAGCTCCCATCCCTACCCCAGCATTTTCAAACAAGAAGAAGGTAATGTGTGAACAAGGGGAGAGCTGAGGATTACAAGAAGATACTGTCACTAAGTCCTAGGAGCCTCGAGGAGTCCTCCTATCCCGCTCCCTTCTCTTTCTTTCTCACTTGGGTGTCACCTAATTGGTAACCTATCTAGAATCACTGAGCACAGGCAACCTAGGAAGCCCAGAGAATGCAAGGCTCCTCTTCATTCCACTTAATACAGAGGGGTTCAGTTCTCTAAAGTGTCTACATCGTATTTTACAGACGTAGGAATCGAGCAGCCCATTCAAAGAGTCTACCCCAGGTATACATGCCTCCCAGGTAGGAGGGAAGAAAGGGCAGACACACAGACACATGGGCCAACCGACCACACCAGGAGGTCTAGAAAGTTTGTGGAAGGTGGGAATAGAGAGGAGAAAGGATAGAAAGCCAGGATTGCATGAAGGACTGATGGGCTTGCAGACAGGGGCAGATTTCTCCACTCTTATTTGGAAAGAATAAGCCCAGCCTAACTGGCCAGCAACACCCTCTAAAGGGGAAGGGGGAAGGCCAAACGAGGTCCTTGATAGGATTAGCGTAGCAGTTCTTGATAACCTGGCAGACAAGGGATCCTGATGGCCAGAGGTGGACAGCTGTGATGTAGAAGTGAAGTAGTAAGAGTGGAGAGAACAAGACAAACAGCACCTGCTGGACTTCTTAAAAAAAGGTCCACAAGGAAATGATGGAGAGTTGTGAGGCCCTGCTGGCTCTAGTGGGAACAGGCTTACCCTGGGTGCCCAGGCCAGAGCTGGAGGGTGCTGTGGGCTCACATCACAAGGACTTTTCAGGACTGGATGCTAAAACTGCTTCTTTTAGATTTCTTTAGAATTCTTGCCTTTCCCTGGGTCAGTTGTGATCCCACAGAGAAAAACCCTATGCTATAAGTTGGCTCCTTGGAGAAATAGGGCCCCTCAAAAGTAACTCTGCCCACATCTCAGGTTCCCTGGACGCATGGGGATGAGCGTTAACTTCTGTAGGGTCACCTGAGTCTGGGCCTGACTCCACTTCCAAGTCCCAGAACCTGTCCATTTCTCTGCCTGTCTGAAGCTGCTGCAAAGAAATCACCTTAAACGCTCAGGTCTTTTCCCCTCCATTCAGGAAGATACACCATACTGAACCCTGCAGGAAGCCAGAAAGGCACCCACCTTCCTAGCAGAATATAGAACCCTCGCTTCTAGGTGATCCAGTCACCAGAGGAACCAGGCTCCTAGGATAGCCTTTCTTTGCTCATGCTAGGCCGGCGCTCTACCAGTGAGCCTTTGTGGCTTTTGTTTCTTAAATATTTAATTAGGTGGGGGGCGGGGCGCGTGCATACCATAGCAAAGCCTTGGCAGTGAGAGGGCAGCCTTGAGTGTGTCCTTGCCTTTCTCCGCGTTGAGACAGGGTCCTTGCTGTTTTGTCACTGTGGACGCCAGGCCAGATGACCTTTAAGCTTCTAGAGATTCTCCTGTTGTCACCTCCTGTCTCCTCAGAGGAGCACAAGAGTTACTGTGTTCAGCAGTGGATGGGCAGAGGGGATTCAAACTCAGATCCTGAAGCCTTTATTCATCTCCAAACCTCTTGTTTATTTGTTTGCTTCAAATGTTTTGTTTTGCTTTGTTTTGTTTTGTTTTTTTTTTGCTGGAGGGTGTTGTTGTTGAGACAGGTTTCTTTGTGTAGTCCTGGCTGCCCTGGAACTCACTCTGTAGACCAGGCTGGCGTCAAACTCACAGAAATCTGTTTCCCCAGTACTGGGATCAAAGACTTGTGCCACTACTAACCAGCTTCAACTTTTTGTTTGTTTATTTGTTTGTTTTATTTTTTTCAAGTCAAGGTTTCTCTGGAGCTTTGGAACCTGTCCTGGAACTCACTTTGTAGACCAGGCCTTGAACTCATGGAGATCTCCTGAGTGCCGAGATCAAAGGTGTGTGTCACCACAGTCCTCCTTCAGATTTTTAAACATATTTTATTTGTATTTATGTGAAAGAGCACATCAACATATACATATGTGCACATGTGTGCTGGTCCCTTAGGAGTCCAGAGCAAGGTATTGGAGCCACTTGGAGTTGTAAGCAGCTGTAAGCCTCCCAAGCCCAGATGTGGGAATGGAACTCAAGGCCTCTGCAAGGGCCTTTGTCACTGCCACCGGGCAGGAAGCCTGTTCTCTAGTAACGCTGCTCCCCAGTTCTTCAGCTCCCTTCTGCCTGGTCCAGCAGAACAGTCCCCGCCAAGGCCAGTAGCATTGTGGGATCAGCCCTGATTCTGTCATTGTAGGTAGGGGGCATAAGGGGGACTAAGGCCAAGCCAGGTCATCCAGGGTCCTGTAACCTTGTAGAAGGAAGGCTTTGGCAGCCTTGACTTTGAGATGTGGAGGTCTGGGGAGCAGAAAAATAAAAGGGGGGCTCTTTAGTGAGGCGTTCCTGCCAGGAGGCAGGTGATATCCCCAGACCTATTATAACAGCCCCTGCCTCGCTGCCAGCTTGCAGACAGATGGACCTAAACACTGTATCACGGTCTAGGGACAGGAACCTGCCTAAAACGCTCACCTGACTATGGCCCTTCTTAGCCCTGGAGGAGATTAGCTGGCCTTGCTACTTCTGCTAGAGTATTATAGGCAATAGGTGTTATTATTATTGCTTTCCACTTGGTTTGGCTTTGTTTTTGTTTTTGTTTTTTTTGTTTTTTTTTTTTTTTGAGGTAAGGTCTCACTCTGTAGCCCATGTTGTTCTAGAACTTACTATGTAGTCCTGGCTAGGTTCCAACTCCCAGAAGGCCTCCTGCCTCAGCCGTCCATATGCTGGGATGTAGATGTGAGTCACCACCCTCAATGAAGAGGCAATAGAGCCTTAAAAATCCCATGTACTAGCTGGATGGTGGTGGCGCACTTCTTTAATCCCAGCACTTGGGAGACAGAGGCAATCTCAGTGAGTTGGAGGCCAGCCTGGCCTACAAAGCAAATTCCAGGACAGCCAGTAACAACACAGAGAAACCCTGTCTCAAAAAAAAAAAAAAAAAAAAAAAAAACAACCAAACAAACAAACAAAAAAAAAAAGGAAGGAAGAAAGGGAAAAAAAGAAATGATAGCTGGAAGGAAGTGAAAGTGTTCCTCCCACTAAGAAATTTGGGGCCCAGAATGGAAAGACCTGGCCTAGACATGATGGTATCCTGAGTTTCCAAGACTCGGGAGGGAAGCTGTGACAGCAGGGGACCAGCAGGGACATGGCCATGTGAGGCAGGCTTGTCATGAGAGATGAGACTAAGAGAGATGCCCAGGAGTCAAAGGGTGGGTGACCACAGGAATTCCCCAAAAGGCGCGCTTTTAGAAATCAACCAGTGTCCCTAAAAGAAAAGTCAGAGAGGGCTGTGTGCACATTTATAACCCAACCAGCCTTCCCTGAGGGTTTTATCTGTCTCGGACGGTGGTTATGGGGGGAGTCCAGGTGGTAGTAAAGGTCACAGAGGGAGCAAATTCTCGTGTCCCTACTCAGAATCTGCCAGGAGCCTCTTCTCTGAGCTCAGTCTTCTCACTTTCACTAACTTCTGAGGGCTGGCTGACCACGTTGGGGGTGGAGTTTTGCGTAGTATCTCTCTCTCTCTCACACACACACACACACACACACACACACACACACACAACCAGGATCCAGAGAAGCAGTGTTGTGAGAACTCAGGAGTCAGGAGGTCCTGGATCCAGACTCTTGCTCAGGAGGCAGTCACAAAGACTTTAAACCCTCTCTGAGCCTGTTGCCCTACAAATGGAAGAAACAATTCAACCGCTATCATGAAGAGTGACTAGGACTAAGGAGAACACAGTTAAGAAGGTTGCAGGCTCTTGCAGCAGACTCAAGCTCGGTTCCCAGTACCCACATTGGGAGAGCTCACAATCATCTGTAACTCCAACTCCAGGGATCCGTCACTGCAAGCACCTGTAAGCTCCTTTCTCTCTGTCTTGGTCTCTCTGTCTCTGTGTGTGTGTCTCTCCCTCCCTCTCTCTCTGTTCGCCATACACACACAGAGAGAAAGAAAGAAAGAATAAAAATATTTTCTTTTAAATTGGTTTGTATTTACGTGCTTTGGTGTTTTGCCTGCATGTGTGTCTGTGTGTGTCTGTTGGATCCCTTGGAACTAGAGTTGGGAACTGCCATGTGGGTGCTGAGAACTGAACCCAGGTCTTCTGGAAGATCAGTCAGTGCTTTTAACTGCTAAGACATCTCTCCAGCCCTAAAGAATAGTTTCTTTAAAAAGAGTTGAAACACCCACTGAGACAGTGGGGCTGATCTATTGGGAGCTCACCAAGGCCAACTGGACTGGGACTGAAAAAGCATGGGATAAAACTGGACTCTCTGAACATGGTGGACAATGAGGGCTGCTGAGAAGCCAAGGACAATGGCACTGGGTTTTGATCCTACTTCATGTTCTGGCTCTGTGGGAGCCTAGCCAGTGTGGATGCTCACCTTCCTAGACTTGGATGGAGGGGGGAGGACCTTGGACTTTCCACAGGGCAGGGAACCCTGACTGCTCTTTGGACTGGAGAGGGAGGGGGAGAGGAATGGGGGGAGGGGAAGAGGACTGGAGGAGGGGGAGGGAAATGGGAGGCTGGGAGGAGGGGAAATTTTTTTTCAATTAAAAAAATAAAAAATAAATAAAAATAAAAAGAGTTGAGCGTCTGTGCGAGAGCCGCTCCCAGGACCCCTATCCTGGTCCATCCGAAGGCAGGGGACATCCGAGGGCCACCGCGCAGGGCCCGCTATGGTCGAGGTCACTCACCAGATGGCGGGTGAAAAAGGCGAGAAACCTGACACAAAAGAGAAGAAACCTGCAGCCAAGAAGGCTGGCGGTGATGCCCCTGCCGCTGGTGCAGACAAAAAGGGTGACCCTAAGGCTAAAAAGCTCAAGAAGGGGAAGCCCCATTGCAGCCGAAATCCAGTCCTTGTTAGAGGAATTGGCAGGTACTCCCGATCTGCTATGTATTCCAGAAAGGCCATGTACAAAAGGAAATACACAGCTGCAAAAACCAAGGTTGAAAAGAAGAAGAAAAAGGAAAAGGTCCTTGCCACTGTCACAAAACCAGTTGGTGGTGACAAGAATGGTGGTACCCGGGTGGTTAAGCTTCGAAAAATGCCCAGGTATTATCCTACTGAAGATGTGCCTCGGAAGCTGCTGAGCCATGGCAAAAAGCCCTTCAGTCAGCATGTGAGACGCCTGCGTGCCAGCATCACTCCTGGGACTGTCATCATCATCCTTACCGGGCGCCACAGGGGCAAGAGAGTGGTTTTCCTGAAGCAACTGGGCAGTGGTTTACTGCTTGTGACAGGACCTCTTGCCCTCAACAGAGTTCCTTTGAGAAGAACACATCAGAAGTTTGTCATCGCCACCTCTACAAAAGTTGATATCAGCACAGTTAAAATCCCCAAACACCTGACTGATGCTTACTTTAAGAAAAAGCAGCTGCGTAAGCCCAGGCATCAGGAGGGCGAGATCTTTGACACAGAGAAGGAGAAATATGAGATTACAGAGCAGCGCAAGGCTGATCAGAAAGTGGTGGACTCGCAGATTCTGCCAAAGATCAAAGCTGTTCCTCAGCTGCAGGGCTACCTGCGCTCTCAGTTCTGTCTGACCAATGGGATGTATCCTCACAAACTGGAACCTAATTAAACAACTTTATGTGTCTCAAAAAATAAAATAAAATAAAAAGAGTTGAAAGGTGAAATGTATCTAAATAAGTGGCTGAAGTCTGCAGAGAAGGGATTAGTCAGTGCTGCAGTGAGCAACTGGCACCCCAGTACAGGTGAGTCTCCCAGAGGACGGAACTCACCCCCTTCTCAGTCAGAGTGCTGTCTCCAGCAAGTCTGAGGACTGAGAGTATCCTTCCTGCCCAGGCCTCAGAGGTGACATGGAAAAGCCAGGCTGGGAACTTGGTTGATGACCCGGCGGGGTGGGCCCAGACATTTTCCTCCCACAGTGGAGAGCGTGATGCCACCACCCATGCAGGAGATCTCTGTGTGTCTGGGAACACTGTTTATACCCTTTGGAAG
The DNA here is from genome assembly GCF_018167655.1 of Microtus oregoni. Lineage (NCBI taxonomy): Eukaryota > Metazoa > Chordata > Mammalia > Rodentia > Cricetidae > Microtus > Microtus oregoni. The sequence continues at coordinate 20,251,973 of NW_024543090.1, forward strand.
GCAGGGCAGAAGAAGGGAGGCCCCAGCTTCTCAAGTCCACGCCAGAAACATCTCCTTCCACGGCTCTGCTACCCCGTTTCTTTGGTTAGCCCATTCTCATGCAGGAATAAGAATCAGCTCACACATCCGGAGACTGATTTATCCTGACTGGCTAGTTGTGCCAAGCCTTGAGCTCCCCCCCCCTTTTTTTTTGAAAATGTTCAAACCTACAGGAATGTTATAAAAATAGTACAATGAGCACCGTAACCCAGATTCTCCTGTTAGCATTGGACACTTTGTTTTCCCTCTTTGAATGTGTATGTTTTGTTAAACCTTTACTCTGGTGCTAAGGCCCCCAAAACTCTAGCATGTCCCCCCATCAGAAAAAGGACATTTTGCTGCATAACTCACTGCTGTCATCAAAGTTAAGACGTTGCACCCAAAACATCAGCACTATGTAAGCCATATTCAAGTTTTCCAGTTGTCTGAAAAAATGACTCTTACAACCTAAAAAAAAAAAAAAAAAAAAAAAAAGCAAGAATCCTGTGCTGTATTTTATTGGCTTCTTAGCATTCTTGAATTTTGTTTTTATTACTACTGTTATTATTATTATGTTGTTGTTGTTGCTGTTATTTTTCAAGACTGTCCTGAAACTCACTCTGTCACAGAAATCTGGCTGCCTCTGCCCCCAGAGTTCTGGGATTAAAGGTGTGCACCATCACCTTTATTTATTTTATTTTATTTTATTATGTGCATGAGTGTTTTGCTCACATGTATGTCTGTGTACCATGTGTATGCCTGATACCCTTTGAGGTCAGAAGAGGGTGTTAGATTTCCTGGAACTGAAATTACAGGTGGTTGTGAGCTGCCGATTAAGTTCTGGGATTTGAAGTTGGATCCTCTGCAAGAACAAGCGCTCTTAATGACTGAGCCAGCTCTCTTGAGAATTAAACTAAGGTCATCAGACTTGGCAGCAGGTGCCTTCACCTGCTGAGCCATCTTAGGTTTTGGCAGGTCCTGGTGTGGTGAAGATTAGTGCGCCTGAGGTGGGGACGGCTCCAACCTACTTTGTACAATGAGCTTGGCCTCCGTGGTCAGCCTGTTTTGACTCCCTTGGGTCACTTCAGAAATCGTGTCTCTTTTCCACCCCCTTTCTAGACCGCCAAGGAAAGTGCTGCATTAGCTTACACACTGCGCAATACTGAGGGGGTAGCAATTCTCTGGGTACAGTCATCATTGGATTCCGTCCTGTTGCTTAGCAACTCCAGGACATTTCAGCCCTTTCCAGCCAGAGGGGGGGGGGGTAGAGGGGGTGACAGAATGAGTGGCTGGGTCCTTTTTGCTCTGGGGGGGTTTCCACACGGCCAGGAATCTAACAAACAGGGAGGTTCTTGCATCAAGGGAGCTCCTCTCCTCCTCTCAAGGGGCAAGCTGTATCTTTGGGGTCCTTCCTGTGTGGCCTGGAAGACACATCATGCCATGGATTGTGGGGAGGAGGGTCTGAGGACGTAGAGGAGGCTGCACAGCAATGCTGCAGTGAGGCCGAGAGGGGAGGATCCAGGTGTGAACCGCATCATGCCAGGAGAGGTTCTCAGGCATCCTTGGAGGCCGCCTTGGCTCTGGGTTTCTGTGGGAGACCTGGGCACCTCCTTAATCACCCAGCCTGCTGTACCAATTATCCAAACTCACAGAACAGGTCCTCTCCTGGCCTTAGCACAGAAGCAGAGAATCACCTAATCTTGAGGAAAGATCTAGGACGTTGCACATTTTACTTAAGTTAAGGTTTAGGGTCAATGGTTTTTAGCTGGGGTTCTCAGGACCCCTTAGGGAACCCGAAAATTATCAAAGGGGTAAATTGCGGAGAAAGTTACATCATTTTTATACATTTCTGAGAAGTTAGTAAATTCCTGTTTTTGTGAATATTGACTGTCTTCTATGGGAGGTACCAACATGTCTATGCCACTTTACAGATGCTAAAATAGCACTGACGTTAGACCCTGCCGTGTTCATGACGGAATACATATCAGTATTTCTGTTGTTTAGTTCATTGGTTGCTTTTTAGAGCGAGCATCTTTCGTAGCCCAGGCTGGCTTCGGTGACCTTGAGCTGGTTCTGCTGCCTCTGAGTCCCTAGTGCTGGGATAACAGGGATGCATTACCTCACCCTGCTGCATAAGTGTTCTCAGCTTCATGTTTATCATTATTTGAAAAACAAACCTACATCGGAGCTCTAGAATTGTTCTCACTGAAGGAGAAATGCCGGGCTGGGCCATTTGCCCACAGTTCGTAGTGCTTTTTTGTCTCTTCCTGTAGTTCATGCCCTTTTTAAATTTTTGTTTCTGCTTTTGTTTTGTGCGTGTGTGTGTGTGTATGTGTGTGTGTGTGTAAAACAGGTTCCTACCCTGTAGTATGGGCTGCTTCAAACTTGTGCTGATCTTTATGGTTTTGCCTCCAGAATACTGGAGTTACTTTAAGTTTATCTTTCTCTCCAAAAAAAGACTGGGCCTTGTTATGAACCCTGAACTGGGGCAATTCTCCTGGCTGGCTCAGTATCCCAAATAGGAAGAATCTCATTGAGACAGGATCTCATTCTAGCTCAGGCTGGTTCAAACTCATGACAATTTTCAGTCTCCCAAGTATTGAAATTATAGGATCAAATAAATCATCACACCTAGCTTTCTTTTTAAATATTTATTTATTTATTTATAAACGCTCTTCTGTGAATGATATATTCTCACAGCCCTGCATACCAACTGAGAAATGGTAAGAATTGTTCTGTTTTTGGCATTCTTTCTTATAGCTCTTCTTCTTCTTTTTTTTTTTTTTTGGTTTTTTCGAGACAGGGTTACTCTGTGTAGCCCTGGCTGTCCTGGAACTAGCTCTTGTAGACCAGGCTAGTCTCGAACTCACAGAGATCTGCCTGCCTCTGCCTCCCAAGTGCTGGGATTAAAGGCGTGCGCCACCACCGCCCGGCCTTCTTCTTATTTTTTTAAAGATTTATTTATTTATTATATATACAGTGTTCTGACATGGAGGGCGGCACCAGATCACATTACAGATGGTTGTGAGCCATCAGGTGGATGCTGGGGATTGAACTCAGGACCTCTGATAGAGCAGCCAGTGCTCTTAACCTCTGAGCCTTCTCTCCAGCCCAAAATATTTATTTTTCTTTTTTCTTTTTTTTTAAAGATTTATTTATTTATTATGTATACAACATTCTGCCTCCATGTATGCCCACACGCCAGAGTAGGGCACCAGATCTCATTATAGATGGTTGTGAGCCACCATGTGGTTGCTGGAATTGAACTCAGGACCTCTGGAAGAGCAGCCAGTGCTCTTAACCTCTGAGCCATCTCTCCAGCCCCCCCCCCAAAATATTTATTTTTAAAGTACATGTGTGTCTATATGTGTAAGTGTGCACAGGTGTGCCTGCAGACACCAAAGGCATCCAGTCCCTGAAACAGTAGTTATAAATAATTCTGAGTTTCTTAGATGAGTGCTGGGAACTGAACTCAGGACCTCTGCAAGAGCAGTGTGTGCTGTTAACTGCTGAGCCATCTCTCCATCTCAACCCTCTTTTCCTTTTTGAAGAATAAAATGAGCTGCTAGGGTCTCAAGCATTAGGTGACTGCATCTCAAAGACTTCTCAGATGCAAGTTTAGGTCATGTCTGAAGATGTATGAGTCCTTGTTTTACCAAAAACTCATTTTTATACTCCAAGGTCTGAAGCACCAGGGTAGTTTAATGCTGGTGAGGGTCCCTAGACTATTTGATTTTCTCAAGATGCAGATACTTTGTGGCACTAACCATGAGGTGGGGTACATACTGCCCTGGAGTCAAGAGAACAATCTGGACTGTATACGGTGTTTACGAACTATTCTCTCTCCCTCTCTACTTCTGGGAAGTATGTAATCAAGTTTTCTAAAGTTATGTGGTCACATACATATTTTAATTTGTGGTGGTATTTGCAAATGTTACAGTGGAAATCAAAGCTGGGTGGTGATGTACACCTTTAATCCCAGCACTTGGGGGGCAGAAGCAGGCAGATCTCCATGTTTGAGGCCAGCCGGATCTACAGAGTGAGTTCCAGGAAACTCTGTTCGTGAAAAACTGAAAAGAAAGGAAGGAAGGAACGAAGGAAGGAAGGAGGGAGGGAGGGAGGGAGGGAGGGAGGAAGGAAGGAAGGAAGGACCTCACAATGTATCAGAGAGCCCAATCTCTCAATCTCTCTCTCTCCCTCTCTCTCCTTCTCTCTCTCCTCTTTCTTTTTTTAAGACAGGGTTTTACAGGAGAGATGGTTCTGCAGTTAAGAGCACTGACTGCTCTTCCAGAAGATCTGGTTCCATTCCCAGCACCCACATGGCAGCTTACAATTGTCTGTAGCTCTGGTTTCAGGCTGCCCAATCCCCTCACACAGACATACACACCAATGCACATAAAATAAAAATAACTCTTTTTTTTTTTGAAAGAATTTGATTTGTTTAAGACAGGCTTTTACTATGCAGCCTTGGCTCACCTGGAACTCTATGCAACCCTGGCAGGTTCTAAACTCATAGAGATCCACCTGCCTTTGCTTCCTGAATTCTGGGATTAAAGAGGTGCACCATCACACCCAGCCCATAGGGACTACACCTACATGATACACAGACATACAGGCAGGCAGGACATACATATACATATACATAAAAATAAAACTGGACATGGTGGAGCACTCAAAATCTAGTGCTGGGGAGGAGGAAGACGGGAGGAGCCTGGGAGCTCACAGACTGGCCTGTGTAGCCTAACTGGTGAATTCCTGTCAATGAGCAGGCGGATGACACCCTGAGGGTGACACCTAAAGTCTACCTCTGGCCTTCACACACACGCACACACACAAAGAAGGCACAACCAAATTGTTGGATATGAAAGTTCTATGGCGCATCATAGTGTAGCCCTAGCTGGCCTGAAACTCACAGAGATCCTCCTGCCTCTGCGCTTCTGAGTGCTGGGATTAAAGGCGTGCGCCACCACTGCCCAGCTGAAAGTTCTGTGACTTAATTGCTTGTTTAGGACTTGGCTAATGGCTGAATGAATCCAAACCCTTGATAGCATTCATTTGAATATGTATAGACTCTGCAGAAGAAAACGTACGTACTCCTCTTGAACCCCAAACTATGATGGAGTATTTGAAATTAGGCGCGGTGCAAACAAGGCTCCTAAAGATGAATTTTAAGTTACTAACAAACATGTGTTTGATAGGAAATTCAGATGACTGGATTAACCACACGATACGGCAATGGGAAAAAACATCAGTTTAAAAACGTGTCCTGTCTCTGGGTTGGCATTCCTTTGGCTGGTGAAATTCCAGAGACTTTTTAATGAATTAAAGCCACATTTGCCCACAGAAGTCAGCAAAGCTACTGAATAGCTTGGAGATCCTTCTTGCACCCAGTAGGATAAGAAAACCCTTAGGCGTGGCAGCTCACTTCCATCGCGGGCACTGTTTACGCCAAATTTGTGGTCTGCGTACAAGTGGAGCGCACGCGGAACACATTTCTGCATCCCCACAACACAGCAGCCTAGCCCAGAAGAAGGGGAAGTCTAACAGAGAAGGCTCACGTCCCTGTGTGTCAAACCAGAGGAATGGCTGGAGGAGCACGCCACGCGGAAAATGAACGTAAACGAAGAGAACCCTGCCCTAACAGGAAAAAGCGGCTCTTCCACTGGGCTGCGGGACTGCCAAATACAGCTAATTACTGACTGAAAGCAGCGCTGGTGGTCGCCCCCAGGTGATTGATTACAATCTATTCTTATACTTTCTCCGCTGAGGAGTGATCGCAAAGTTTTTTGTTTGTTCCAGTCTGTCTCTCCCCCTCCCCCGCCACCGCTTTTATTTTCTGTTTTATTTATTTGTTTGTTTGTTTGTTTATGTTTTACCTGCTTGGTGCAGCACGTACACACAGTGCTTACAGAGTCTGGGAGACTGGAACTGGAATTACAGATGTCTGTGAGCTGCCCTGTGGGTGCTGGGAGTAGAACTCAGGTCCTCTGGAAGAGCAGCTGATACTCTTAACCACTGAAACATCTCTCCTGCCCTATTTTCTAGTCTTTTAAGATGGTGATTTCAATGTATTACATAGACTGGTCTTGAACACCTGGTTTCAAATAATTCTCCTGCCGGAATCTCCTGATAGCACTGCAGGTACACCTGACTGATGGCCAGCATGTTTTACAGGGCACCATGCTATCTATTTCTTTCTTTGTTTTTCTTTTTCTTCCTTTCTTTTTTTACTTTTTTATTTTTGGTTTTTCAAGACAGAATTTTTCTGTGTAGCCTTGGCTGTTCTGGAACTGGCCTTGTAGACCAACCAGGGTGGCCTTGAACTCACAGAGACTCCCTGCCTTTGCCTTTCAAGTTCTGGGAGGCATGCACCACCATCACCCAATTATATTTCATCTTTACATTCCAACATTGGAGGTATAAGTCCTATGTGATTTATTTTAAAACATCATATGCTTTTGTTTTCAAATTTGTCTGCCAAGGTGATTATGACAACATTGATTTTATGAAATTTCCCCAATAAACAGAGAGATGTTGTTTTTGCACATCTACATCTGTGAAAGAATTTTTTGAGATTTCTGCTCTTTGGGTGACCTATCATGGGTTTTGCCTTATTTCATCCTGGTGTTTCAGATGAGCACAGTTGAAACTGAGTGCAAGGCAGGCGTGGTGGCACACGCCTTTAGAGTCTGTACTCAGGAGGCAGAGGCCACTGCATCTCTGAGTTTGAGGCCAGCCTGGGCTACACAGTGAGACCCTGTCTCAAGAACAAACAAAAGCATAAAGCTGGTGCATACAATTACCAACCATAGTGATATAAATCTGTACACTTTGATTCTCAAAATTTTCGTTGTGAGTGGAATATATGCTCATGGCCAGGACCCCTGTAACCACCCCAATGTTTATGGTCCGTGTTATTATTGCCTGTATACTGTGTACAAAATACCCCGGAAAGTGTTTGTTTGGTTTGGTTTTGCTTTGGTTTTAGTTTTGCTTTTTTTCCTTTTTGTAATTTTATGTTTTTTAAGCAAATTCTCTTTCCAAATGTAAACAGATATCTTTTAAAAAGTGGCAGGGGTGGGGGACACCGGGGAGATGGCTCACTTGCTGTGCAAACCTGAGGATCTGAGTTCAGATCTCCAGCAACCCATTAAAAAAAAAAAAAAACTTCCACCAGATGGTCAGGAACCTGTGATTAGGGAGCTCCTAGGCCCCAGGGGAGAGCCTAGTCTCCTTGATGGGCACAGGTCTAAACTCCTGATGACTTATTTCTACACCTACATACTAACGCGCCTCTCAGCCCTCATCAGAGAAGGCTTTTCTTGCATTAGATGACAATTAGCACAGATCTACAACTGGTCAATGTACAGAGAAGGGATTGCAGAGTGCTCAGTCCTAAGCAGGATGTCCACAGCATCCCTCCTCCCAAAGCTCAGGGATCGTCAAGGAAGAACCAAGGCAGAAAGACTTTAAGAGGCAGAGGTGGTGGTGTTTCTGGGATAGCACAGGGCAGATGCACTTATGAACCTGCAGCAACTGTGGCAGCTTGCACAAGAGCTGCTTAAGTCTCAGTTAGGGTTACTATTGCTGAGATCAAGTACCACGACCAAAAGGACGTTGGGGAGGAAAGGTATTTGGCTCATACTTGCACATCTTAGTCCATGATTGAAGGAGTAGAACGGGAACTCAGACAGGGCAGGAACCTGGAGACAGGAGCTGATGCAGAGAGGTGCTGCTTACTGGCTTAGTGCGCATGCCTTGTTCACTTGGCTTTCTTATAGAACCAAGACCACCAGCCCAGGGATGGCATCACCCACAATGGGTCAGGTCAGGTCCTCCCCATGGGTCACTAATTAAGAAAATGCCCTACAACCAGACATCATATAGAGGCATCTTTTCAGCTGAGCATTCCTCTCTCCAAATGACTTTAACTTGTGTCCAGTTGACAGAAATCTAGCCAGCACACCAGCGTGGTGAGGGGAGGTGGACATAAGGTTCCCTATGGGAGGAGCTCTTGGTATTTGATATCTGCTGCAAGAGGAAAAGTCAGGTTGTTGTTTTTTTTTGTTGTTGTTGTTTGTTTTTTAAAGGTGTATGATCCCTAAAAAATCTACCAAGCTCCAGGGCAGGCTCCACATCGATAATTATTTGGGCAACACAAACTGGATTCAACTGGGTTGAGAGAGAGAACAGAGTTGGATGGGTAGGAAGAGGGAAGTAGATTGGGGCAGAGTTGGAGAATGCTGGGGGTGAATATGATCAAAACACATTGCACAAAGTTCTCAAAAAATAAAAATATTTTAAAAGAAAAATTGTAGCTGGGTGGTGGTAGCACACGCTTTTAAGCACAGCACTAGGGAGGCAGAGGCAGGTGGATCTCTGTGAGTTCAAGGCCAGCCTGGTCTACAAGAGCTAGTGCCAGAACAGGCTCCAAAGCTACAGAGAAACCCTGTCTCAGGAGAAAAAAGAAAAATTGTAAAAAAAAAAAAATGCTACAGTGTCAGAATCTGCAACACCAGTAGAGACAGGAGGATCCCTAGGGCATGCTGGCCAAGAGTCTCATGGAATTGGTACCTTACAGGTTCAATGAGAGACCCTGCCTTAAAGTATATGGAAGAGATTGAAGAAGGATACCTGACCTTGACCTTTAACCTCTGTACATACATGCACACAGGATTTTTAATTTTTGAGACAGTTACATTTTGTAGCATTGACTGGCCTAGAATTCATTATGTAGACCAGACTGGCCTTGAACCCACAGAGATATTGTTGCCCTTGCCGCTTGAGTGCTGGGATATAAAAAATAAATAAAAAATAGAAAGGAAGAACTGATGGCACAAGGTGGAAATCTCCATGTGAACTGTGGGAGAGCATCCCACACATGTGTTGTGCTGTGAACTGTGGGAGAGCATCCCACACATGTGTTGTGCTGTGAACTGTGGGAGAGCATCCCACACATGTGTTGTGCTGTGAACTGTGGGAGAGCATCCACACACGTGTGCTATGAACTGTGGGAGAGCATCCCACACATGTGTGCTGTGAACCATGGGAGAGCATCCACACACGTGTGCTGTGAACTGTGGGAGAGCATCCTCACACATGTGTGCTGTGAACCGTGGGAGAGCATCCACACACGTGTGCTATGAACTGTGGGAGAGCATCCTCACACATGTGTGCTGTGAACCGTGGGAGAGCATCCACACACGTGTGCTGTGAACGGTGGGAGAGCATCCTCACATGTGTGTGTTGTGCTGTGAACTGTGGGAGAGCATCCCACACATGTGTTGTGCTGTGAACTGTGGGAGAGCATCCCACACATGTGTTGTGCTGTGAACTGTGGGAGAGCATCCCACACATGTGTTGTGCTGTGAACTGTGGGAGAGCATCCACACACGTGTGCTATGAACTGTGGTAGAGCATCCCACACATGTGTGCTGTGAACCATGGGAGAGCATCCACACACGTGTGCTGTGAACTGTGGGAGAGCATCCTCACACACGTGTGCTGTGAACCGTGGGAGAGCATCCACACACGTGTGCTATGAACTGTGGGAGAGCATCCTCACACATGTGTGCTGTGAACCGTGGGAGAGCATCCACACACGTGTGCTGTGAACGGTGGGAGAGCATCCTCACATGTGTGTGTTGTGCTGTGAACTGTGGGAGAGCATCCTCACACGTGTGCTGTGAACTGTGGGAGAGCATCCTCACACGTGTGCTGTGAACTATGGGAGAGCATCCTCACACGTGTGCTGTGAACTGTGGAGAGCATCCACACACGTGTGCTGTGAACTGTGGGAGAGCATCCTCACACATGTGTGCTGTGAACTGTGGGAGAGCATCCTCACACGTGTGCAATGAACTGTGGGAGAGCATCCTCACACGTGTGCTATGAACTGTGGGAGAGCATCCTCACACGTGTGCTGTGAACTATGGGAGAGCATCCTCACACGTGTGCTGTGAACTGTGGAGAGCATCCACACACGTGTGCTGTGAACTGTGGGAGAGCATCCTCACACGTGTGCTGTGAACTGTGGAGAGCATCCACACACGTGTGCTGTGAACTGTGGGAGAGCATCCTCACACGTGTGTTGTGAACTGTGGGAGAGTATCCTCACACGTGTGCTGTGAACTATGGGAGAGCATCCTCACACGTGTGCTATGAACTGTGGGAGAGCATCCTCACACGTGTGCTGTGAACTGTGGAGAGCATCCACACACGTGTGCTGTGAACTGTGGGAGAGCATCCACACACGTGTGTTGTGCACACACAGATTCACACACAGTAATAACAAAAAGAAAGTGAGATTTTCGAGGTTCGAGGATTAGACTGTTGTCTCCTCAGATTTTTAAAGCCATTCTAGAAGGAACGGCTTGGCTCTCAGACTCACATTTGGAGGGTGAAGTCCATCAAGGCAAGGAAGACATGGCTGAGGAAGGAGGAAGGGCTCTCAGCTGCCGCCCTAAAGGAACAGGAAACAGAGAGAGAGCAAAGAACACCAGCCCCCAGGGGACAATTTCACAATCTGTTGACACATTGCTCTCTCCTCCCTCTCTCTCTCTCTCTCTCTCTCTCTCTCTCTCTCTCTCTCTCTGAGAATGGACCTTACTAGGCGACCCAGGCTGGCCTCTCACAATGTAGCAGAGACTAACCTCAAACACAGAGCAATCCTCCTGCTTTAGCCTCCTAAGTGTTGGAACTGCAGGCATGCACCACCACACACAGCCTATTCATAAATCTCCCCAGCATCTTGGATTCTTCAGCAGCTAATGAGATAACAAATACATAAAAATGAACTGCTAACATAGTTGTCATTAATGAGATTCTACCTACTAAAACATGAGTCAAGGGCTGGAGAGATGGCTAAGAGCACATACTACAGCTGGGGCGGTGGTGGTGGCACACACCTTTAATCCCAGCACTAGGGAGGCAGAGGCAGGCGGATCTCTGAGTTTGAGGGCAACTTGGTCTACAGCATGAGTTCCAGGACAGCCAGGGCTGTACAAAGGAACTCTGTCTCAAGAAAAGAAAAAGGAAGGAAGGAAGGAAGGAAGGAAGGAAGGAAGGAAGGAGAAAGAAGGAAAAAAGAAAGAAAATCAAGAACACATATCACTTTAGAAGAGGAACTAAAGCTGTTTCTGAAGAGGCAAGCAGGTGTTTGCCTCTCTCTCTCTCTCTCTCTCTCCCTCCTCCCTCCTTCCTTCCCTCCCCTTCTCCCTCCCTCCCTCCCTCCCTCCCTCCCTCCCCCTTTCCTTCCCCCACTCCATTTCTTTCAATAAAACTCCCCAAGTGGGCTGGAGAGATGGCTCAGTGGTTAAGAGCATTGCCTGCTCTTCCAAAGGTCCTGAGTTCAATTCCCGGCAACCACATGGTGGCTCACAACCATCTGTAATGAAGTCTGGTGCCTTCTTCTGGCCTGCAGTCACACACACAGAATATTGTATACATAATAAATAAATAAATATTAAAAAAAACTCCCCAAGTTAAAATAAAAAAAAGAGGCTCTGATTCCCCCCTGCCCCAAGTCAGGCAGTTCAAAATAGCCTGTAACTCCAACTCCAGGGGGTCCACACTTTTAACCTGAACATTTTTTCCAGGTAGAGGCAGGCAGATTTCTGTGAGTTTGAAGTCAGTCAGGTCTGCATAGTGGGTTCCAGGACAGCCAGGACTATGTAGACAGACTCTGTCCCTGTCTCAAAAAACCCAAAATAAATCAATATGATTAATTTTTTTTAATGTGTCAAGTAACAAAATCTTAGGTTCTATTTTTCCTAATCCACATGATCCTTGCCTTCTGGAAACCTTCACTTGAGATGCAAACAGGAAGTTAGTGTTTCCTTGGACCAACAAAGCAAATTTGTTCATCCTGTGCCGACTCTGTCCTATGCCTGGCTTTGGTTGGAGTGGCTATAGCCATGTTCCCTTCCTCCTCCTTTCCCCTAAGTCACACTTTACTCAGGTGACTGGAGACACTTTTATCGTCAGGCTGGATTGTCTGGGTCGTGTCTGCTATTGGGATATGGGATCTGGAAGGAGCCCACCTGGTTTCTCCAGAGACCTGAGCTTCATTCTAGTGACCCACTTTAAGAGTGAAAACTTCAGGGGTCAGAGACATGGGACAGACTCAGAACCACACTGAATTCAGAAGATTACTCCATGAAGTCTTTTTCAGATATACTAATATCCCTTACACATTTCGGTAAAATACACCCTACTTTGGTGGGTATAAGGGCAAAAATGGAAGGAAAGGGGATTGGAAGGAGGGGAGGAGGATCAACAAAACCAATTATTGAGGACTGGGGATATGGCTCAGTGGCCAAAGGGCTTTTAGGGCAAATATGAAGACCTAAATTCAATCCCAGCACATATGTAAAAAGCTGGGCATGGGCCGGGCATAATGGTGCATGCCTTTAAAGCCAGCAGTGGAAAGACAGAAGCAAACACATCTCTGGAGGCATAGTGAGTTCTAGGACAGCCAGAGCTACATAGTGACGGCTCTGTCTTAAACAAAACAAAAACAGCAAAAGATGCTGGGCATAGTGACTGGTGCTGGGGGCTGGGGTGTGGGCAGAGAAGGCTCCTTAAGCTCACTGGCCAGCCAGCCTAGTGTAATTGGTGAACCAGCGAGAGACTCTTTTTTTTTTCTTGTAGTAATTTTTTTTTATTGTTTTTATTGAGCTATATATTTTTCTCCCCTCCCCTCTCTTCCTCTCCCATCCCCTTCTACCCTCTCCCACAGTCCCCATTTTCCCAATTTTCTCAGGCACTTTTGTCTTTTTCTACGTGAGCGACTCTGTCTTAAAGACAGGTGTAGTGGCAGGGAGGCAGAGGTAGGTGAAGCGCTATGAGTTTGAGACCACCAGGGCTGTATTGTGAGATTCTAAAGCAAACAAAGGCAGGTCTGATGGGCAGGTCCTGAGAAACAGGATTCAAGGCTGTCCCTGGCCTCTGCCCATACATGCACACGTGTGTACACCTCACATTTGATCACACACACAAATAAAAAGAAACAAATTATGTATGTTAATGGCATTAATGAAACCTACTACTTCGTATACTAATTAAATCTTTTAGTAAAATAAAAGAAAGATAAAGGAAGGAAAAAACTGGACATTCGCAATTTGCCTATAGAACCCCTTTTCCATGGGTGGAGTTCCTGGTTTAGGAAGGACAAGCCTCTGGGAGGCTCACACATTCTTTGCTTGTTTGTTTTGTCTTTTGAGACAAGGGTCTTTCTACATAGGCCTGGCTGTTCTAGAACTCACCGTTAGACCAAGGTAGCCTTGAACTCAGAGATCTGTCTGCTTCTGCCTCCCAGGTGCTGGAAATAAAGAAAGACTTATGCCACTATGTCTGGCTGCTTTGTATTTTTTTTTAATTAAAATTTTAAACTAATCCATGAAAAGATTAAAATGACAGCTGGGTGGCAGTGGCACACGCCTTTAATCTCAGCACTCGGGAGGCAGAGGCTGGCGGATCTCTGTGAGTTCAAGGCCAGCCTGGTCTACAAGAGCTAGTGCCAGGACAGGCTCCAAAGCTACAAAGAAACCCTGTCTTGAAAAAACAACAAAAGATTAAAATGGCACATATTAATGGAGTAATCCCAGCCTGGCCTGGAGTTTATCTTCATCCCAAACTGCCTCAAATTCATAATCCTTGTGCCTCAGCCTCCTAAGTATCAGGTAACACAAGATGTTTCAATGAATACACACACACACACACACACACACACACACACACCTATATACATACATATATATATGTATAAATCATATTGAATAAATCTATTTCCTCAAACATTTATCATTTATTTTCTTTCTTTTTTATTTTCATTTATTTATTTTCTTGTTTTGCTTGGGAATTGAATTTGACTTTTTTTCCTCATTATTTTATGTTTTGGTATTTCATTTGTTTGTTTGAGACAAGGTTTCATTCTGTCCCCGAAGTTTGCTTGCACCTCAGTAGGTAGGTAGCCCAGGCTGGCCTCACAGTCATCCTCCTGCCTCACTCTTGTAATCCTGTGAGCCACTGCACCTGCCTTCTTTTTTTCTTTTATGCCTCGCCCCACCCTTTCTCAGGTCCACAGCCAGTTTCTCTTCAAGTGGTGGCAAACACCTCTAATCTCACTACTTGGTGGCAGAGACAGGCAGATCTCTGTGAATTCGAGGCCAGCCTGGTTGACATAGTGAGTTCCAGACCAGCCGGGGCTACATAGTAAGATCATGTCTTTTAACAACAGCAAAAAGGAAGTGGAATTTGCTGTTGGGGGAGGGGTATTCAAACTCCTCCTACTGCAGCCTCCCAAACAGCTGAGCAATAGGCTTGTGCCTGCACTTGGCTTTGTGTGTCTATCTTAAGTATCCTCTTTCGTTTGCACAATTTTTCCTATTACATTTTTCTCTTGCTTTGATAATCCCAATAGCATCATTGGTTGGCTCAAGAAATGGAAAAACTAGCATCCTGAAGTTTTAAATTATAGTAAGCCCGTCTAAGAACCTCTTTCTTCTTCTCTCCCTTCTCTGCCATCCTAAATCTGAGGATTTACCCTACTGCAGTAGTCACAGAGAGATTGTGGGGCTTGGAATGTCTGTGCAAATCAGTCCACGAACCATGGACCACAGAGTAGAAAACGTCCTCTTGGTGTGAACCTTGTCCTCCGGGGATTTCCAGGAGAGTCGAGGGGAGTGGAGGGCTGAGTCAGCAGAGCCACGTTCACCCTGGTCCCTCTACATCTGTGTGGCCAGGGTCAGATTCTGTCTCTGTAGAATGGAGTTTGACTGCTAGTTTCAGCAGCCACTGACTCCAGTGGCTTAGGAACGTTGGGAGATGGACATTGGCCTGAGAATCGTAGTCATTCGTATGAGAGCTTACAGCTCCATTGCAGACTTTCTGAACTAGCAGGTGGAATCGACAGTTGATCTGGACAGCATCAAAGTCTTAATGCTTCTACTTTCTGGGAATTTTTTTTTTTAAGGGGCAGGTACTTGAGATTGAACCCAGGACTTCGTGCTTCCTAGCCAAACATTCCTATGACTAATTTAGAAACTCAATTCTGCCTAATTTTCTGTCAGCCTGACTGAGTGGTTGAATGTTATTCTGGGTAGCTCCTCAGGGTGTCTTTGGAGGACTTTAACATTCGAATAGGCAGCCTGAGTAGCAGGTGGCCTTTCAGAGAGTGGGTGGGCCTCCGATCTAATCCGCTGAGGGCCCGAATAAGACAGAACGACACTGTCACCCTCAAAGAGACTTGCACTTCTGCTTTCAGACCCCAAGAGCTCTCCTCTGTCCCGGGCCTGAGCTTAGATGCCCAGCTCCTTGTCTACCGGTCAAGACTACGGACTTGAACTGGAACTTTGGTTTTCTGGGTCTCTAGCTCCTCCAGATCTCGAGGCTTCTTGGCTCCATAACCATATGAGCGGATTCGCTGTGATAAGTCTTCCTCTACTAGACCTATATCAGACTGGGCCCGTTTCTCTGAAGAACACTTGATTAATCTAACTTTGATAGACAGTCTTAAAAACTCATTTAAGACTGTCAAAATGATTAGAGAAACATCAAGCAGAGGGCTGGTGGGGAGAATTAAATATACAGTGACCGAGCTAAAACTGAGGCTCACAAAGGAAAATTTATCGTGTAAAGACCAAAGGCTATTCATATATAAGCATAGCGACAGAAACGGGAGATGACGGCTCAGCAGATACCGGCCCTTGCCACGCAAGCCTGATGATCTGAGTTTGATTCCCAGATCCCCTGTAGAGGAGGAGGGAAAAAGGAACTGTCTTCACAAAGTTCCCTGACCTCTACATGTGTGCTGTGTCATGTGAGCCCACACACACTCAGATGCAAAATAAATAAATAAATGAAGCATTTGTAAAGAAAATAATGTAGTGATATGACTGGCTGTACTAATACACCTGTAATCCAGGACATGGGGATGGAGGCATAAAGGATGAGGAATTTGAGGCCATCCTTAGCTTAAAGCCAGCTTGGGCTACATGAGACTCCGCCTCAAATAATAAACACTCTCTTTTAGCTTTGGATTTATATTAGAAGTATCAGGACTTCATAAGCTATTTCGAATGTATCAATGCAACAATTAATGTTTACGTCTGTCTGCTATTGCGTCAACTGAAGAGACTAGAAGTGTCCAAGCAAGGAAGCAATGAGTATAGCAGCCAAATTGTAGCTGCTACCGTACCAGATTCTGTTTCCTACCCTAGAACTTATGGAAGTAGCCTGCCCAGTTACAGGCACCGAGGTCCACAAAACCACTGTTGGGAAGAAAAATTGGTAAAGGGAAGGGGATTGTTTACAGTTTGGATAAACATGGGGGAGGGGCCGGAAGATATCTAATTTCCTCCCTACTGTGCCCATGACCTTCTTTCTGTTTCTAGAAAGCCTGTGACAAAGGCTAGAATGAATTCAAATGCAACTGGGAGAGACCAATCGACCCCTTCCTGAGAGGTCAGGGGCCCTTGGCCCCAGGTTGCCTCTGTTCCATTATATAATCCATATTACTGGCCCAAGTCACAAAAGCAATTCAGAAGCCGCTGAAGATGGGACACTTTTAACCAAAAAAAAAAAAAAAAAAAAAAAAAAACGTGACTTTTTGGGACTATTGTGTTCACACCTGCGTCTGTATCTCTATTTTTAAAATAGCTGAAAAGCCAGGCTGTGGTGACACACCTTTAATCCCAGCACTCGGGAGACAGAGGCCCTTGGTCTCTTGAGCCCAAGGTCAGTCTGGTCTACACTGAGTGAGTTCGAGGGCTACACGTGTCTCAAAAAAAAAAAAAAAAGAAAGAAAGAAAACAAAAAACAAAGTTGGAGGACCAAGTGTTGTGGAATATACCTTCAATCTCAGAGGTAGATCTCTGTGAGTTTTAGGCCAGCCTGTTTTTATAGCCAGTTCTAGGACAGTCAGGGTTACATAACAGGGAGGTCCTGAGTCAAAAGGCAAAACAAAGTCACGAGATGGTGGTGTACACCTTTAGTCCCAGCACTTGGGGGGCAGAGGCAGGTGGATTTCTGTGAGTTCAAAGCCAGCCTGGTCTACTGAGCTAGTTCCAAGACAGCCAGAGCTGTTACACAGAGAAACCCTGTCTCGAAAAATCAAACCAAACCAAGACAAAACAAAACCAACAAAACCAAAACTTAAGTAAATAAATAAATTAATCAATAATAGCTTGAGAAAATGGTAGACATGATCTTGAAAGCAAGTAAAGGGTCAAACCATCAGTCTGGCTTTTTTTTTTTTTTTTTTTTTTTGTGGTTTTTCGAGACAGGGTTTCTCTGTGGTTTTGGAGCCTGTCCTGGAACTAGCTCTTGTAGACCAGGCTGGTCTCAAACTCACAAAGATCCGCCTGCCTCTGCCTCCCGAGTGCTGGGATTAAAGGCGTGCACCACCACCGCCCGGCTAGCTTTTTATTGAGTTTTATCTTTGTGTAACCAAACAGAAGGCAAAGTATGTTTTAAATAAGGGACCACAACTAGTAAATAAACTAGAAATGATGGAGCTGAGGGTGTAACCCAGTGGTAGAGCATGCTCCAGGCTCAGACTTCAAACACAGCCAAAGGAAAAGATAGGGAGAGGAAAAGGGGGTGGGGAGGAAAGAGGAATGGGAATGGAGAGAAAGAATGCTCTGGACTCTCGGCCCTGGCAGCTACTGATCTCATCGACCCTGAGGCAGGTCCGATGCCCACCCGCCTCTCCCCACCTGAGTGAGGACTGAGTAGCCACCAACTTGCAGGAAAGACTCAGGACAGACCCTCCAAGGGAGCTGGGAAGAAACGAAAAACCAAACCCTCAAATGCCACAAGAAATGGCTCACACATACCAGGTGTTGCTAGTACCTGGGTTGATCTGGTCTTTGTGTGTGATCTTGCTTTATCTTTACAAAAACCGACTAAGCAGATGCAATTATCACACTATTTTATAGACAGGGAACTTGAAGCACAGAGGGGGTTAGGAACTGCCCACGGTCACAAAGCTGGTTAATAGGTGAGCTGGAATTTCAGCTCTGGTCAGCTGGCTCCAGAATCTTCTCTCGGAAACACTGGATTATATTGTCTCTATTAAAAAAAAAAAAACAAAAAAACAAAACAAAACCAAAAACATCGAAGCCTTCAAGATGGTTCAGCGGGTAAAGGCATCCGCTGTCAAGCCTGAGGGTCTCAGTTCTCTCCCCCAACCCTCGCGGTGGAAGACAGAACTGAGTCTGAGAGTGATAAGTGTTCTGAGATAATGTAAACATGTGCATTGTCTTAAGATGCTAACACATGGTTGTCCAGACAGATGAAAAGACACTGGAGGCCATGTACTCAAACCAGAGCCCAAGGCTTACAGCACGGAGGGCCAAGAGCTCCCAAGGCTTTTGCTAACAGAGCAGCCAAGGCCACTTGGCACGGTAGAAAAGCCCAGGAGGAAGAACTACCCCCCACTTCTTGCTTGCTCTCTCCCTCTCCCAGCCAGGACTCAAAGCCACGCTGGGGGCTGTGGCTCTGCTGTTTGCCAGCTTTTCCTGTAGCCCCCATTTCCCACATTGTCTCTCACTTCATCCCTGAGGCCCAGTCAGGTTTCTGAAAGCATCCGCCATACCTGAGAAAAAACACCTCAGAAAGCAGAATAGACTTTTCTTACTTTCTTATCTTCATTCAGTTCCTAAGCTAGGGCTGGCAGCCCTAGGGGGGAGTTTTGTGATTGTAATTTGCATTGTTCCACTCTCCAGGCAGGGAGTCCTGCCCCGGCCCACCCCCCTACCCCCTTCTCTAGTCCTTGCCAGGCTGTTGTCTGCCCCAGGTAAGGACTGACTCTTCCAGAACACTCCGGGTCGTCTGATTCAGTCCGCATGGCCATCCTGCTTTGTGGGTCTGTACCCCCAATTCTCCTCCAGAAATAGCCAAACCCAGATACCTTCTCAACGCCAGTTATGTTGTAGCACAATTGGCAAATCAAAGTTGTCTGTGTAGCAGGGGTGGTGTGCACACCTGCAATCCTGGCAGTTTGGAGGCAGAGGTCAGGTCTTGGAACTACACAAGGAGATTCTGCCTCAAAAAAAAGCATAAGCTCACAAGTGTATGTGTGTGTGGTACAACATGATGTTTTACATATATATATATGTACATATACATACCTGAACTATGCATTATTACCACAATTGAGCTAATTAACATATTTACGACTTCATATACCTTTGTGTGTGTGGTAAAAATACTTAAGATCTACTTTTAGCAAATTTCAAATGTACTGTCATTATCCTTGATTGTTTGTTTTGAGGCAGGGTTTTTCTGCATAGCCCTGGCTATCCTCTGTAGACCAGGTTGGCCTTGAGCTCTCAGAGATCTGCTTTCCTCTCCACACACACACACACACACACACACACACCCCTGCACTGGGACTAAAGGCATGCACCGCCACACTTGGCGTCATTATCCTTGTTATTAACGGCAGTTATCATGCCATACGCCGGAGCCTGGGGTCTTTCGCAACCTGAATGAGGAGTGGGATGATGCAAGGACCAGATGTCTGTTCATAGATAACAGGCACTAGCCGATACTCAGACCTGAACCCCATCTCTGACAGCCACAGTGAGGAAGTAGAACATTTTAAGTATGTCCAAAGTGAAGTTTTGGGTTTGGTTTGGTTTTGAGACAAGGTCTCACCATGTGTAGCCTTGGCTGCTCTAGAACTTGATATGTAGACCAGGCTGGCCTCATACTCACAGAGATCCTCCTGCCTCTGCCTTTGTACTGAGCTGTTACTCGGGAGGCAGAAGCAGGTGGATCTCTGAGTTCGAGGCCAGCCTGGTGTACAGATCAAGTTCCAGGACAACCACTGCCACACAGAGAAACCCTGAACAAAAAGTGTGCATTTGGTTTTAAGGAATCACCCGTGTTCTTGCTCTTGATGAGGCGTCTCTGGTGATTGTGATATGCTTATCTTGATGAACAACTTGAAAGTTTCAGACATTAATGCCAGGCATAGTGGCACATACCTTTAATCCCAGGACTTGGCAGAGGGAGCAATCTCTGTGAGGTCAAGGCCAGCCTGGTCTACATAGTGAATGGTAGGATAGTCAGGGCTACACAGAGAAATTCTACATTGGAAAAAAACAACAAAAATGAAGGTTTTCAGACATTCTCTATTCTCCCAACATGTGTATCAACTTTCCAGAATCTGCTTCTTCCAAGGGAAAAAAAAAAAGGATAAATTAGAAGGCAGAGAACTGTCACTGAAATGTGCACACACACACATTTGAGGCAGATGTCATGTAGTCCAGGCTATGTAGCTGAGGATGACCTTGAATGTCTTAGCGTCCTCCCTCCATTAACGTGAATAGTTATGGTTTTCTGTGACGCTAGGGATCAAGCTCAGGACATCACAGAGAGGCCTAGGACTCCATGCATACCAGGCAAGTACTCTATAGCCCAGGCCTCCAGACTGAAGGTTTTAGATGTCAACAGTTAGGGTTAGATTTGGGCATCTGTGTTGGTTTCTACTGAGTGCCAAGTAAATGACATTAGTGTCTCCAAATGGGTCAAATGTCTGAGGTTTGAGATCTACAAAGACTAACGTAATAGCCTGCTCTGGCAAAGAATGTCAAAGTCGTGACATTACTATGTGTTCCAGTCCCCCAAGCCACCTCCCTTCCCACGTAGGTCTTGGACTGAGTGTCACGTGCCTCTGCCTCAAGAGCAGACTCTGCCTCTTGGCTTTATGGTGGCCTCAGCAGAGTTGGAAGTGTCACCGGCAGTGTGGGGAGACCCGGGTGCTGATGCACGCTGTGAGTCACCAATTCTGATGCAAGCATCCATCACGGTGATTCGTCTCTTTCTACCACTTCCTCCTAGTAGATGAGCAGGCTGAAAAAGACCCCATATCAGTCATTGTCTCCGAAACCATCTGCACACACAGATCATGCTGTTTAGGTTTATAGGTGCATCCCCCAAATGAAGCACATTTGTCTTGTTGCCTCCGTGATATACACAGCAATCTCCCAGAATCAGGGCTTCACGGCTTTGCGGGGAGGGGTGGGCACAGTTCCACTTTAGTATGTGGGTTTTCATTGACAACCATGGCTTTCCTTCTATTGAAATATGACACTGGCTGCTGTGAATTCTAATGCGAAGGTGTTAGCAGCCAAGTTCCATGCTCTAATAGATAACCAAGCTTCTAAAGGGAGCTGCTTACACCCATTGTCCCTATCTTAACTTCCTATTCATTCTTTGACTCCAGCCTCCCAGCAGAACATCTTTTCCCATGGTCACCAATGACCTCTGACTTCCTGGACCCTCTGGGCATCTTCAGGCTTCTTGCTTGACCTCTCTGTTGACCATACTTTGTTGAAACACACTCAGCTGAAATCTCAATGCTTGCGGATGGGAATATACTGGGTTAAAACCGTACTCCCCCTCCTCCTCTCACAAAAAAAAATTTCATACTTCTTAGGTGTCTCGAAGTTACTTCCAGACTGATGAGCTAGCTTAGTGGGTAAAGATTGATCTCTGTATAAGCCTGTTGACCTGAGTTCAATCCCTGGAACCCGAGATGGAGATAAACTAAAGACTGGCTCCTAGAAGTTGTCTGTGGTGCTCATACCATACACAAGCATACATAGCACACAGCCACGCACATCAAACACATACGTTACACATACACATATCGTACAGACTACACACACACACACACACAGCCTGCCACCATGTGCCACACTCACATGCCACACATAGAATATACACACTCACACATGTTTAATAATAAACAAAATAAATGTTTAAAAAGATATTTCCAAGCCGGGCAGTGGTGGCGCACGCCTTTAATCCCAGCACTCAGGAGGCAGAGGCAGCGGATCTCTGTGAGTTCGAGACCAGCCTGGTCTACAAGAGCTAGTTCCAGGACAGGCTCCAAAACCACAGAGAAACCCTGTCTCGAAAAAAGCAAAAAAAAAAAAAAAAAAAAAAAAAAAGATATTTACGGTTCAATCTGTCTCAAACCCATGATTTCTTCCAAAGAAAAGGGAGAAAAAGTGGGAAAGCAAGGAGACAAGAGGAGGGGAGGGAAGAGTCAAGGCAGGACAAGCAGGGGGCTGGAGAGAAGGCTAAATGAAAATCTTTTCTTGAGATGGAGTCTTGTGTACCCATGACTGCTCTGGAACTCGCTATGTAGAAGAGCGGAAAGGCGCAAGCAGTCTCCACAGACAGAGCCAGAACCCGCTTGTATCCACTGCGGATAGAGTGCGGTGGTGGGGCAACAGTGGGGTCGCCAATCTGCAGACAAACACTGGCGATATTTCGGACGCCCTCTAGGAAGCAGAGTGCAGAGCCTGCTCTGTGATGTCAAGCACTTCCAGGTTGTAAAAGCTGCCCTTTTCAAACACCTGCTGTGTGATCAGTCCGAAGCGGAAGTGGGAAATGGCCAGCGTGGCCAGCAGTGCGGCTCACTGGCTCCTAAGTTGTCTCCTGTTTTATCAGCTGCACATCACTCAGAATTTCAAGGGTGCCCCTGGCGATTCTAGTGGTGATGCCTAACGCCTGGAAAAATCAGGTCGTCTCCGGCCCCAGACCAGTGTTCTGGGCTGGCACAGTGACCTCACATGGGGCGATGGTTCAAGCACAGGCAGCAACGGGCACCTTATTGGTCAGCAGGATGTCCCTAATCTCACGGAGGTCCTCCTTGGTGAACACAAAGCCCACATTGCCCCGGATATGAGGCAGCAGTTTCTCCAGAGCTGTGTTGTTTTCCAGATGCCCCCGAATGGCCTTCCATATCTTGGTGTTCTTGTCCATCAGCACCACAGCCTTCTCTCGCAGGGACATGCGGATCTGCTGCATCTGCTTGGAGCCCACATTGTCTGCTCCCACAATGAAGCCTTTTGGGCAATCATCCAAAAGCTGGATGATCTTAAGGAAGTAGTTGGACTTCCAGATTTCCCTGTCTTCCCTGGGCATTACACAGGGCATTAGGTCAGGGATTGCCCAGCAGGATTTAAAGACAATGTCACTCTGACGAGGAAGCCTAGTGAGAGGAGGAGGATGGCATCAAACTCACAGAGATTCCCCCTGGCTTTGACTCCTAAGTGCTGGGACTAAAGGCATGCGCCACCACTGCCTGGTGAAAATTAAAATCTAGGAAGAGGAGGAGACATGTTAGTAGTTGCGTAATTGTTGTTGGGACTGGAGAGATGGCTCAGTGGTTCACAGCATTGGCTGTTGTTGCAGAGGGTGCAGGCTCCATTTCCAGCACCCACACGCAGCTCATAGTCATTTGTAACTCCATCATAGTAACTCCAGTTCCACGTGGGTGAGATACTCGTGAGCATAAAACAAAGCAGTTGTTTATCAAAAAGATGTATTTATTTAGCCGGGCGGCGCACGACTTTAATCGCAGCACTTGGGAGGCAGAGGCAGGCAGATCTTTTTGAGTTCGAGGCCAGCCTGGTCTTCAAGAACTAGTTCCAGGACAGGCTCCAAAGCTACAGAGAAACCCTGTCTCGAAAAAAAAAATGGAAAAAAGATGTATTTATTTTCTGTGCATATGTGTGCCTGAATGTATATATGTGTGCACCACATGCATGTAGAAGCCCACACAGGCAGAAGAGGGTGTCAGATCCACCAGACCAGGAGTTCTAGATGGTTGTGAGCAGCCTGACATGGGTGCTGTGGACCCATATCCTCGACAAAAACAGTAAGTGTTCTTACCTCCTGAGCTATCTCTTCAACCCCCCCCCGACCCATTTAAGATGTCATTAAGCCAGGAATGGTAGCATACAATTTTAGTCCCAGCACTCAGGAGGCAGAGGCAGGTGGATCTCTCTGAGTTCGAGGCCAGCCTGGTCTTCAGAGTAAGTTTCAGGACAGGCAGAGCTATATGGAGAAATCTTGTCTTGGAGGGTTGGGGCAGGGCGATGTTGTCATTTGTAAATTAATTCATGACCGACTTGATCCTTTTGAGATGAGTCCCTACGCTCCTGTTCGTCACAGGGGCTGTGCTCCTCGGCTGCTTGTAGGTCTCTGAGAAGAGCCTTCTTTCTCTCCCTCTGGCAAGCCAGATCAGCTCTCTGCACCCTGTTCCCCATCACTCTGTCCCTTTCTTGTGTAGCTCTCACTACAGTTTGTAATTCTATATCTGATTGCTAACTCCAGTCCCCTCCAGATAACCGCGAAAGTAGCAATTCTGTCCTTTTTCTTTGTCCTAGCGCTCTTCCTAAACCCTGGCTGTGGCAAGGGTTCAGCAGATATATGTTGAATGTGTGACTGAAACTATAATTAATTCATTATTTATTCATCCATCTTTCGTGGACCTGTCTTTAGTAACCCTATTCCTCTGTGAAGGCACATATGCTAAAATACTCTGAGGGACAGGACAGTCACTACCGGGAGAGAGTGCTCAGATGAACACACACCATAGTATATCTACTTAGGGGTTTGATATAATAGCCACATATTTTATTAAAGTATTTCTTTCAGGGTGGTAAAACACACTCTGTTACTGGCTTGTGGGCATTGAGCCTGGCACTGGGGCAATGGGTCATGTTACCAACACTACAGATAAGTGAGGATACTGGTGGCAGGCAGAGAGGAGGCTGCAAGAACACTCAACTCCCACTTGGGGACATTCTGCATCCTCTGCTCAGAAGGTTTCAGAGGGGACAAAGGGGTAAACAGTCCCAGAATCAAGTGACAGGAATGCCTGTGAGCCTCGAGGCCTGGATGACTCTGGAGAGGGGGGTCTCACAATGGGACTGTGCAGTCTGACTTCAAACATTTCCAGGCTTGCTTTGAGGGTTGTTGTGCTGTCACACCGTGGTGTTGGAAGATAATATCAGTGTGTAGAGGGACAAGACTGGCCTTGGAGTCAGAACAACCAGCCAGGTCGCTGGTTCTCAGTAAAAAATCACACATTAAGAATCAACCTTGTTGCAGAAGAAGAAAAAGCTTCTGGCAAGCTGTGTGGAAGACAGAGTGAGCTCAGGCTGGTTGTCAAGGTAATAACCACCCTGTTCTGAGGGGCACTGGCCGCGATGGGTACTCGCTGCACTTTGCATGCGTTATCTCACCTAATCCTGCAATAATCTCTCAGGGCTCTTATTAGCACCATCTTTCATGCAATGGAACCAAATGTCAGTGTGACAATATAGGCTTGAGGTAAGCCAGCTCGTAAATGTCATAAACAGGATTCCAAAGCAGTTCTGTCTGACTGCATCTACGCCCTTGCTGTGGGGTGGGGTTGCACTGGCCACTAGGAAAGTTAGGTTTCAGCCTGAATCTCCCATCACAGTTTTGTGTCTTAGGGTCATTTCCAGAAAAAAAAATGCGGTCATATATAAATGATAAATCTGATACAGATGGTTGGTGAAGATTTAATGAGGAGCATGGCTGAAGTCTTTAAGGTCGTTCTAATGCCACAGTCACTGCCCATGTGCAGGGTAGCTACTGAGCTTGGACTATGACCATCTGAGCGGAATGAGAGGTGCCAAAGGGGTGAAATATGAAAATAGTGTGCAAAAAGGATGCAAAGCATCTCAGTTTTTCCACACTAGATATATAATCTTTGTTAGATTAAAATAAAATATATTTAAGTCAGGCAGTGGTGGCACATGCCTTTAATTCCAGCACTCAGGAGGCAGAAGCAAGCAGATCTCTGAATTAGAGGCCAGCCTGGTCTACAGAGCAAGTTCTAGGACAGTCAGGGCTATACAAAGAAACCCTGTGTCGAAAAACCAAGACAGATAGATAGATAAGATTAGACAAATAAGTAAAATACATTGCTGAAATTAATTTCATCTGTTTCTTTTTAAAAGGTAATTTATCTATTTTTATTTTATGTGCATTAATGTTTTGCCTGCATGTATGTCTGTGTGAGGGTGTCAGATCTTGGAGTTACACACAGTTGTGAGCTCCCATGTGGGTGCTTAGAATTGAACCTGGGTACTCTGGAAGAGCAGTCAGTTCTCTTAACCACTGAGCCATTTCTCCAGCCCCCCATCTTCTTTTTTTTTTTTACTTTTTTTTCTTTTTTTAATATTTATTTATTATGTATACAACAGTCTATCTGTGTGTATGCCGAAGGCCAGAAGAGGGCACCAGACCTTATTGCAGATGGTTGTGAGCCACCATGTGGTTGCTGGGAATTGAACTCAGGACCTTTGGAAGAGCAGGCAATGCTCTTAACCACTGAGCCATCTCTCCAGCCCCTACTTTTTTTTTTTCTTTAACATGACTACTAGAAATGTAAAATTCTGTGAAACTCATTGAATTTCCACTACGCTGCAGCATGCTGCCCCCCCTGAGGCCTATAACGATAATTTATTATTGCTATGGTGATTTCACTCAGAACACATATCATTTTGCCACTGAGGTCAGCACCAAGACAGAGGCAGACTAGAGTGAGGTCCTGTTTGCTTATCAGTATGCATTTTGACGTGAAAAAATTTGCAGGTCTTCAAGTTTTGAATCTATTATTCTTGATTCCTGCCCCTTCCCCTTGGTTTTTTTGAGATAGAATTCCATTTATCCCAAGCTGGTTTCCAATTTACTATGTAGCTGGGGATGATCATGAGTTCCGATTCTCCTGCACCCCATGTACTGAGAGCTGAGATTACAGACACAGTACACAACGCCATGATTTTGGTTCTTTTGCTTTGTTTTGTTTTTTTTGTTTTTGTTTTTTTTTTTTTTTTTTTTTTGAGACAGGGTTTCTATATGTAGCTCTTGAAAGACAGGCTGGTCTTCATCTTAGAGATCGGCCTGCCTCTGCCTCCAAAGTGCTGGGATTAAAGGCGTGCACCACTACCACCTGGCTCACAGTGCCGTTTTTAATGTTGGTTTTCAAATACAAAGAATCTTCTAAATAAAGGGAAGCATATATGTTTGGGGGAATCATTAGACTCAGAGAGTGTTGTAGAATATTCTTTTAGGCTGTGTGAAGATGTGTCACTGTGATTGGTTTAATAAAGAGTTAAATGGTCAACAGTTAGGCAGGAAGAGATTGGGTGGGACTTCTGGGGACAGAGAGGACTTGGAGAGGAAGAAAGGCAAAGGGAGGGTCACCAGTTGGATGCAGAGGAAGCTGGATGTGCAGAAGGGGAGGTAAAAGCCACGAGCCATGTAGCAGCACACAGATGAAAACAAATGGCTTAATTTAAGTTATACAAGCTAGTGGGAGAAGCCTAAGCTAAGGTCAAACTTTCATAATTAATAAGAAATCTCCGTGTCATGATTTGGGAGTTGGAGGTACAGAGAAAGACCCATCACAAGAGAATACACAGGGATACACAGGACAGTCTAAAACATTGGGACCCCCCCTTTTTTTTTCCTGTGCTTTCTTTTTCCTGTTGACACAGGGTCTCAACTCATTGCTTAAACTGGTCTCAGACTCAAGGGATCTTCCTGCCTCACCTTCCTGAGATGTGAACCCAGAGCCTCACATCCACCAGACAAGTGCTCTACCGTTGAGCTTCTCACAGTCCTGGAAGCTATAGTCCTCTAGCCTGGGAGAGATCTGCATCTCATGGAGGATCACTGTCCCTTCTTTCTTTCATGCACCACAAACAACCCCTTTTCATTCATTACTTATCAACTGCTACATATCTTAACTAATAATAGCAGATACACCCTCTCTTTCTTTCTCCCTTCCTTCCTTCCTTCCTTCCTTCCTTCCTTCCTTCCTTCCTTCCGACAAGGTTTCTCTGTGTGACAGTCCTGGCTGTCCTGGAACTCACTCTGTAGACCAGGCCGGCCTTGAATCTGCCTGGCTCTGCTTCCAGAACTGAGATTAAAAGCGTGCACCACCACAGCCCAGCCAGCATTTATTTTCTTAGACAGAGTTTGGCCACCCTATGTGTATAACAGGTTGGCCCTGAACTCTTAGAGATTCACTTGCTTCTCCCTACATAGTGTGGGATTAAAAGTGTTTGCCATCACACCCAGCTAGCCATATCATTTTAATACATACCAAAATTTCATTTTGTTGCCTCCTGAGTGCTGGGATTAAAGACGTGCGCCACCACTGCCCGGCTCAGAGGATCAAATTTACAGAGCTGACCTTGAAGATTGATCTGTGGTCCACATTCAAGTTCTATCCCAGAAAACTATAAGCTGGGAGAGGAGCTTTACTTTACGACACTAGCTGCTGTAGCCCAGTAGCTCCAGCATTTCAGAGGTGTTACGCAACTGGAGACTATTTATCACGGAACAGTTTAGAGCTAACATTCCTAGGCGGTGGAACTGTCCTCTTTCTGGTAGTCGAGGCTCCGGCAATTCTTCTATCACGTGACTCTGCCAACCTCTAAAGTCAGGCTATCCTCTGCAGCCAATTAGCACAGAGAACACTTGGGAAAGGCACGCCCATTTCTAACTGGGCCTGAAAGTGGGGCAGGATCGCTTCTATTCCATGCCATTAATACAAACTTATCACATGGGTTCCCTGAAATATACGGGAGGTGGAAATCCAGTTCCCAGGCGGGGAAGTCTCTCCCTAACAGCGTTATGCAAGAGGAGCGTTGCAGACCGGTGAACAGCTCTCCACTTCTGCTTCAATTTATAAATGGAAATTACTCCCATAAGGATGAATGCAAAATATTGAGATGTGTTTCCATACTGTGCCATCAATACTATCCATTATCACAGCCCCCGAGTCATTAAAAAGCACTAACAAAACAAAGACTATAGCTTAGGTAGAGTGTGTGCACAGCCCACGTGAGGCTTTAGTTCAATTCCCAGCACACACACACACACACACACAAAACCACACGCACACAAATTATTATATTATTACATAATATATAATATAACAAAAGACAAGGCACTGGTGGGGGGGTTCAGTCAGTCAAGTACTTGCCTTTAAAAGGTGGGGACCTGAACTTGGATCCCCAGAACTCACGTGAAAAGATGTCCATGCTTGTAAACGCAAAATGCGAAAGATTGGCGGAAAAGACAAGAGACTCTCTACAATTGTTGACCAGCTAGCCTAGCCTACTTGACAAAGTTCCAGGCCAATAAGCAATCCTGTCTCAAACAAAAGGTGGGAGGCACCTTCAGTGTTGAGTGTGCTGTCTCCGTTGTCTGGCATTTTAATGCTTGGTCCCCAGTTAGCACTATTAGCACTATTTGTGGATTAGAACCTGAGACCTTGTTGGAGAGGGTGTCTCTGGAGGCGGGCCTTTCTAGTTTGCTCCCTGTTTCCTAATCGCCTTTAAAGACATGAGCCCTCAGCTTTCTGCTCCTACTGCCATGTTTGTTCCTTGCTGGCATGACTCACTGACATGATGGATTATCCCCGTGGAACTCTCTCTCTCTCTCTCTCTCTCTCTCTCTCTCTCTCTCTCTCTCTCTCACACACACACACACACACACACACACACACACACATACACAAAACTATGTAATCATTTATTTGCTTGTTTTATTTATCTATTTATTTATTTTGGGCTTTTCGACACGGTTTCTCTGTAGCTTTGGAGCCTGTCCTGGAACTAGCTCTTGTAGAACAGGTTGGCCTCCAACGCCTGCCTCTTCCTCCCGAGTGCTGGGACTAAACGCGTGTACCACCACCACCTGGCTTGTTATATTTATTTACTTATGTTTATTTTTGAGACACGCGCTCATACATCCCAGATTGACCCTGAACACTGTACTCACTTATTATGTGTTTATTCAGAGACAAGGTCTTAGTCTTGGCTGTCCTGAAACTTGCAGTGTAAACAAATCTGACCTGGAACTCAGAGAGAAGACAGGTGACCTTGAATTCTTTTTTGTTGTTGTTGTTGTTTTGTTTTTTTCCAAGATAGGGTTTCTCTGTGTAGCCCTGGCTGTCCTCAAACCTACAGATCTGCCTGCTTCTGCCTCCCAAGGGCTAGGACTAAAGGCATTCGCTCCTACCACCCAGCTTTTTCTTTTCTCTTGAACTCTTTATGCAGCCAAGGATAACCTTTAACTCCAGATCCTTGCGTCTCCTGGATTACAGGCACTTGCTAAAGTTTTGCAGAGCTGGGGAGTCAAACCCAGAGCTTCCTGAACACACGGCAAACATTCTCCCAAACCCTCACACCAATGAGCTGCGTCACCAGCCAGCACACTCATAGTTTTTTAGAGGTTGCATAACCTAGATTGGCCTTGAAGTCAGACTCCTCTTGCTTCAGACTCCCTGACTCTGGATTACAGGCCCACATCACCTTTGTAACATATCACGCTACAGACAACACAAAAACTCCATCATTGCCAGGGGTGATGGTGGCCTTTAATCCCAGCACTTGGAAGGCAGAGGCAGGCGGATCTCTGTGAGTTCGAAGCCAGCCTGGTCTACAAGAGCTAGTTCCAGAAGAGATTCCAAAGCCACAAAGAAACCCTGTCTCGAAACCCCCCCCCCCAAAAAAAATAACGCTCCTTTGGCGAGAGAATGAGGGAGATGGGGCACAGTGTGGGAAAGCCCAGCAGGGAGAGTGTGACAATGTCACTCCAAACTGGAAGTGCATGACTCGCTACTCTGCCATCTGCAATCCTAGGAACTTAGCTAAAACGGAAGTGCAAAATGATATGCATAATAGCCATTCTAATTTGTTTGCAATAGCAAAATTACTGCGGAAAACTGAATGCCCGTAGATAAGAGGGCTGAATAATTAAAATATGGATTATACTTATGCAATGGGATATTATCGGGTTATTAAAAAAGAGTGATGAGATGTGTGCTCTCCGTGAAATGAGACCTTCAAGTTATTAAGGCTGGGGGTGAGGCTGAGGGTGGTGTCCTACACCTTCAGTCCTAGCCCTAGGGAAACAGGCTTAGCAGATTTTTGTGAGTTCCAGGACAGCCTACATAGCAACTTCCAGATAAGCAAGGACTATAAGTGAGATCCTGTCTCAAAATAAATAAAAAACTACTAAGAGGAAAAGCAAGGTGAGGAACAATGTGGGGAGCGCTATTTTTCACGTGACCAACAAACAGAAGAGCTACACACATGAAGAAACACCGCGCTTGGATCCTTTACTCACCGTGAAGAAGAGTCTGGGAGACGCCTTAGAAGAACAGTTTGTTGAAAAAGTTGCAGATGCCAAGCAGTGGTGACGCATGTCTTCAATCTCAGCACTTGGGAGGCAGAGGCAGAGGGATCTTTGGGAGTTCAAGGCCAGCTGGTCTACTAAGAGAGTTCCAGGACAGCCAGGACTGTTACTCACAGAAACCCTGTCTTGAAAAACAAAGCAGGAGAACAGGAGAATTCTGGAAAGAGGAAAGCTTTGTCTACAGTCCTGACCTGGCCACAGAACAAGTAAGATGTAACTGCCTCACCGAAAAAGAGGTTTTGCTTTTGTTTTCACAGGAAATGAGAGGCTATGGATTCATTCTGAGTTAAGAAAAATCAGGTTTGATCAAGGAAGACCACCTGAGAAATCTCTGATAGAAGCAGATGACCCAGATATTTGAATTCTACATCCAGAACAGATTCAAGACTGCTGCCTGAGATGATCAAGCCTCACAGGATATGCCAGTCATGACTTGATGATAATTATTAATTTTCTTTAGGTCCCCATGCGATTATCAGCACCCGCCAACTAGCAGGAAGTAGCCTGGAAAACTACACCCACATTCCCCAAAAATGGACTATGAATATTTTCCTATATCTAGAATGTTGGTTACAAGTTGTTATGGATAATGGTCAGGAGAAAAGCTAAACAAAGAATATTAGATTCAGAGTTCTTGTTCCTTAAAAAGGGGGTGGGGAGTGCTGTGGGACAATGGTTTGTACCCTGTCAATTGTATTTTAATAAAACGCTGATTGGTCAGTAGCCGGGCAGGTAGTATAGGTGGGACAACCAGACAGGAAGTAGAGGCGGGAAATGAGAACAGGAGAATTCTGGGAAAAGGAAAGCTTGGTCTGCTGTCCTTATCTGGCCACAGAACAAGCAAGATGTAACTGCCTCACCAAAAAGGGTACCAAGCCACGTGGCTAACATAGACAAGAATAATGGGCTAATATAAGTTATGAGAGTTAATAAGAAGCCTGAGCTAATGGGCCAATCAGTTTATAGTTAAAAAAAAATAAAGGAAAAACAAAACAACACAGACACAAAGTTACAGATAGGCTGGGCTAGCTGGGTGGTGATAGTGCATACCTTTAGTTCCAGCACTGAGGAGGCAGAAGGAGGGGGATCTTTGAGTTTTGACTTTGAGGTCAGCCTGGTCTAGAGTGAATTCCACAAGGGCTATGAAGAGAAATCCTGTCTCCAACCCACCCACCCCCCCCAAAAAAGAAAGAAGAAAAAAAGAAAAATAAGAAAAAAGTAGAAAATTATTTTCTGCTATTTAAATCTTGTCTATTTGAAAAGTTAAATTTTGAGCAGAAATGTAGCTCTATGACAGGAGACAAGCACAGAGCCCTAGCTCTGATTCTCAGCATAGTTAAAAAAAAAAATTAAAAATCCAGAGCCAGTCAATCAGGACTTGAGAGATGACTCAGTGGTAAGAATGCTTGCTGCCCTAGGCAGTGGTGGTGCACGCCTTTAATCCCAGCATTCAGGAGGCAGAGGCAGGCGGATCTCTGTGAGTTTGAGGCCAACAAGAGCTAGTTCCAGGACAGGCTCCAAAGCTACAGCAAAACCCTGTCTCAAACAACCAGAAAAGAACAACAAGAAAAGAACACTTGCCGCTTTTTTACTTTTTTTATTTTTTTTTAATTCAGTCAATCTGATAGCTATAATCCCAGTATAGAGTCAGTCTCAGCTATGTAATGAATTTGAGGTCAACCAGAACTAGAGCGCTGGGGTACAGGTGCTTCCTGCCGTGTCCAGTTTTGGTAGGATGATGACAGTCTTAGCACAATGAATTTTCACTAGTGACTATTTGTGTTTGTGACATTGCATTTTGCAGTGCTCACTGATGGGCTTCTCTCCCTCTGTCTAGTGAAATCGCCAGCTCTCACTTCTGGAGTGTTTAGCCAGAGACCCAAGGGATACCTGCCGACAAGTCGGGAGTGACGAGGCCTCTTGGGTTTTCGTTTCCTTTCCTCAAGGCCACTTAAGGTTTCCACTTCTTCCTTTCAAGGAAACTAAAATATTAGAGCAAAAGGACAAGTGAAAGTAAATTAGACTTCCTACGAGTGAATCTTTAGGCTTTTTTTTTTTTTTAAAAAAAAAGGCCGTTTCCATTTTATTGATGAAAATGTGTTTGCTTTCTACTCAGTCAATTACCCATTGTATGTTGGATGGCATTTTCTGGTTCAAATGGCTGTGTGTGTGAAATACCAACATTTAAAAATCTTTTTTCTCCACTTCTGCTTCAGTGTCGGCAACTCCATTAGAATCTTCGAGTGGGTGCTTTTCAGCCGAGATGTTTCATTTTGCTTCTCTATATGAGCAGCGTCCTTTAAAAAAAAAAATCACTCAGAGGACAAAAGAGAAAAAGGATAGTTGAACGTGCGCTGGACTGACTGCTGGGGTGGGAGGCTGGGCGCAGGCTTCTGCAATGCTCCCGCCAAAAGCTGGAGTGGGCTCAGGGCCTCCCCTCTGAGATGCAAAGCCGCCCTGGACCGGCCTCCGGTGGGGGCGGTGGCTCCCTCTGCAGGACAGACGGAGAACTGCTCCGGGAAACGTTCCAGCCTCGTGCTGCCCGGAGTCCCGGCTTTAAAGGGCTGCTGACTGCTGCGCGCGCCTGCTCGCCGCCGCTTCCGGGCCGGCAGTCTGGGCTGCAGGGAGTGGCGGGCCAGGAGCGTGAGAAGATGACAAGGAGTGGCTAAACCCCGGTTCTCAGCCTGGATAGCCGACCCCTGATTGACTGCACGGGAGATGCCCTCGCTCAGGGCAGAGTTCAGAGGTGGCTCCCCTCGGTTTTTGTCTCTTCCTACCACGCCACTGCCTTTCCTTCGCCCGACCTTGGCTTCCTTTTAAAATATCTTCCCAATTAGAGAAACTCCAGAACGCTGTGTTTGTGCGAGTTATTCTGAGATAGGTAATTTGACCTGTCTGGGACTCAGTTTTGCCTTTTTCCCAAATAATAGTAAAAAGACATCTTTCAAAAAACCATTTGGTGGTATCTTATAAAATTCAATATGTGTTCAGAATAATTCCTGAGTACATATTCAGAAGAAATTAAAAATCTATGTCCATGTTCAGAGCAGTGTGAAAATAGCCAAAGACGTGAACCCCACATGTCCACCAACACATAAGGACCCAACAAACGGATGCATTCACGTGGCAGACTACCGCTCAGCTGTATCGGATATGTATCGGTTTGACTGTTGCGGATAGAAAGGAACTTTCTGGAGCACGGCAAATGGTGCCTTGACTGATTGTGGTGATGGTTATGTGAGTTCCTGTGCTTGTTGAAAACTCGGAGATTTGTGCATTCTAGCACATGTACATTAAACTTCCATGTTAAACATCTTTGTTTTGGCACAGGGGCTTGTCGTGTAGCATGGGCTGTCCTTGAACTCCTGTGCCTCCCTTCCCAGTGCTGGGAATACAATAGGGCACTAGAAATGTTTTTGAAAAATAAAAGTACCCAACCCACAGGTCATTGCAATTATTATGTTTAGAGAACTGGGCAGATGGCTCTGTCAGGACAAGCACTTGCCTTGCTAGCATAAATTCAATCCCCAGAACCCACGTTTAAAAATGAGTGCTTATAATCTCCGTGCTGGGGAGACAGAGACAGGGAGACCCCTGGGGTTTCACTGGCTGTCCAGCCTAGCCTGCTTATCAACCTACCCCGAGACCTTGTCTTGAAACAGTAAGGTGAATGGCACCTGAGAACAAGGCTGAGGTAGACCCCTGGCCTCCATCTGTGCACACCCATGCGCACACACACAATTTTAAGATGAAATATGTGGAACCTAGATGTCATCGTACAAGGGTCTGCTTCCTGCTCTTATGCGTGCAATATTTACAGAGCGCTTATATATAATACTTATAGTTAGCCCAAAATCTGAGAGACTGCGAGAAAGACTTACAATTCAAAGTACCACATGTCAGAAGTCTCCATGAGAGAAATCCCCAGTGAAAGAGGAGAAATCGCTCTACTGCTGACTTACCTTCCAAAAGGTTGAGAGGAGCAGTCGGGGACACACACTTTCACTTGTATTTGAACAATGTAAAGGAATAATTAAGTTATCCAATTTAGCTTTCTGACAATTTCTTTTTATGCTGTTAGTGATTCTAATTTTTAGACAGGGTCTCACTTGACTGGCCTCAAGTTCATAATTCTCCTATTTCAGACTCCAATATGCAATGTTATGCCTGACCTGATATAATTTCTGTGTCTGAGAAACATTGCTTCAAGTCCAAATGCTAGAGTTACAGAATTTAGCAAGGGAGAGCACACGCTCTTCTGATGTGGAGCCCACGTTGAAAATGGTCAATGCACCCAGCCACACCAAGGACATTGCACGAGATGTGGCTTTCCCTTCTGCTCTTTTCCAAAGTTACTTGTAGAAGGGAAGGGACTGTCTGAGTGGGTATGCTGGTTCTGTGACTATTACATACGAAACTGAGGAAGTTACTTAACCTCCCTAAGCCTCCGTTGCCTTATCTGCAAAGCAGGAATAATTCCTATGTCATGGAGCTTTCTAGGCCAGTTGGATGGGAGAAGGTATGTGCTGAGGTAGGGGCGCATGGGAGCTGGAGAGAAAGTTCAGTGGGTAAAGTACTTGCTGAGTCAGCCTGAGGACCAGAGTTCAAATCCCCAGCGCTCACTGATGGTACTTGTAAATCCCCAGGATTTACTGGCCAACCAGTCTAGTTAAAATGGTGAGTTCCCGGTTCAGTAAGAGACCTTGACTCAAAAAATAAGATGAGGGCTGGTGAGATGGCTCAGTGAGTGAAGGCTGTTGCCCCCAAGCCTGAGTACCCCAGTTTGATCCTCGGGACCTACATTATATATAGAGAGAGAACTGATTCCCACAAGCTGTCCTCTGACCGCTACAAGTGTGAGTTTGTGCGCGCATGCGCGCATACAAACAAATAAATGCAATAAAAATTAAGGTGGAAAGCAATAAAAGAAAACCCTCAACTGGTTTCTGGCCTGCACATGCACATGGGTGGGTATCCACACCCGTGTACACGTACAAAAAGAAAGAAAAGGAAGGAGAAGGGGCTGTTACTGCTGACTAACTGTAGGAGTCGGTGCTGGTGATGAGAGACTGCTGAGCAGTCCCGCGAGCCATTTAGGAGATGCAGCACCTAGCCACTCCTCTCTGCGTCAACAGCCGGGGAAGATGTGCTAAAACCTGGTGGAAGATCTTGGAGGGCGCAGCTAAAGGTAGGCAAAATTCAGAGGCTGCTCAAATAGAGGGTCCATTAGAATCAGGCAAAAAGGCAAAAAGGGAAGAACTTCCTGGAAGATTGAAGTTGCACCCTCTGCCCTGTGTGCAAATCTCCTTTCTTTGCTCTGCTCTAAAGCCTTTAATAAAATCCACGTGATCTACTAAAGCGCTTGTGTAAGTGAATTTCTAGGGAGGAGTGGGAGAATTACCAAGCCCTGCCTTGAGGGGCACAGTCAGGAAAGTCAGGTTAACACCCACATCTGCCTTATCCTGGATGTGTCTGGCACAGTCCTAGGTTCGGGCTATGTGTTTAATGAGTGACAGACATTTTAGGTGGCGCTTCGTGTGTACGTGTGTACTTGTTCTGGCAAAGGAACCTGCTTGGTTCCCTGTGGGCTCACGTTAATGCCCCCGGCACAAGTATTTGTATAATAACAGAGGGGTCCTTGCGCCTTCTGGTGGGCGCTTGTGTGATGGGGATGAGGCTATAGTGGGCTCCCCGGCAAAAATGTTTGTATAATGACAAAGGGGTCCTTGCGCCTTCTGGTGGGCGCTTGTGTGGTAGGGATGCGGTTATAGTGGCTCTAGTTATACCTTGCTACAGACCGGAAAATCTCCCTCTTTTGCACGCAAATGAGTCTCTGCCACTCTCCCCTCCTCTTCACGCCGGTGGAAGGTGCCGGGCGAGCAGCGAGTAGCTGTGCCGCCCCGCGGGGACCTCCTTGCTCCCCCCTGTGGTTTCTCGCCCACGCCGCGCCTCTAGGGATTTCCCACAGTGGCCCGCTGGTCCGACGGGTGGCAGGACTTGTGCTTTCCGCCCCACCCGGCCCTGACCCGGGGCATCCCGCGAGCGCCCCCTTCCCGTGATTCGGGGACTGCAGTTCTCCGCCCCGGCGAGCCCCGGAGCACCCAGAGGTGCGTTCCAGCAGGGTCAGGGTCAACCGGTACCGCGCTGCCCCCTGGCGCTGAGACCCAGGGAACGTGCTAGTAACTCCAGCGTGAACCTGGGGCAGCGGGTGCCGCCGCCGCCCATGGGGCGGAGATTGAGCTCCGGGTGGATCCGGTGTGGGTACCGTGCAGGCCGCGATTGTGCGACCCGGGTCGGCTCCGCGCCAGCCCTGTGCGAGTTTGAGCTCAACCTCATGAGAACAACGTTTTAGATTTTTAGGATGACTCTTCCGAAGCTGTCTGCCTTGGGACAGGAGTGTGGGAAAGCAGGCTCGTTTTGATACAAGCCAGCGATGCAACCGTGGAGGAATTTCTGACCTCTATGCTAACAACCTCACCTGCTCCCTATGAGGACAAGCTGTGTCATCCCCCAAATGCTTTGTGGTTATCTATACAGAGCTGAGATTGCTGTACCTATACTTGTTCTGACCAGCTCTTTTGCGGCTTTTTAGCGCTTTTTGTTTATTTTGAGATAGGGTCTCAAACTCTGGATCCTTCAGGAAAGTACTGGGATTACAGGCATGTACCACCATACCAAGATCCCTGATTCTGGCTGCTTCCTTCTCTCTCCTCTCCTCTTCCTCCAGTGGCCCACTCTAACCAGACCCCTGGCTCGAAGATACAGTTTAGGCTAATACGACTCCATCATCTCTGACCCGAGCATTCAGCTCACACCTCCTTTCCCGTTTGGTTCCCAATCTTCACATTCTAGGCTATTTCTGGCTGTCTATTGCACCACCCTCTCACTCATTCCTGTCCTTAACGTGCCCACAAATGCTGCTGCCCCATCCCCCCTCCCGTAATCACTGTGTCTGACTCAGGCCCAACCTTTCCTAGGATCTCGATTCACCATCTCAGTCCAGGATGGTTTCCAGACGGGGCCTGATGGAGTGCGTGTGATAGACCCAGGCTCCCAGGCCACCCCAGGAGAATCGAGGCTTGGCAGGATCCTCTCCTACTGCCAGACAAGCCAGTTGCTGTGCACAGGACCACAGGACAAATTCAAGTTTCTCCTTCTGTCCAAGGGATTTGAGCTCTGTTTTTCATTTCTCCTGCCTTGGGAGTTCCTGCTTCCTCTTAGGACAGGCCACACTAACCTTCACAGTGAAGGAAGAGAGCCCTTGCCCTAGTCTTCCGGCTCCTACATACGCTGGGTCGTTCACACCAAGAATTGGTAAAGGAATCATGGTCAACCTGACTGTGTGTGCCCAGGCTGTCTCTGTTTCCTTTAGTGGGTAGTTGATAGTGTGGGCACCACCAACCTCTCCCCTGACCCAGCTAAGTCCCACCCCTTGCCTCACGCCTCACTTAACCGAGGTTTAATTAGAGCCCCCCTTTATCACTTACTGTAGTTTTCACACTCTGTCAGCAACGTTTCCAGAAAGAGATAGTGATGTCGACTCTGTCCCTCTGGTCACCCACCACACCTTAGTCAGAACAGCCAATCACATGCTTGGGGGGGTGGGGGCAGAGCTGGGCTTCCTTTCACAGAGCACTCAAATGTGTGCTATGAACTCGTGCCCAGTTGTGTGTCGGACTCTGCTGTCCCTTGAGGCCTCCACAGCGCTGTTCCTGGCCCACCTTTGAGGACATACTGTGCCTCTCCTAGTGTGCTCATCCTTCACACTTGAAATAGCACTTCCTGCGTTTGAGAATTTCTTGCCCCAGGGAAGCATTAGGGGAGGGGCCAGCGAGGACAGCTGTATTTTTAGTGACTTCACTGAAAATACTGCCATTTGTTATCATTATCTTTTTATTTATACACACATTTAATTCCAAAAATACAAGAATGTCAGCATTTCCAGGCTAATAGCAACTTTTTGTTTCTTTAGAGTCTTGTGTAGCCCAGATTAGCCTTGAACTCCTGATTCTCCTGCCTCCGCTCCTGATTCTCGTGCCTCCGTCTCATGAATGCTGGGATTAGATGTGTATATCATCACAGTCAGCAACAAATCTCTTAAATGAAATAAAATGATCTCTTAAAAATTGGAGTGCCAGGGGTTTGTGGTAGAGCGCTTCTTGCCAAGTAAGCGCAAGGACCTGGGTTCAGTCCTCAGATCCAAAAAGAAAAAAAAGCCAGGCGGTGGTGGCACATGCCTTTAATCCTAGCACTCGGGAGGCAGAGGCAGTTGGATCTCTGTGAGTTTGAGGCCAGACTGGTCTACTAGAGCTAGTTCCAGGACAGGCTCCAAAGCCACAGAGAAACCCTGTCTCAGGAAAAAAAAAATTGGAGTGCCAGGCATGGTGGTACATGCCTTTAATCCCACCCAGCAGCGGGGAGACAGAAATCAGTGGTCTCTGTGAGTCTGAGCCCAGCCTGGTCTACAGAGCTAGTTCCAGGACAGCTAGGGCCAGGGCTACATAGAGAAACCCTGCCAAGGAAGAAAGAAAGAAAAGAAGAAAGAAAGAAAGAAAGAAAGAAAGAAAGAAGAGAGAGAGAGAGAGAGAGAGAGAGAGAATGAAGAAGATTCACCACAGGGCTCAGGAAGTACTTGCCACTCAAACTCGAGAAACCTGAGTTGGGATCTCTGGCACCCATATAAAAGCCAGATGGGCGTGTTGAGAGGCAGAGACAGGGGATCTCCAGAGCAAACTGGCTAGATAGGAGAGCCACGTCAGCAGGCCTTGGGTTCCAGCGAGGGAACCTGCCTACATATACAAAGGAGAGCAACCGAGGGAGATACCCTCTGTCAGCTTCTTGCCTCCACGTACATGTGCCCACCCATATGCCCATACAGACACAAGGTAAATGAATAATAACAAATTCTCTGTGTCCTGTCATCCACATCTTCATTTTCTCCATTTTCTAATGAAAAGAACTTCAAGAGTCAGGGTCTAGATTCTGCACAGGATCACAGACCAATTACCAAGCAAGTCACTTGAGTACTGTGTGGGGTGAACTTTGTTCCACACTCATCTTCTCCATTCAACTCCTCAATCTGACGGAGTGGCCTTGGCTCAGGTCCCCTAAAGGCCTGTCGTGAGCTGTCTGAGGCTGGATTGGACGTGGAGAAGATGTGGTGCTAGGATTCAGGAGCTAGAAAGAGCCCTTTCTTCCAGTCCTCCAGTCAAGACGTTCTGGTGATGACGTAAATAACACTGGCAGGCAGATGTCTTTTAATTAGCTTATCATACAACATATCTCAGCAATAAACACACCAATGCTTCCTTTGTGGACATTGTGTTTGAGACAGGGTTCTTGGTGGCTCCACTCTGTGCTACTTCTGTTCTCGGATCAGGCGGAAGACACAGCCTAGGTCTGGGATCTGCTTGCCTCAGGGCAGAGGGAAAAAGAAAGTAGGGGAAACTGCCTTCTTTCTTAAGGGAGTGGCAAGGTCATGTTCCTCACAGTTTAGAAAGCACAAAATCGCACCGACCTTTAATAGGTCAGTGAAGATTATTCCCCCTACAAAGCAGAAGGTCGCAAGTCTCATCACTGGCAAAGGACTAATAGCAAAATCTTGTCTGAAAAAAGAAAGAAAGAAAAAACATGATACTATGAGATCAACCCTGTGTTAATAGTGAAGACCAGGGGCTGGAGAGCTGGCTCAGTGGTTAGGAGGACTGGCTGCTCTTCCAAGGAACAGTTTTGATTTCCAGCATCCAAAGGATGCTCACACCAGTCTCTAACTCCAGCCCTAGGTGATGGGACCTCTGTGGCTGTCAGGCTCCTGCAACCTCACAGAACACATACACTCATGCAGGCGCATACACATTCACATAAACTAAAAAATATTTTTTTCAAGACAGCATTTCTCTGTGTAACATCTCTGACTGTCCTAGAACTCAATTTTTAGACCAGGCTGGCTCACAGAGATCCACCTGTTTCTGCCTCCCCAGTGCTGGGATTAAAGGCATGTGCTGCCACCACCCAGCTAGATTTTTTTTTAAGATTTATTTATTATGTATATAGTGTTCTGTCTGCATGTATGCATGCAAGGCATAAGAGGGCACCAGATCTCATTCTAGAGAGTTGGGAGTCACCATGTGGTTGCTGAGAATTGAACTCAGGACCCCTGGAAGAGCAGGCAGTGCTCTTAACCTCTGAGCCATCTCTCCAGCCCCCTAATTTTTTTATTAATATAAAATAAGTAAATAAGCCAACCATGGTGATGCACACCTTTAATTTCATCACTCAGGAGACAGAGGTAGGTGAATCTTTGTGAGTTCAAGGCCAGCCTGGTATACAAAACAAGTTTCAAGACAACCAGAACTACACAGAGAAATCCTGTCTAGAAAAACAAAAACAAATAAATAAATAGAGGCAGGAGAGGTGGCTCAGTAGTTAAGAACAGGTACTTCTCTTGCTGAGGACCTAAGTTTGGATCCCAGCACTGATGTGGGTTGGCATCTCACAGCTGCCTGTAACTCCAAACCAGGGAGATCTCATAGCTCTGGCACGCATGGGTACCTGCGCTCGTGCACACCTACACACACACACACACACACACACACACACACACCTACACACACACCTACACACACACCTACACACACACCTACACACACACCCCTACCCCCCCACACCCCTACCCACACACACACCTACACACACACACCTACACACACACCCCTACACACACACCTACACACACACCTACACACACACACACCTACACACACACACCTACACACACACCTATACACACACTCCTACCCCCCCACACCCCTACCCACACACACACACACCTACCCCCCACACACACCTACACACACACCTACCCACACACACACCTACACACACACCTACACACACTCACACCTACCCCCCCACACACACCTACACACACACACCTACCCACCCACCCACACACCCACACACACAACCCCACACGCACACCTACACACACACACCTACACACACACACCTACACACACACACCTACCCACACACACACACCTACACACACACACACCTACACACACACACACCTACCCCCACACACACCTACACACACACACACACCTACACACACACACCTACCCACCCACCCACCCCCACACCTACACACACACCTACACACACACACCTACACACACTCACACCTACCCCCCCCACACACCTACACACACACACCTACACACACACACCTACACACACACACCTACACACACACACCTACACACACACACCTACATACACACACACACACCTACACACACTCACACCTACCCACACACACACACCTACACACACACCTACACACACACACACACCTACACACACACACACCTACACACACACCTACACACACACCTACACACACACACACACACCTACCCACCCACCCACACACACACCTACACACACACCCACACACACACCTACACACACACACACCTACACACACACATGCATGTAGTTTTAAATC
The DNA here is from genome assembly GCF_018167655.1 of Microtus oregoni. Classification (NCBI taxonomy): domain Eukaryota; kingdom Metazoa; phylum Chordata; class Mammalia; order Rodentia; family Cricetidae; genus Microtus; species Microtus oregoni. The sequence goes on from NW_024543090.1 coordinate 20,294,559, forward strand.
AATAAATATTTAAAGATAAATGAATAAAAATATTTTGATGTTGCAGAATGAAATTTAACCAGTGGAAAGATAGTCATATATGTAGCTTATTAAAAATATGTATTTTAGCCGGGCGGTGGTGGCGCACGCCTTTAATCCCAGCACTCGGGAGGCAGAGGCAGGCGGATCTCTGTGAGTTCGAGGCCAGCCTGGTCTACAAGAGCTAGTTCCAGGACAAGAACCAAAAGCTACGGAGAAACCCTGTCTCGAAAATTTAAAAAAAAATATGTATTTTATAATTTCATTTTTGCTGAAAAAGAGAGTAAAAGAAAGACAGACCTAGAAAAAAGTCTGGAATAATATATACCCAAGTGCCTTTATTGGTTATCTCTAGGGATTGGATTTAATAATTTTATAATTTTCTTTTCCCTTATTTACACTTTTCCTGAGTTTTATGAAATACTTTTATAATATTAAAAAGCAACAAGAATAATGTTTGAAGGAATGCTATTAAGTTAAAGGTCTTCTTCAAAGAATGCAGAGGTCTCTGGGACCTCATAGGGAGGTGGGAGCGTGCCCGGCCACAAGGTGGCAGTGCAGCTTGCAGAGGCGCCCCCTTGAGTGCCCCCCCCCCCCCCCCACCCGCCACATTCTTGCCCGTGTGGTCTCCAGCAGCAGCCCTTCCGTCCCAGGCCCCAGTACATGGGGCACTCCTTAAGCAGAGCCAACCTGTGCAGCAATTGGCGGAAGAGCAGAAGAAAGTGCGTGTAATGTCAAGGCTGAAGGGAATGCATTTTCTTCAACCTTCCGTCCACACTCCTCTGAAGCAAAGGAACGTTTTCATACTAGAACTTGTGAAAGCCTGAGAGTAAAAACACTAACACATTGTTTTTTGTTGTTGTTGTTTTGTTTGTTTGTTTGTTTTTGTGTTTTCAAGACGGGGTTTTTCTGTGCAGAACCGACTGTCCTGGAACTTGCTCTCTAGGCTAGGCTGGCCTAGAACTCAAGAGCTCCACCGGCCTCTGTTGGGATTAAAGGTCTTTGCCACCACTGCCTGGCTAAGAATACAACCTTTTGTTATTTTTATTTTTTATTTTCTTTTTTGTGAGACAGGGTTTCTCTGTGTAGCCCTGGCTGTCCTGGAACTCTCATTGTAGACCAGGCTAGCCTCGAACTCACAGAGATCCACCTGCCTCTGCCTCTCAAGTGCTGGGATTAAAGGCATGCGCCACCACCGCCCGGCTAGTAGTACATTCTTAAAGATATGCTCTTACCCACATTCCTACACACATACATGAACTGGCAACTGATGCCACATACAGAGACAGCTGTTGTTGGAAGAAGCCTTTCTGTTTCCTCTTAAAGAAGCAGACAGGCCTTGAGATGCCATCACCACCCCTCCCTCCCCCATTTATACAACTCACTATAGGAGCTTGGAGGTGAAGGGGCTGGGGAACAGCCACATATTACACTGTGTGTGTGTGTGTCTCCAGGGTCTCACTGTTTAGCCTTGGCTGGGCTGGAATACACTAGGGATCAGGCTGTTGTCAAACTCTTAGATAGATCCAATTGTCTTTGCCTCCCAAGCAAGTATTGGGATTTGGAATTAAAGGCATACCCTCCCCAGCTCCCTCGTTTATGACCAATGATGGCTGATGTCCAGCTCATTGTGGGGAGATCTGCATCACCCCTGGGGAGATGATCTTGGGGTGTGTCTTGGGGTCTCTTTTGCTGCATCAAAACATGATGACCAAAGCAAGTTAGGGAGGAAAGGGTTTGTTCAGCTCCCACTTCCACAGCGCTGTTCATCAACAAAGGAAGTCAGGGCAGGAGCTCAAAGAGAAACCCTGTCTTGAAAAAAAAAACGAGAAAGAAAGAAAGTAGGCTGAACAAGCCAAGGAGAATAAGCCAGTAAGCAGCACTCCTCCATGACATCTGCATCAGCTCCTGCCTCCAGGATCCTGTGTAACAGCCCTGCCTGTCCTCGAACTCACTCTGCAAACTCTCAGAGATCCATCTGCCTCTGCCTTCCGAGTGCTGAGATTAAAGATGTACATCACTACGCCCGACTTCAGCCTGCGTTCTTAAGAACCTAGGACCAGGGTCTTGGAAAGATGGCTCAGCGGTTTAAGACCATTGGCTGTTCTTCCAGGGACCTGGGTTCATTCCACATGGCAGCTCACAAATGTCTATAACTCCAATTCCAGCAGATTTGGCATCCTCACATAGACATAAATGAAGGTAAAATATCAATGTACATAAAAATAAATAAATCTTTACAAAAGAAAGAAACCAGGGGCCCACCCACAAGGGGCTGGGCTCTCCCTGATAAACCATTAATTAAGAAAACGTCCCACCTCGGAGAGACATTTTCAATTGAGGTTCCTTCTTTTCAGATAACTCCAGCTTGTGAGAAGTTGACACAGAACCAGCCGGTACAGGTTAAAAGCACTCTGGGCTGTTATGAGCCATCCAGCAATGGATGGTCATGTGTAAGCTTTTGTGTCGGGGTTGCTTGCATTTTTCTGTGATGCTAGGTTCGGATGTTTCCCCGGAGATCCAGTGGGAGGTGCTCCAGGCTATCTCTGTATCTGTTCTGCGTTAGGTGCTAATTGCTGAAATGAATGTGAGAAATAAGGTTTCCATGGCGTCCTAGTTAGGCTTTTATTGCTGTTATAAATCACTGTGACCAGTGAAGCAACTTGGGGAGGAAAAGATTTAGTTCAGCTTACAATTTATAGTCCATCATGAAGGGAGGTCAGGGCAGGAGCTCAAGACAGGAGCTGAAGCTGTTGAGGCTGTTGAGGAGTGCTGCTTACTGACTTGTTCCCCTGGCTTGCTTAGCCTGCCTTTTTACCTACCCCAGGGCTGCCCTCCCAAGAATGGTACTGCCCCCCAGGAAGCCGAACCCTTCCACATTGATCATCAATCAAACAATGTCCTGCAGGCTTGCCTCTAGGCTAGTCTGATGGGGGCATTTTCTCAGATAACTCTAGTGATGTCACCTTGACCAAAACTAACCAATGCACAGGGTGAAAATAAAGATGTATTAATTTAAAAAAATAGATGCCCCTATCAAGGCTGTTGTAGGCGCAGCTGGGATGTCATCTGTATGTGTACCACTTTGAAGAGTTTACAAGGAAGCCCAAGATCTTCCCGTCTCCCCACTTGTTGGGTCTCCCTAAGATCCTGAACGGCCACTCTGGCTCTTCCCAATAGCATCTTGGCTTGCTATGGTCACCTCCAGGAATTATTCTAAAGATCGTCCTCAGAGCAGGATGAGAAGCTGGTTAGGATTTATCTCCCCTCTGAGAGCCTGGAGAAGGTTGCCTGTGACCTTTACCTCCATGGCAACACCCAGCGTCCAAGGGATGCTCTTCGTCTTGCTGGCCAGAGAGGTTGTGAGCTATCTTGACTGCATATACTCCGGTCACTCAGACTTCATCCTGGCAGACTGGAGGCCTGCCCTTCCCCCAAACTACAATAGGTTTTTCATGCTTTGCTGTCTCTCTTCTAAGTGAAACTTTGCCATGCCTACTATGACAGGGCACAGGGTACCGTAAAGTCCTCAGATAACCCCACCTGACATGCCTTTTTCCTGTAAGCTTTGAACACAGATACCTAGGGTTTTCACTGGAGGATGGATGACTTTTGCTGTTTTCTCTAACCCCGAGAAGCTACCCACCCACAAGGTCTGACCTGTTCAGGTCCCTGAGAATTTATATGGTCTCTTCCTAGTTACAAATCCATTCCTGTAAGAACTGGCCTCTGAGAAGTAGGCACAAAGTCCCACCGCTGACTAAGGCGCTGTTCACAGTTCATAGCTGCGGTGGAAGGGAAGTCCTGTTTTCTTTGGGAGTGATGGTACATGATGAGCCCTGTACTCATGAGTAGCTGACCAATACAAATATGATTCCATAGGTTTTTGTTTGTTTTATTTTGTTTTGAGATAGGATTTTACCATGTAACTCTGGTTATCCTGGAACTTAATATGTAGACCAGGCTGCCCTCAAAATCACAGAGATCCCCCTGCCTCTGACCCCTGAATATTGGTATTAAAGGCATGGACCACTGTGCCAGGTGACTCCATGATATCTTGTGGTGCTATTTATTTATTTATTTTTTTAGGAGTGAGAAAGAATATAAAGTTGGATGGGTAGGGAGGTGGGAGAGGATCTGGGTGGGAGGACTGGGGGAGAGGAAAGAATATGATTAAAATATATTGTATGAAATTCTCAAAGAATAAGTAAAACAAAACAAAAATCTGCCTTCTGGGGCAGGAAGAATGATTCAGTGGTTAAGAGCAGGCGGATCTCAGTGAGTTCAAGGCCAGCCTGGTCTATGAACTGAGTTCCAGGACAGCCAGGACTACAACACAGAGAAACTCTATCCCAAAAAAAACAAAACAAACAGTGTGTTCTGGGGATCGATCTCAGGTCATGAAGCTTGCCCCGTGAGCATTTCTAGCCACTAGGCAGCCCCATAAGAAACTTCTGAAACATGCATCCACCGTTTCTCACCAGGCCAGCAAATACTGTTGTGACTGAAGTATAAGCCTTAGCAACTGACTCACTTAACAAATCATTTCCAGCCTAAATGACCTTTGCTTTCGTGGACTGTTTCTGTCACAAATATACGAACATAATTTCAGCAAAATGAATGATAATCAAGACATGTGAAGGTGGTTTAACATTCAGAGACATTCTAGAAAAACCAAAACTCCTTTTGTGAAATAAATACCTCTTTGCAAGTTTGTTTTGTGGGTGGTCACTGAGTTCTCTCAGCGTGGAACACATCTGGGTATCGACACAGTCAATGGAAATGGTATCCAAGATAACAGAGTACAGGTCGTGTATTATTTGCTTTTGTTTCTCTTAGACATGCAGATAGGCTGGGTAGTGGTGGCACACACCTTTAATTCTAGCACTTAGAAGGCAGAGGCCAGTCTGGTCTGCAGAGCAAGTTCCTGGACAGCCAGAGTTGCAAAAGAAAGCCTGACTCCAAAATAAGCAAATAAATAAAAAAGAAAAGAAACATAGCTGAGCAGTGGTGGCGCCTTTAATCCCAGCACTCAGGAGGCAGAGGCAGGTGGATCTCTGTGAGTATACATATATATATTAAGAAAAAGTCTCGCCTGGCTCCTGGCGTTCAGCTGAAGAGAGGGAGCAAAGTGGGGAGGGTCAAGAACATGATGGGGAAAACTACAGAGACAGCTGACCTGAACTAGTGGGAGCTCATGGACTCTGGACTGACAGCTGGGGACCCTGCACGGGACCGAAGTAGGTCCTCTGAATGTGGGTCACAGTTGTGTGGCCTGATCAACTGTTTGGGGAGAGCCCTGACAGTGGGACCAGGACTTATGAACTGGCTCTTTAGAGCCCATTCCCTGTGGTGGGATAGTTTGCTCATCCTAGGCACAGGAGAGAGGGTCTTGGTCCTGCCTCAAGTGATGTGACAGACTTGGTTGACTTCCCATGGGAGGCCTTCCTCCTTCTGAGGAGTGGACGGGGCATGAGTAGGGGGGAAGTGGGGTGGTAGGACAAGGGAAGGGAGGAACAAGAGTTGGTGTGTAAAATGAAAAAAAAATGAATAAAAAGAAAATGCCTCACCTCAACAGTCAAAGAAATGAAAATAAAACCCTTAGCCGGGTGGTGGTGGCACACATCTTTAATCCCAGCACTCAGAAGGCAGAGACAAGCGGATCTCTGTGAGTTCGATGCCAACCTGGTCTACAAGAGCTAGTTCCAGGACAGGTTCCAAAAGCTACAGAGAAACCCTGTCTCAAAAAACAAAAAAATAAATAAATAAAAAGAAAAGAAAAGAAAAAGGAAAATAAAAACCTTTATCCAATTCACAATTTCTTCATAGCTGTCTCACTACAGAGCGGAGTGTCTCATGAAGTTTGCATGTATTTATATTACTGGCTAAAAAGAAATCAACCTTTTTGTGAAGCATTATGCCAATTTATCTAGCTGTTAAAAACATGGATGCTGGGGCTGTGGTGCAGCTCGATGCCCTTGTCTAGCGTGTCCTGAGGTCCTGGGTTTGCTTCCCAGTTTGGTAAGAAAAAAGAAAATTTTGCTGCCTTCAGATCAAGTAATCACATTCTCGGGAACTGGTCCTCTTGACTTTTCCGAGAAAGAAGGAAAGGCCTGCGTGGGAAGATCTTTGTGGCAGCTCTGTCCATTTGTTTTAGTCTGTCTCGGCTGTTATAACAAAACACCATAAACTGCAGGTTTAAACAACTGCATTTATTCTTCATGGTTCTGGAGGCTAGGAGTCTGACGTGAGTGTGGAGGCAGAGGCTGACTCTGGGGAGGGCTGTCTCCTGGGTTCGAGTGTCATTTTCTCCTTGTATCCTCTCACGGTGAAGAGAGATAGCTGGTCCTCAGGCCTGCTCTTACAGGGGCGCTCACTAATCCCATTCAAAAAGGCTCCAGACTCACCACTAATCACTTCCCTGAAGTAAATTACTTTGGATCAGCATCATGATGGGATTAGCATCCAACATATAAATTTTAGTAAGACACAAATACAGTATCAAAATCAGAAGACAATATGCTAGACCGAACAATGGCTCAGAATCTGGCACTCGGTGGGAGGGCTCAGCTTCATCATCTGCCCCGTGGGATCCGTGTGCTTGGAGTAAGCGGATCCTCGCTCTGCCTCAATGAAGGCTCTGGACAGCAAAGCCCCGGACTCTGGGCTCTGTGCAGTCAGCAAGAGAAACCTTGCAGGATCGTATCTGAGCAGAGCTATGCATCAGGAAGATTAACCTGGCAGTGCCATGCAAGATGAATGGCTCCGCGGGGCTGGGGGGTGAAGGCAGAGGTGGGGAGACCGCGTAGACTGCTTCTGCAGTCGTCTACGAGAGAGGCAATGACTAATTAAATGAAACAGCTCAAATTGTGTGAGTACCTTGTGGGTAATGAGCCATTATCATAAATCTTCAGGCTCCCCGCAGCATCTGTCTCATCGTCGGCCCTGATAACAGAATAACATCTTACATTTCTAGAGCCCTTTATAGTTCAAAAGGTGCTTTTCATACGCGTTATCTCATTTGATCTTCGAGGGTGTTTACAAGTTGCTCTCTGTGAAGGATGTTTGCTAGATATTGAAATCAGACCCACGAGTTTATCATTTCTGGGGTCCATCCTTCTCTCCTCCTCCTAGCTTCCTTCTGCTCGTTCATTTCATTTCACAATAGAAAAAAAAAGGGGGGGGGGCATGTTGAACACACCACGCTCCACGTTTGTGTCCTCTGAGGGAGGTAAGTCATCAGTGCGCTGGCTCCGAGTGCGTTTGGTTTATTTAATCATTTGTTCGTCTCTCTATGATCACAGTGGAGTTTCACCATATGCTGCCCCTGAAATGCTCAGCACGCTTGAGTGAGAGCCCGCGAGGGGAGCCGAAGCTTCCCCTGCCCTCCCCTGAGCTCCGGCCCCTCCCCCATGCCGGCTCCGCGTCGAATAGAACTGTGTCTCTCCTTGTGGCTACTGGGGCTCAGAGGGCTGAAGGCCCTGGTCTTTGCAACGGTGGAAGCTTCCTGACTCGGAGCTTCTTTGGCTTCCAGAGGTACTAATGAGCAGGGCTGAGCGGTAATTAAGACTGCGCTCAGTTCCACATCACGCGGAGCCGCTGCAGCCAGTAGAGAGGAGGGGAGGGAGGAAAGACAGTAAGGGTGCCCTCCGCCTTCTCTCTCTACTTAGAGTCTGCTCTCTAGTGCGATCTGGTAGGTGTGGTAAAGCCATGGGGTGAAAACGCTACTCAGAAGATAGCTGCCTAGGTCTGTGCCAGCCAGACATGGCTGTCCCAGCGCTTGTCCCAGGCAGAGTGTCACCGGTTTTCTCGGCGGTGGGGAGTCGCCTGCCCTGCAACCTGCCTGGCACTGGATAAGAATGTAGGAGGAGCTGTGATCTGAGAAGGGCAAGGTTGCACGACACAGACACCGGATCCTCACTGCCAGGCACGCGTGTCGTCTCTGGAAGTCTGGGTCACTCTGGATCACACTTTAGACCCTGAGGTCGCTCCAGTCTGGGCCACCATCATAAACACGTTAGTGAGTGACTCTCAGCGGGGGCTCTGGAGATCTGCAGATCCGCTTGACTCTCTGTTTTCTACAGAGCGCTTACTCCAACAGAGGGGCAGGGGTGAAGGCAGCCCCGACAAAGGAAAAGTTCCACGGGGTCACAGAGTCGCTCGCTAAGGCCACTCGATGGTGTCATCGAGTTGAGGCTTAAAGAGAGAGATGTTTGGGGCAAAGGGAATAGAATAAGCATAGAGCAAGAAGCAGAAAGTGGCCTGTCTTAGGCCGGTGAGCAGCAAGCATGTGTCACAGACTTGGTCTGAAGTAGTCGAGGGAAAAGAATAGGGAGAATCAAGCTAAGCCATCCGATGGCAGGAACAATAGCGAGGATGACCCATGGTCCCTGCTTACCCCCATCAGGTAACCAGCAGATACCCCTCAGCCTCACTGTTGTATTCTCTGAGAAACCAGCCAAGCCCAGGGTGCTGGGAGGCGGGGGCAGAGACAGTCAAGGCCCTGACAAAAGAGACAAAGCTGGAGGAAGGACATTAGGCAGATCCGGAACTGAGAGAATCAAGCATTGGGCTCAGGGTCACTTTCTGTCACCTGTAGGGAGCAAGCACATTAGGAAATCTTGCGATCTCTCTATGGATGTGGCCTCACAGCCTGGGTCCCCAGGAGACCCATGCTCTCCACAGAGCTCACCCAAATATGCCCTTATCCTTTTTGCCTCCCTCTTCAGGGACTGCAGGACATTTTAGGCACCCTGTTATGTGACCTAAATGCCTGCCCCAAGGAGAAAGAAAACTCCTTCACTGTTGGAGAGGGGGTAAAGCCTGGGAGTCCAAGGCCCCTTCACACTCACATAGAACCAGTTAGATTTCCTGTCTCTGGTCAGAGAAGCTGTCATGTGCCCCTCTCTCTTAACCTGGCAGATATGAGAAACAACTGGAAAGAACTCTGAGAGATGGGGAGCTGGGAGAGGGTTGCCACGCTCTTCATTTTGAAAGTCTTTGGACTTTTGCATTTATATATCTATTTAAAAAACTTTCACCAGGTAGTGATGACGTACACTTTTAATCCCAGTGGCTGAAAAGCAAAGGCAGGTGATCTCTGAGTTCAAGGCTAGTCTGGTATACAAAGTGAGTTCCAGGACAACCAGGGTTACACAGAGAAACCCTGTCTTGAAAAACAAGCAAACAGAACGAGAATAGGCCACCCTGTTCGTCAAGATGGCTCTTGATGAAAGAAGAAGGAAGCTCCTGCCCCTCCCAAAGCGGAAGCTAAAGTGAAGGCCTTGAAAGCCAAGAAGGCAGTGCTGAAAGGCGTCCACAGCCACAAAAAGAAGAAGATCCGCACATCGCCCACCTTTCGGCGTCCCAAGACCCTGCGGCTACGAAGGCAGCCTAAATACCCCCGGAAGAGCGCGCCCAGGAGGAACAAGCTTGACCACTATGCCATCATCAAATTCCCCCTGACCACCGAGTCAGCCATGAAGAAGATAGAAGACAACAACACACTTGTGTTCATTGTGAACGTCAAGGCCAACAAGCACCAGATCAAACAGGCTGTGAAGAAACTCTATGACATCGATGTGGCCAAAGTCAACACCCTCATAAGGCCCGATGGAGAGAAGAAGGCGTATGTTCGGTTGGCTCCTGATTATGATGCTCTGGATGTTGCCAACAAGATTGGAATAATCTAAACTGAGCCCAGCCGGTTAATTCTAAATATACACTTTTTCACCATAAAAAAAAAAAGAAAAACAAGCAAACAAAATAATAATAAAATAAATGAATAGGTCATTTGGGTCTTTTAGTTTTAACATAGCTTCCCTTGGAACCTTAAAGGTTTTTGCAGTATGGAAAAAAGTGACACTTGGGGCTGGCTGGAGTGATGGCTCAGTGGTTAAGAGCATTGACTTCTCTTTCAAAGGACCTGGGTTCAATTCCCAGCACCCACATGACAGCTCACAACTATCTGTAACTCCAGTTCCAGGGGATCTGACACCTTCACACCAATGCACATAAAATAGAGTTAAATAAATTTACAAAGAAGAAAGTGACCCTTGATCTGAAGACGTCTTGGAGGCTCTGTGTATGGAGTACTGACCTTAAATACACAAGAGCCACTGTGTGTAAGGGGAGAGCTGAGCCTCCAGGAATAATGAATCATTGCCCTCCAAGGGTCAGTTCCCAACAGGAGTCGCTGGTGATATCTGAGGTGCATGAACATGCCAGCATGCGTATGTGTGTGCCCCCTTCCCATGTTTCCCTAGGTGGCTATGGCAACGTGTCTGTGTCTCTTCACACTCTCACTAGTGGTCCTAGCCACCGCTTCGTCCCAGCCAGAAGCTCTGAGGGCCAGGCCACGGGGAAGCCTTGTTTGTGGTAATAGGGGCAGCGGGGCTGCGTTCCCAGCACCCCGGCCGCCTGCTCGGCTAGCTTATGCCCCAAAATAATTACACAGACACTGTATTTTTTTAAGCACTGCTTGGCCCTTTAGCTGTAGCACTTACAGGCTAATTCTCACATCCCGATCAACCCATCTCTAATAATCTGTGAGCACCGGTCTTACCGGGAAAGGTTCAGCATGTCTAACCTGGCGGCTTGCTTCATGGCGTGTGTCTGCCTAGGAGCCGGGAGCATGGCGTCTCTCTCAGGCGTCTGCTCCCAGGAGGAGAGCAGAGCTGTGGAGTCTAACCTCACTTCCTCTTCCTCCCAGCGTTTTGTTCTGTTTACTCCACCTACCTATGTCCTAACCAATAAAATGGGCCAGGGCAGTTCCTTTATTAGCCAATGACCTTCCTCCATCATTTCCCCTTTTTTCGGTTTAAACAAAAAAAGGCTTTAACATAGCAAAATTACATATAACAAAACAGTTATCAAGTAAAAGTTACAATAATCTTTATCATAACTAAGGAAAACTATAACTATAACTAACTATTCTTAACTCCATCAAAGACTCCAGAAAGATACAATACTACCTAAGCAAACAAGAAAAAAGCAACTTTTAAAACTCTAGACATGACAGAGACATCTTGCTGCCTGGACAGTCACCCAAGGTTCCTCTGTACTGTTGGGGCATCCATCTTCAGCCTTCAGGCCCATGGTATCCAGCAGACATTTCCATAAAGCAGGAAAATTCAAAGTCGGTTCAGTCTCTATCTGTTGTGTCCTGCAGAATGTCTCGCAGACTCTTTCATGAATCAGGAACCCCAAAAGATCATCTCACCTTAGGCAAGTTCAGTAGTCCTTTCTCTGTGGGTTCTCTGTGTCCAGTTTATGCAATAGTCCAGGTAAGAACAGTTTCTTGCCCAAATGGCTATCAAACTCCATAAGCATCCTCTTCGATGCCCATCTTCCTCTTGAAGTAGATTGGTGCTGCCAGGAGCAGAGTGTCTCATTGTCATGAAAAGTCCTCAGTTATTAAAATATTAAATGTCCTATTCTGTAATCTTTGAAAGACATGAAGAATGTCTATCTAAAATATATCTACGCACATCTAGAAAATCTTAACTAACATGACTACAAACTTTACTATTATCGAAGATTATCCATTAACAACCTATATTTCTTAATTATACAGTACATATTTAAATGAACTACACAATCGCAATACCTTAATCAAAATCAGAAACACTTATACATATAACAAAATTGACCTTAAATCTCTATCAATAAAGCAAAATCTATACTAATGTAAATTATTCATATCTATATCATATCCCCCTTTAAATGTGAAAGAACATTTATAAACATTATTTGGGAATATGGGCGCAGTTATTTCTCTCCAAACTGCTTCCTGCTGAATGGGGGCGCTGTTAATCAGATCTTTCATGGTATAACCTGTGTGCTAGTTTCATCTCAGTTGGCAGTTGAGCGAAGCAATTTTCTGAAGATGTTCACAGCAACCCTTCAGGAGGACGTGGTCCATCATACCAAATCGGAATAGAAGAAATGAACAGCGTCTCATCCTCTGTGAAAACAAAATAAGAAACTCCTTTCCAAAGTATCATGTCCTTAGATCCAAATTTCAAAGCCAAGGCATCAAAACATCCATGTTGGATTAGCTCAGCAGCATCTACAAATAAATATCTTTTAGCAGCTGTTGGTCCTTCCTCAGCATTCAAACGATTCAAAGAGAGCATAATAGCATACAGTATCAAAATTCTCTGTGTATTTTCCATCTTTGTACAGCTTTGTTTTAACCTCTATTTCGTTTATTTTTACTTTTAACTTTTTGCTTTTTGAGACAGGTTCTCTGTATCTTTGACCTGAAGTAACTCTGTAGACCAGGCTGTCTTTGAACTCTCAGAGATCCGCCTGTCTCTGCCTCCCAGGTATTGGGATTAAAGGTGTTTGCTACTACACCTTGAACTCACAGAGATCTGTTTGTCTCTGCCTTCTAGGCACTGGGATTAAAGGCGTGTGCTACCACACACAACAACTCTCTTCCTTTTTTTTTTTGTTTTTTACTTTAAGAACTTCAACTTTTAGTCTGCATATATTTTTAACACACTGTAAACCATTTAAAAATTTTCTTTGTCTTTGAATCTCTCTTTACTGTATATCTCTCTTTTTCTGACCACATGAATCTTTAATTTACCAAGCAATCTCAGTAGGACTAAAGGCGTGGCTTTGCCAGCTAGATCCAGTCCATTCCTTAGCTTTCCAGCCTCATGGCTGAGGTACTGGCTGTAGCCAGCAAGCGAGCTACAACAGACAACACTCAAGCCCTCTCTCGGTAGCCGGCCTTCCTGCCTCAAATAGTCAGAGTTTGCCCTGGCAGGACGGCCCAGAAAGCCGGCATTTTTAAACGGCGCAGCTTTTTTCCTGTTATGGCTGAAAACTGAAAAGCATGTGTTCAGCTTTTCGTCAACACCGTTTAAGTGTTTCGTGGCAGGACCTCTTAATGAGCTGCAGGCTTTGCAGCTA